>NW_004443971.1:19082452-19139386 GCF_000243295.1 Trichechus manatus latirostris | reverse complement strand
TACAGCCTGGCTAGAAGGCGTAGAGGTATACAACGCCAGGTATTCAGGGAACAGAAAGAGAAGGAAGATATAGAGGGATGAGAAACTGAGAAATGAAGAAAGACAAAAAGGGAAAAAGAGGGAAAAGAAAACAAAACAAATTTAAAAAAAAAAAGAACGAGAAAGGCCCCCAAAAAACAGAAAAAAAAAAAAACCAGTGAAAAAAGAAATGTCCTCAGGGATCCCTCTGCACGTCTGTGCAAGCTAACGGGGAGATCTCCTTGCCACGCAGCACTGCCTGGCCAGAAAGGGCTCCCAACTCAAGAAAAGGAAAAGAAAACAAACAAGCAATTCAAAACAAACGAACGAACAAAAGCCCTGGGATCCCACCAGTGTGGCAGCCCAGGCCGGGAAGCAGCTCCACACGCGAACGGAGCTCCACAGCTCCTCAGGAAGAAGCAAAGATGGTGCACGGAGCCAGGTATTTGAGCGAGAGAGGGGGAGGTGGTGAGAGGTAAGGAAGAAATCAAAAGAATTGGAAAAAAGCAACACCAGCAGCCAACAAATGTCTCTCAGAGAGCCGGCCCATTCAGGCATGTAGAATCCAAGTAGCCGGTGTTTCCCGGACAAGAGAGTGTGGTTGCGGGAAGCAGAGGAGGCCGAGTTGGTGTGAAGAAGGGTGGGGAGTAGGAAAGCGTATATTGCAAATTACTGGTTGTTTTGTCTCCTGCTGGACGCTCCGTGAGGCTGCTTTCTCGTACCCCCTGTTTGCTTGTCTCTGATAGGAGTCCAAGATGGCGGATCCACGCTGCGTTAGCTGGTAGGGGACCTCTGCATGAATCTCTCCTCACTCTCCATTTTCTGTCAGTTTTCTCACTCCATTTGGTGCTTGGATGAGTTCTTTATCTCTTCATTTGATGTTTTAGGGTTTCAGGATTGTAGTAGTCTCTGTTCGGCTTAGTTTTTTGGATCTTTGCTGTGGAGGGATGGCGCGGTGCTTCTGCCTAGAGCTCCATTTTGCCAGAACTCTCTCCTTTTTCTCTTTAGTCTTATTAAGCAAGGTTGATTCACCTTTGTTTAGAGATATCTATAAAAACTGCAATCCATACCCTGTGCCATGTACTTATACACATTGCCTGATTTAATCTTTAACAAATTCTGAAAAGTGTCTCCTTAACCCATTTTATAGTTGGAATTCTGAAGGATTCTACAGGCAAAATACTGAATGATGCAGGAAGCATCAAAAGAAGATGGAAGGAATACACAGTGTCACTGTACCAGAAAGAATTGGTTGACGTTCAACCATTTCAGAAGGTAGTGTATGATCAAGAACTGACAGTATTTAAATCTAAGCTGGACTGAAGGCAGCAGGGACAAACAAGTGTCCAGGAATTGACAGAATACCAATTGAAATGTTTCAACAAACAGATGCAGCGCTGGAGGTGCTCACTTGTGTATACCAAGAAATTTGGAAGACAGCTTCCTGGGCAAATGACTAGAATAGATCTATATTTGTGCCCATTCCAAAGAAAGATGATTCAACAGAATGCAGAAATTATCAAATGATATCATTAATATCATATGCAGGTAAAATTTTGCTGAAGATCATTCAAAAGTGATTGCAACTGTACATTAACAGGGAATTGCCAGAAATTCAAGCCAGATTCAGAAGAGGACATGGAACCAGGGATGTCATTGCTGATGTCAGATGGATCCTGGCTGAAAGCAGAGAATACCAGAGAGATGTTTACCTGTATCTTATTGACTACACAAAAGCATTTTACTGTGTGGATCATAATAAATTATGGAGAACATTGTGAAGAATGGGAATTCCAGAACACTTAATTGTGCTCATAAGGAACCTGTACATAGATCAAGAGGCAGTCATTTGAACAGAACAAGGGAATACTGCATGGTATAGAGTCAGGGAAGGTGTACGTCAGGTTTGTATCCTTTCACCATACCTATTCAATCTGTATGCTGAACAAATAATCCGAGAAATTGGACTATATGAAGAAGAATGGGGCATCAGAATTGGAGGAAGACTCATTAACAACCTGCAATATGCAGATGACACAAGCTTTCTTGCTGAAAGTGAACAGGACTTGAAATACTTACCAGTGAAGATCATAGACCACAGCCTTCAGTATGTATTACACCTCAATATAAAGAAAATAAAAAGTCCTCACAACTGGACCAATAAGCAACATCATGATAAATGGAGAAAAGATCGAAGTTGTCAAAGATTTCATTTTACTTGGATCCACAATCAACACCCACTGAGGCAGCAGTCAAACAATCAAAATATGTGTTGTATTAGGCAAATCTGCTGCAGAAGACCTCTTTAAAGTGTTGAAAAGCAAAGATGTCACCTTGACGACTCAAGTGCACCTGACTCAAGCCATGGCGTTTTCAGTTGCCTCGTATGCATGTGAACGCTGGACAGTGAATAAGGAAGACCGAAGAAGAAGTGATGCCTTTGAATTACGGTGTTGATGAAGAATAGTTGAATAGACCATGGACTGCCGAAAAAACAAACAAATCTGTCTTGGAAGAAGTACAACCAGAATGCTCCTTAGAAGCAAGGATGGTGAGACTACATCTCACATACTTTGGACATGTTGTTAGGAGGGATCAGTCCTTGGAGAAGGACCTCATGCTTGGTAAAGCAGAGGGCCATCGAAAAAGAGAAAGACCCTCAACGAGATGGATTGACACAGTGGCTGCAACAAGGGGCTCAAATATAGCAAGGATTGTGATGATGGCACAGGACTGTACAGCATTTTGTTCTGTTGTACATAGAGTTGCTATGAATCGGAACTGACTCAGTGGCACCTAACAACAACAACAGGACTCACTCCTTGGATGACACATAACCTATCCTTCTACCCATTAATTTCCTGTAAAGTTGATGGTAGATTTAAAGTCTTAATTAGATTCATGTGCAACCTATTTTGAAACAAGAATTTCACAAGATAGAAAAATAATTTAATCATCCTCAAAGTGTTTTTTTTTTCTACTAGGAATCAACCATTATGAAATTTCTATTAATGATTTTATTATAAACCCCATTACCAATACCCACCTGTCTACTAGCTTCTTTTTCCTGTTCCAAAAATTGCTCAGTTTTGTTTTTTTTTTGCAATGTGTGATCTGTAATTGGATAAGATTTAAAAAAAACTGCAGGGTTGAACAAAACCATATTGTGTCAGCACTCTTCCTCTTTCCCTTTCCACCCTGGGCTCCCCATGTGCATTTGTCCAGTTTTCCTGTCTCTTCCTGTTGCCTCGTCTTTGCTTTTGGGCAAGTGTTGCCCATTTGGTCTCATATACTTGATTGAACTAATAAGCATGTTCCTCACAACTGTTATTTTTGTTTTATAGGCCTGTCTAATCTTTGGCTGAAAGGTGGACTTCAGGAGTGCCTTCAGTTCTGAGTTAGCAGGGTGTCTGGGGGCCATAGTCTCGAAGGGTCCTCCAGTCTGTCAGATCAGTAAGTCTGGTCTTTTTTTGTGAATTTGAATTTAGTTCTACATTTTTCTCCCGCTCTGTCTGGGACCCTCTATTGTGATCCTTGTCAGAGCAGTCATTAGTGGTATTCAGACACCACCTAGTTCTTCTGGGCCCAGGCTGTTGGAGGCTATAGTTCATGTGGTCTATTGGTCCTTTGGACTAACATTTTCCTTGTGTCTTTGGTTTTCTTCATTCTCCTTTGCTGTGAATGTGGTGGGACCAATAGATGTATCTTAGATGGTTGCTCACAAGATTTTAAGATCCCAGACACTACCCACCAAAGAAGTATGTAGAACATTTTCTTTATGAACTGTGTTATGTTAATCGGCCTAGATGTCCCCTGAGACCATGGTTCCCAGCCCTCAATCCCAGTAACTCAGTCCCTCGAGGTGTTTGGATGTGTCTAGGAAGATTCTGTGACTTTGTTCTGGTCAAGTTGTGCCGACTTTCCCTGTATTGTGTGTTGTCTTTCCCTTCACCAAAGTTCACACTTGTCTACTCGCTAGTTAGTGATTTCCCCTTTCCAGTCCTCCCCTCCCTAGTAACCATCAAAGATTTTTTTTTTTCTGTGTGTAAACCTTTTCTTGTTTTTTTTTTTTATAATAGTGGTCTCATACAATATCTGTCTTTTTGTGATTGATGTACTTCACTCAGCATAATGGCCTCAAGATTCATCCATGTTATGAGATGTTTTCTTGGCTCCACCATTGTTCTTTATCTTTGCGTAGTATTCCACTGTGTGTATGTATGTAGCATAATTTGTTTAGCCATTCTTCTGTTGATAGACACTTAAGCTGTTTCCATCTTTTTTCGATTGTGAATAATGCTGCAGTGAACATGGATATGCATATGTCTATTCGTGTGACAGTTCTTATTTCTCTAGTGTATATTCCTAGGAGTGGGATTGCTGGATCATATGGTATTCTTATTTCTAGCTTTTTAAGGAAGCTCCATATCGTTTTCCAAAGTGGTTGTACCATTTTACATTACCACCAGCAGTGTATAACAGCTCCAGTCTCCCTACAACCTCTCCAACATTTGTTATTTTCTGTTGTTTTGATTAGTGCCAGTATTGTCGGGGTGAGATGGCATCTCATTACAGTTTTGATTTGTATTTCACTAATGGCTAATGATCTTGAGCATTTCTTCATGTTTCTGTTAACTGCCTGAATGTCTTCTTTGGTGAATTATCTGTTCTTATCCTTTGCTCATTTTTTAATTGGATTATTTGTCTTTTTGTTGTTGAGGTGTTGATGTATTCTATAGATTTTAGACATTAGATCCTTGTCAGATATGCCAAAGCCAAAAATTTTTCCCAGTCTGTAGGTTCTCTTTTTACTCTTTTGGTGAAATCTTCTGATGAGCACAAGTGCGTAATTTTTAGGTGTTCCCTGTTATCTAGTTTATCTTCTGGTCTCGGTGCATTTTTAGTTACGACTTGTATTGTATTTATGCCATGTATTAGGGCCCCTAGTGTTGTCCCTATTTTTTCTTCCATGATCTTTATAGTTTTCTTCCATGATATTTATAGTATTTAGGTTTTTGGTTCATTTTGAGTTGGTTTTTGTGTGTGATGTGAGCTACAGGCCCTGTTTCATTTTTTTTTTTTTTTTAACAGATGACATCCAGTTTGCCAGCACCGTTTGTTAAAAAGACTGTCTTTCCCCCATTTAATGGACTTTTGGTCTTTGTTAAAGATCAGCTGACCATAGGTGGATGGATTTACATCTGGGTTCTTGATTCTGTTCCATTGGTCTATATGTCTGTCATTGTACCAGCTGTTTTGACTCCCATGGCTGTATAGTAGGTTCAGAGATCAGGTAGGGTGAGGTCTCCTACTTCATTCTTTTTCTTCAATAATGCTTTGCTTATGTGGAACTTCTTTCCTTTCCATATAAATTTGGTGATTAGCTTTTCCATCTTGTTAAAGAATGCTGCTGGTATTTGGATAGGGATTGCATTATATCTGTAGATCGCTTTGGGTAGAATTGACATTTTCACAACGTTGAGTCTTCCTATTCATGAGCATTGTTATGTGTTAACTTGGTTAGGTCATGATTCCCAGTATTGTGTGGTTGTCCTCCATTTTGTGATTTTCCTATGGGTTATAAATCATAATCTCTGCCTGTGGTTAAAGAGAATTAGGGTGGGATGTACCACGCTTGCTCAGATCACATCCCCGATCCAATGTAAAGGGAGTTTCCCTGGGATGTGTCCTGCAGCACCTTCTATCTTACAAGAGGTAAAAGGAAAGGGAAACAAGCAGAGAGTTGGGGACCTCATACCACCAAGAAAGCAGTGCCAGGAGCAGAGCGTGTTCTTTGGACCTGAGGTTCTTGTGCTGAGATGCTACCAGACCAAGGGAAGACTGATGCATCACAAGGACCTTCCTCTACAGTCTACAGAGAGAAAGCCTTCTTCTGGAGCCGGTGCCTTGAATTCAGACTTCTAGCCTACTGGACTGTGAGAGAATAAACTTCTCTTTGTTAAAGCCATCCATTTATGGTATTTCTGTTATAGCAGCAGTAGATGACTAAGACAAGCATAATATGTTTTTCCATTTATGTAGGTCATACCAGTACCATGATGTTTTGACTGCCGTGGCTGTATAGCAGGTTCTGAGGTCAGGTAGTGCAAATCTTGCTACTTTGTTCTTTTCTTCAATAATGTTTGCTTATTCGAGACCTCTTTCCTTTGCATATAAAGTTGGTGATTAGTTTTTCCATCTCATTAAAGAACGCTATTGCTATTTGGATCAGGACTGCATTATATCTGTAGGTCAGCTCACAATGTTGACTTTTCCTATCCATTAGCATGGTATGTTTTTCCATTTATGTAGGTCTCTTTTGGTTTCTTGCTATAGTGTTCTGTAGTTTTCTTTGTACAGATCTTTTATGTCCCTGATTGGATTTATTCCTAAGTATTGTATCTATTTAGGGTCTATTATAAATGGTATTGTTTTTCTGACTTCCTTTTCAAAGTTCTCCTTGCTGGTGCATACGAATCCAACTGATTTTTGTGTGTTGATCTTGTATCCTGCTACTCTGCTGAATTTTTCTATTAGTTCCATTAGTTTTCTTGTGGAATATTGTGTGTTCTCTATGTATAGTATTATATCGTCTGCAAATAGGGATAGTTTTACTTCTTCCTTTCCAATTTGGATGCTCTTTATTTCTTTTTCTTGCCTTACTGCTCTAGCTAGGACTTCCTGCACAATGTTAAATACGAGTAATGATAAAGGCCATCCTTGTCTTGTTCCTGTTCTCAGGGGGAATGCTTTCAGCCTCTCTTTGTTGAGAATGATGCCAGCTGTTAGTTTTCTATAAATATCCTTTATTATGTTGAGGAATTTCCCTTCTATTTCTATTTTATTAAGAGTTTTTATTAGGAATAGATGGTGGACTTTATCTAATGTCTTTTTTGTGTGAATTCAGATGACTATGCGATTTTTTTCTTTTGTTCTATTTATGTGGTGGATCATGTTGATTGAGTTTCTAATGTTGAATCGTCCGTGCATAGCTGGTATGAATTCCACTTGGTCATGGTGGATTTTTTTTTTTTTTTGATATGATGCTGAATTCTATCAGCAAGAATTTTGTTGAGAATTTTTGCATCCATACTCATGAGAGATATTGGTCTGTAATTTCCTTTCTTTTCTTGTGTCTTTGCCTGGCTTTGGTACTAGGGTTGTGTTGGCTTCATAGAATGACTTCTGGAGTATTCCTTCTTTTTCTTTGTATTTTCTTGTAGTTAAATGCCCAGTAAGATTGATTGGGTTTGAAGGTTCTAAAGGCCTCTCAACCATACATTTCTAAATCTTTTTCATGACAGGCTTATTCCACAGTTGGCTGATCTCATGGTAATAATGACTGTCTTTTTCTTATTCTTTCTTTCTTTCTTTTTTTTCTTGAGCTTAAAGTATGCCAGCAGGCTCATGTTATCTCTTTTAATCCTCATTAACCATGTAATATAATAGCAATCTAGAGGTAAGAAAGCTGAGCCTCAAAGAGGTTAAATGACTTGACTAGGCCCACATAGAGCCCTGGTCACACAGTGGTTAAGAGCTCAGCTGCTACCCAAAAGGTAGGCAGTTCAAATCCACCAGCCACTCCTTGTAAACCTTATAGGGCAGTTCTACTCTGTCCTATAGGGATGTTATGAGTCAGAATCAAATCAAAGGAAAGGGTTTAGTTTTGGTTTTTAGGGTTACACAGCTTAATAGTGACTGAGTTGGAATTCAAAACAAGTTCTGTCTGACTCAAATTTTGTGCCTCCTAATGTTGATTCTTCCTACTTTTGCTTTCAAGAGATGTCTAAGTTTTGTGGTAACCCTTCTCATACAGACTCATGGGCTATTCACTGAAGTACAAAGGCCCTCCTTTGTTCTTTGGACTGCACAACTGCCATCTCTCAAAATAACCTGTCAACTTCTTGAAGATAACTGTGATGGTTAATTTTATGTGTCAACTTAGCTAGGCTATGGTTTCCAGTTGTTTCGCCAAACACCAGTTGATGTCATGGAGTAGTAAATGTAATAGATCAGTTGGCCTTGGGTAGAGCAGGTTACCTTCCATAATGTAATGTAATGTAATGTAGTGTAATATAATATAAAGTAATGTAATGTAATATATTGTAATGTAATGTAATGCAGTGTATTGTAACGTAATGTAATGTAATAAAATCTCTTTCCATAATGCAATCAATCAATCAGTTGAGGTCATGCCAGTGTAGAGTAGCTCCTAAACCTAATCACTTCTGAATTATAAAAACACCAGCAATAGCTGGAAACATATATACAGGGGAAGACAGATAACATGTGAGGGTTGTCTACAAGCAGAAGAATGCCAAGGATCACCGGTAGACAGAAAAACTAGGAGAGAGACTCACAGAAGGAATCAACTTGTCTGAGACCCTGATTTGGACTTCTGTTGTTGTTATTAGGTGCCATCGGGTCTCTTCCGACTCATAGCGATCCTGTGTACAACAGAACAAAACACTGCCTTGTCCTACGCTATCCTCACGATTGTTGTTATGCTTGAGCCCATTGTTGCAGCCACTATTTCAGTTCATCTCATTGAGGGTCTTCCTTTCTTTTGCTGACCCTCTATTTTACCGAGCGTGATGTCCTTCTCCGGGGAATGGTCCCTCCTGATAGCATGTCCAAAGTATGTGAGACAAAGTCTTGCCATCTTCAAATCTAAGGAGCATTCTGGCTGTATTTCTTTCAAGACATATTTGTTTTTTCTTCTGACAGTCTATGGCATATTCAATATTCTTTGCCAACACTATAATTCAAATGCATCAATTCTTCTTCGGTCTTCTTTATTCATTGTCCAACTTTCATATGCGTATGAAGTGATTGAAAATACCACAGCTTGGGCCAGGAGCATTTTAGTCCTCAAAGTAACATCTTTGATTTTAACATTTTAAGGAGATCTTTTGCAGCAGATTTGCCCCATGCAATACGTCATTGAATTTCTTGACTGCTGCTTCTATGGACATTGTAAATCCAAGTAAAATGAAATCCTTGACAACTTCAATCTTTTCTCCATTTATCATGATGTTGTTTATTGGTCCAGTTGTGAGGATTTTTGTTTTCTCATGTTAATGCGTAATCCATACTGATGGCTGTAGTCTTTGATTTTCATCAGTAAGTGCTTCAAGTCCTCTTCACTTTCTGCAAGCAACGTTGTGTCATCTGCATATTGCAGGTTGTTAATGAGTCTTCCTCCAATTGTGATGCCATGTTTTTCTTCATATAGTCCAGGTTCTAGGATTATTTGTTCAGCATAAAGATTGAATAGGTGTGGTGAAAGGATACAACCCTGACGCACATCTTTCCTGACTTTAAACCATGCAGTATCTCCTTGTTCTATTCAAACGACTGCCTCTTGATCTATGTATAGGTTCCTCATGAGTGCGATGAAGTGTTCTGGAATTTCCATTCTTCACAATGTTATCCATAATTTATTATGATCCACACAGTCAAATGCATTTGTGTAGTCAATAAAACACAGGTAAACATCTCTCTGGTATTCTCTGCTTTCAGCCAAGATCCATCTGACATCAGCAATGATATCCCTGGTTCCATGTCCTCTTGTGAATACAGCTTGAATTTCTGTCAGTTCCCTGTCGATATACTGCTGCAACCACTTTTGAATGATTTTCAGCAAAATTTTATTTGCATGTGATATTAATGATATTGTTCGATAATTTCCACATTTTGTGGAATCATCTTTCTTTGGAATGGGCACAAATATGAAACTCTTCCAGTTAGTTGGCCAGGAAACCATCTTCCAAATTTCTTTGCATACACAAGTAAGCACGTCCAGCGCTGCATCTTTTTGTTGAAACATCTCAATTGGTATTCTGTCAATTCCTGAAACCTTGTGTTTTGTCAATGCCTTCAGTGCAGCTTGGACTTCTTCCTTCATTACTATCAGTTCTTTATCATATTTCACCTCCTGAAGTGGTTGAACATCGACCAGTTCTTTTTGGTGCAGTGACTCTGTGTATTCCTTCCCTCTTCTCTTGATGCTTCCTGCATCGTTCGGTATTTTCCCCACAGAATCCTTCAATACTGTAACTTGAGGCTTGAATTTTTTCTTCAGTTCTTTCAGCTTGAGAAATACTGAGTGTGTTCTTCCTTTTTGGTTTTCTAACTCCAGGTCTTTGCACATTTCATTACAATACTTTACTTTGCCTTCTCAAGCCATCCTTTGAAATCTTCTGTTCAGCTCTTTTACTTCATCATTTCTTCCTTTTGCTTTAGCTATTCTACGTTCAAGAGCAAGTTTCAGAGTCTCTTCTGACATCCATTTTGGTCTTTCATTCCTGTCTTTTTAATGATCTTTTGCTTTCTTCATGTGTGATGTCCTTGATGTCATCCTACAACTCATCTGGTCCTTTGTCATTAATGTTCGGTGTGTCAAATCTATTCTTCAGATGGTCTCTAAATTCTGGTGGGATATACTCAAGGTCATATTTTGGCACTCATGGACTTGTTTTTATTTTCTTCAGCTTCAACTTGAACTTTTATATGAGCAGTTGATGGTCTGTTCCACAGTTGGTCCCTGGCCTTGTTCTGACTGATGACATTGAGCTTTTCCATCATCTCTTTCCACAGATGTAGTTAATTTGATTCCTGTGTATTCCATCCAGCAAGGTTCACATGTATAGTCACCGTTTATGTTGTTGAAAAAAGGTATTTGCAATAAAGAAGCCATTGGTCTTGCAAAATTCTATCATGCAATCTCTGGCATTGTTTCTGTTACCAAGGCCATATTTTCCAAGTACTGATCCTTTTTCTTTGTTTCCAACTTTTGCATCCCAGTAACCCTTTTTTAGCCTACTCATATTCATGTACAGAGTGAGGATTTTCTTTATCAACCTTGCATATACATTTATCTCTAGCAATTTCTTTTTCACATAGTCATCAGGTTGATCCTGGTTCCTCAAACCAGAATAAAAAAATAACAGAAACTGAACTTTGGAGACCTACACAAAAATTCTGGCAGTATGAAAAGAGCATTTCATTTAGCCCTCTATTTTATGATATTTGAACCATTAACAGAGTAATTTCTTTACAAGCTTTTAACATACTTTATTGATTCAAAAGCCAAACGAAGTAGTATTTATTGAATAAGAAAAAGACTTTGTGGAACATATATCACAATGCTGTCAAGTGATGCCAGGCACAGGATTTAAGAATGGAAAAGACTATATTTGGATGGTTCCATTTAGAATAAATGTTTATTTATTAAAAAGGGTCTTTCCACACTCTGTGAATGGTAGAAAGCCAGAGCATAGTTTTCTGGCTTGTGCTGGGTGGCTGCAGAGAATGTATCCCATGAGAATAGGTGGATGGTCAGATCAGAGGCACGCAAGGGGAAGGCAGTGAGTCCAGCCTGCTCCTTCTCTCGAAGAACTTGGGTAAACACCACCATGACCATGCTCCATCTTTCTTCTTTTTGATCTCCCATTGTATGGGAATCAAGATCAGGAGACCAACTTTCCTGGTCTGAGCTATAGGACGAATAGTGATATTTCTTGCGGTCTTGGGTGGCATCCCATGAGGCATTAGATGATTGTTTTTTAAATACTGTCACCATTCTAGAATTAATGAGAACTCAGTTCCTTAGGGTTATTTAGAAGTAACACTGTATCTCCATATTTTAGCCTACTCCTCCAATCATAGACTTTCCCTTTCACTTATACTTTTAAAAGATCCCACTTATATTAAAATGGCTTTGCTACACTAATACTGTTGTTCCTTCAAATATTTCTTTCCATTCCAAACACCCCTTCCATCTTTACCCTGATCACACCTTCACGTGGTAGGAGCAGCCACCCATGGGGTCAGTCAGCTTTCCTGTGATACTTTGAATAAGCAGAGTGACTAGGATGCTGAATTCCTTCACGGAATCAAGCTTTTCTTTTCTCTTCTCCTTAAGGTCATCAAGTATTTCTACCTGCCTCACAGTTTGAGGGAAACATCCAAAAAGAAATCATTCTGCAGTGAGGGCTCTCCAAGTTATCTTAATGAGTCCACTATCATTTCTTCACTCAGCAGTTTCCATGGTTGCCTTCAGCTTTCTTTCCAGGTCTGAGCAGCAGGGCCTTCTTCATGGTCATGAGACCTGTCACACTGGGCCCTGGGCTAAGAAGAGCCCTGCTATTCGTTTAATCCTCTGATGTTACTGTCTTGAATTTCTTAATAATTTTTAAACAAGGGATCCACATTTCCATTTTGCACTGGGTCCCACAAATTATGTAGCTGGTCCTGCAAAGCAGGAAGCCACTATGTGGCGCAGCATGTTCCTAGTGACCATATGGCAGACACAGAAGTTTCAGCCAGCTCAGGCTCCATTGGCAGCCCCAGGCAGCCCCAGAATCATATTCTGGATTCCCTGGGGATGGATTTGGACCAGTCCGATGATTGGCACATTAAGAATCATGTCTGCTGAAGCCTCAGCCTGCCCACACTCATTATAGGTCCCTCTAAGGTTAATTTAAGGAGCCTGGTGGTGCAGTGATTAAGCACTTGGCTGCTAACCAAAAGGTTGGTAGTTCGAACCTACCAGCTGCTCAGCAGGAGAAAGATGTGGCAGTCTGCTTCTGTAAAGATTTACAGCCTTGGAAACCCTATGGGGCAGTTCTACTCTGTTCTATAGGGTCGCTATGAGTCAGAATCAACTCCATGGCAATGGGTTTGGTTTTGGCTTTTTAAGGTTAATTTAACAAATATTTGTTGAGTACCCATTATATTCTCAGTACTGTGGTGACTGTATGAAATAAGAGTGGCTAAAATGTCATTGAAAGGAATTTAGTTATGGCTATGTGATAAAAGGGGTCCTGGTGCTACAGTGGTTAAATACAACCAAAAAGTTGGCAGTTCGAATCCACCAGCTGCTCCTTGGAAACCCTATGGTGCAGTTTTACTTTGTCCTCTAGGGTTGCTATGAGTTGGAATCAACTTGATTACAACGGTTTTTTTTAATATATGATAAAATACAACAGTGTTTTTCAGCTAGTATTCCAAGTAATACTAGTGTCCTGTGAAATGTTAATAGATGATACACTAAAAAAATTTTTTGTTGACTAATAAATAAATTTGAGAATCATTAGTTTTAACAGATTTCTTCACTATAAGACTTTTACATAATTAAGTGAGAGGAATGAAATACTAAAGAATGAGGTTTTGTCTGGTAGGGTAGAGCTTTGTTAGTCTAGTGGAGCAAATGGTAAGTGCTGTCTTCTAGCTGAAAGACTGGCAAATTGAACCCATACAGAGGCGCCTTAGAAGACAGGCTTGGTGATCTGCTTCCAAAAGGTCACAAACTTGAAAACCCTATGGAGCAGTTCTACTCTGCACGCATGGAGTCACCATGAGTTAGAATCATCTTTACTGCGACTAATAACAACAACAGCATTGAGCTTGAAGGTCTACAGACCATTGTGATATCTAGGATACTTTTCTCACACCCTCAAGAACCAATTTTTACCCCCAAGGGAAAATATCTCCCCAGTGGAGATTATTTGAGGCCTTGAAATGTAATATATGACTTGATCTCTCCTCCTGTCTGTCAGTTTATCATACTGTGGTGGGTTGTGTGTTGCTGTGATGCTGGAAGCTATGCCACCGATATAACAATACCAGCAGGGTCACCCAGAGTGGACAGGTTTCAGGAGCTTCCAGACTAAGACAGACTAGCAGGAAGGACCTGGCAGTCTACGTCTGAAAAACTCGAACAGTGAAAACAGGAGCTGACTGTGGAACAGACTATCAATTGCTGATGTACAAGTTCAAGTTGAAGCTGAAGAAAATTAGAACAAGCCCACAAGAGCCAAAATATGACTGAGTATATACCACCCGAACTTAGAGACCATCTCAAAAATCGATTTGATGCATTGAACACTAACTACTGAACACCAGACGAGTTGTGGAATGACATCAAGGACCTCGTACATGAAGAAAACAAAAGGTCATTAATAAGACAAGAAAGAAAGAAAAGACAAAAATGGTTGTCAGAAGAGATTCTGAAATTTGCTCTTGAATGTAGAGTAGCTAATGTGAAAGGAAGAAATGAAGTAAAAGAGCTGAACAGAAAATTTCAAAGGTGGCTTGAGAAGACAAAGTAAAGTATTATAATGAAATGTGCAAAGACCTGGAGTTAGAAAACCAAAAGGGAAGAACACACTCAGTATTTCTCAAGCTGAAAGAACTGAAGAAAAATTTAAGCCTCAGGTTGCAGTATGGAAGGATTCTGTGGGATAAATATTGAATGATGCAGGAAGCATCAAAAGAAGATGGAAGGACTACACAGAGTCACTGTACCAAAAAGAATTGGTCGACATTCAACCATTTCAAGAGGTAGCATATGATCAAGAATTGATGGTAGTGAAGAAAGAAGTCAAAGCTGTACTGAAGGCATTGGCGAAAAACAAGTCTCCAGGAACTGACAGAATACTAATTGAGATGTTTCAACAAACAGATGCAGCACTCAAGTTGCTCACTCATCTATGTCAAGAAATTTGGAAGACATAAAAGATCGTGAGCTGCTACTTAGGATACTGCACTGGTCTCACCCCATCTGGAGCAAGAGAGAATGAAGAAAACCAAAGACACAAGGGAAAGATTAACCCAAATCACTAATGGACCACAACTACCACAGCCTCCACCCGACTGAGTCCAGCACAACTAGATGGTGCCCGGCTACCCCCATCGACTTCTCTGGCAGGGATCACAATAGAGGGTCCCGGACAGAGCTGGAGAAAAATGTAGAACAAAATTCTAACTCACAAAAAAAGACTAGATGTAATGGCCTGACAGAGACTGGAGAAACCCTGATAGTATGGCCCCCAGACACCCTTTTAGCTCAGTAATGAAGTCACTCCTGAGGTTCACACTTCAGTCAAAGATTAGACAGACCCATAAAACAAAACGAGACTAAAGGGGCACGCCAGCCCAGGGACAAGGTATAGAAGGCAAGAGAGGACAAGAAAGCTGGTAATAGGGAACCCAATGTTGAGAAGGGGAGAATGTTGACATGTCGTGGGGTTGGTAACCAATGTCAAAAAAATGTGTTCTAATGTTTAATGAGAAGCTAGTTTGTTCTGTTAACCTTCATCTAAAGTACAATAATAAAAATAAATAATAAATAAAGTCATTAAAAAAAGAATAAAAATTTGGAAGACAGCTTCTTGGCCATCTGTGATTGTTAAGGTTGTGTCATCTTGGCTGGGCCATGACTCTCAGAGGCTTGGAAGTTATGATGTATTTTGGTAGTCATATGATAATGTGATCACTACCATGATGAGATTTGATATAATGTGATCACTTCCATGATGGGATCTGCTGTGAGTAGCCAGTCAGTTGAAAAGGGAGTTTCCTTGTGAGTGTGGCCTGCATCAAACATAAGTAGACCCTCTGGCAAGGCTCAAGGGCTTTTGCTGGCTCTGGATCCTGCAGCCGGCTCCTGTTCATCTGACCTCCAGTTCTTGGGATTTGAGCTAGCAGCTTACCTGTGGTTTTGCCTGCTGGTCTTGGGTTTGCCAGCCCCTGTGAGTACATGAATCATGAGAAGCCTCCAGCTTCTGATCTACGAATTTGGGATGTTCCAGCCTCTACAACCATGTGAGCCATTTCCTTGATATAAATCTCTTTATATAGATAAACATCTATATATACTTTACTGGTTTTCCTTCTGTAGAGAACCCAGCCTAAGACATCTGGTACCAAGAGTTGTTCTAGAGAAACAAAATTGTAAGAGTGAGTTTTCTAAATTGGTTCTCAAGTCTGGTTAGTCTTAAAGATGTTGATGACTCTGCTTCCAGTAGTAAAGAGGGCACTGCTAATCTGTGGCATGAGGTGGCAATACAAATAAACAAAATATCACCACCAATAGATCAGGTATTGGTGAAAGGCGAGGCTCTGGGTGATCGTGTGTGTGATACCTTTCTACAATTTTGTCATAATGAGAAGTATAAGGAAGCTGGTTGGTTGGTCCTACTTTTGCTAGAAAAAACTGGTGAAAGAAAGATATGGGCTCAGGGCTTCAGAGTCAAAGCTCAAGTGCCGCATAAATGACCTCAAAGTTTCCACTTGTGCTTTGAAAGAAAGCCTTATTTCTTGTAGTAACAGAGCTGATAATACCAAAAACCAAACCCAGAGTCTTATCATAAGAGTGGCTGAATTACATTGCCAACTCAATTGCCAACCTTGAGAGGTGTCTGAAGTTAAACTGAAGGGATTGACTAGCAAAAAATGGGATCCTGAAACTTGGGATGGGGACATATGGGCAGATAATCAGGAAGCTGGAGACACTGAGCCCCTAAATTCGGTCAAATCACTCCTGCCAACAGAACCAGCCCTCCTACTCCCATCTGAAGAGATTACTCCATTGTTGACTGCTAAGTCACCCTCGCCAGTAAAATCATTAACCCCTCCACTCCCATCTAATGAGATTAACTTAGTTATGTCTAAAGAGCGTTTGTCTGAGTCATTGCCTGGGGGATCATCTGAGGTAGATGCCTGGCAAGACAATGCTGAATGTTCTCAAAACAAATCCTCAGCATCCATTTGGCTTCTAGACCTATAATGACTTAAGTCATTGAATTATGGTGTTGGCGAAGAATATTGGACTACCAGAAGAATGAACAAGTCTGTCTTGGAAGAAGTACAGTCAGAATGCTGCTTAGAAGCAAGGATGTTGAAACTTCATCTTACTTACTATGGACACTTGTCAGGAGGGACCAGTCCCTGGAGAAGGACATCATGCTTGGTAAAGTAGAGGGTCAGTGAAAAAGAGGAAGACCCTCAATGAGATGGATTGACACAGTGGATGTAACAATGGGCTCAAGCATAACAATGATTGTGAGGACGGTGCAGGACTGGGCAGCTTTTCTTTCTGTTGTACATAGGGTCGCTGTGAGTAGGATCTGACTAGATGGCACACGGAGCCCTGGTGGCATAGTAGTTACGAGCTCGGCTGCTAACCAAAAGTTCAGCAGTTCAAATCCACCAGCCGCTCCTCGGAAACCCTATGGGGCAGTTCTGCTCTGTCCTATAGGGTCACTATGAGTCAGAACGGACTTGATAGCACCTAACAACAACAACAGATGGCACTTAACAACAAAACAACTCCTTCTGCTTCACTTAGAAAGATATAAGGTCATGGAATGATTCCAGTGATTTGACTTTGGCATTTGAATTTGCTACAGAGCAGCCCTGAAGTGATTAGCAGTTTCCAACCTTCTGGCAGGCTTTCCTATTAGTGAAGCTGGTCATATGCATATAGATAAATGGAGCCCTGGTGGCGCAGTGGTCAAGAGCTCAGTTGCTAACCAAAAGGTCGGCGGTTTGAATCCACCAACCACTCCTTGGAAACACTATGGGGCAACTCTACTCTGTTCTGTAGGGTCACTTTGAGTTGAAATTTACTGGATGGCAATGGGTTGTTTTATTTTTTAATAGATAACAGAAATGAGATCATATGATACATACTATTCAGTGAACTGCATTTTTAACTAAACAATATAACTTGAACAAGTCAGTTTATGCAGAACTATTTTTAAATGCCTGCATGGTAATTCCTTATTTATTAGTCAACCTCTTATCAATAGATTATCAATTAGCAATTAACCTTCAATGGATGACTCTTTTAATTATTAACTATTCTTTTTTGTTACAAAGGGCGCCAAATAAATAACTGATCAAACATCTTTGGTCACCAATGATAGCATTTCAGTTGGAGTAATTCCTAGAAGTTCCTTGTTAAATTCCTAGAATGTTTGTTTCTTACAATGTGCGTGCTTTGCCATATTTTTTCATTGAATTATTTCCTTGAAATCATCCAAACACACTGTATGCTAGGTTGATTCTAGGGATGTAATGAATAACATCATCTCATTTTCAACGAATCCTGATGAAAATTTAACCTTTAGTCAAATGCTGCCATAGATTACAACCAGGGCTCAAATCACGCTTTCCTCATATAAGAGGTGTTTTATCCAGACCCTCAAGCAATCGTAAAGCGCAGTCTGCTGAAGCTGAGGCAGAGGCTAACTTCACTCTTAGCAGGAACAAAAGAAGCATCAAGATAATAGAGGCAGCCCAGTATGTTGTTGTACATCCAGTTGGCAGTCAAATGTTTGCTGACTGATGACTGTTAGTATTTTTTAAAGCATATATGGGGAGGCAGGGATGGGGCAAGAAAAAAAGTGGCCCTGGGACAAATCTTGTTAAATGGGGTCTTTTCAGATGAGGGAAACTTGAACCCAGAAAGTTCCTGAACAGTATGAATGAGGGCTTTCTAACCACAATCCATATCTGCCTAGGCAATGCCTGGAATTGCATTACCAGGAATAGCTAAACTGTCAAAGAAAACTTAATGGGGTTTGTTATTTATAGATGGCATACTTGTTGAATGATTTCTCCAAATCATTAAACCAACAGAGCATTGCATCAGGGTATTTCACCTAGAATCATACTCATCTCTGGGGTTTTTTGTTTTAGAAAAAAATGAGGCCCATTTTCTCCTTTCGTAAGGTACTGAAGTCTTAGGGGGTCATCTTCAGTGTTGTAGGTGATCAATGATAACAAAAACATTATTTAAAATACATTTTATCTGCAGAATGCAGTCAGTGTATGTAAACAAAAAGTTCTTTATTATATAAGTAATATGTATTTTGTGGGTCTACAAATAAAGACTCTTAGAAGAATTTAATTAAAAATGCATTATATTTTTTAGTTGAAGATTTATGTAAAATGTTACTTATATCCAAAATCAAAACTGTAAAGATACAAGCTTAAAACATCCTTACACAGGTTTAAGATGGGAATAGTAAAAGGTTGCTTATAAACTAGTGACATTTTCAAAGAAATATACTGACATGCCAGTATATGCCTGTCAAAGCTTTTTGATAAATGGTTTTCTTAAATTGTGGTGGCTATGAAAGAGAAAAACTAGTGAAAACATCTACTCTCTCCTGGTTAAAAAAAAAAAAAATTAACTTTTTTCCCTCAGTAAAAGTAAAGGCACTTTAGATTTTAGGACCCTCTTGGCTCCTAAAATGTAAATGTTGTTTGAGAAATGGCCCTTTCAGCTTTTAGCAAGCAGCCACAGCTTAAATCCACAAGAGAGACGCCTAACAACTCTGCTTTAAATGGCAGTCTGCCATTTCGGAGAATTGTAGCTTTTGAAAGAGAAAGAAAAAAAAAAAAAAAACAAAAAACTAGTAAGCCATTTAACTCACTCCCTTGGAACTGGATATAAGTTAAAGAAAAAGTAAGTAGAGTGAGCAAAAAAACAAAACAAAACAAAAAACTTAATTCCTATTTTAAAACTCTTTCAACATTTGGTAGAAACAAAGCTTGTGGTCACAGTACCCAGAGTAGCAGTTCAAATAGAATAATTTTTTAAAACTCGATGTCTTAGTTATCTAGTTAGTTATCTGTTATATCTTAGTTATAACAGAAATATCACACGTGGATGGCTTTAACAAACAGAAATTCATTTTCTCACCGTTTAGGAGGCTGAAAAAAAGCCAAACAAACAAAAAGCCAAACCCGTTGCCATCGAGTTGATTTCAACTCATCGCAACCCTATAGGACAGAGTAGCACTGCTGCGTAGGGTTTCCAAGGAGCGGCTGGCGGATTCCAACTGATGACCTTGTGGTTAGCAGCCGAAGGTTTAGGAGTCGAGAAGTCCGAATTCAGAGCCCTGGCTCTAGGATAGGCTTTCCCTTTCTGTCGGTTCCAGAGGGAAGTCCTTGTCTCTTTAGCTTCTGCTTCCTGATTCCTTGGCATCTAACGTCTGTTTTACCCCATCTCTCACTCTGCTTGCTTGTTTAATCTCTCTTTAAATCCCAAAAGAGATTGATTCAAAATACACCCTACACTAATTCTACCTCATTAACATAACAAAAACAACCCATTCCCAAATAGGATTACAACCGCCAGCGTACAAAAAAAAAAAAAAGTTGCCATCCAGTCGATTTAGCGACCCTAGAGGACAGAGGACAACTGCCCCACAGGATTTCCAAGGAGCGGTTAGTGGATTTGAACTGCTGACCTTTTGGTTAGTAGCCATAGCACTTAATCACTGAACCACCAGGGCTCAGAGGTTAGTATTTACGACACATATTTTTTTGGGAGATAATTTAATCCATAACACTCAGTCTCTGTTAGAATGAAGAAATATGGATACCACTCTTCCGCTTCTATCTGGACACACTGAAAGCCAGCAGACAACTAAGATGGTATAAATCGTAAAATTTTGGAAAAATGTTTGACACTGAATCCCAAATTTCTTTTGTGTTGCATACATGTCTGATCTTTTGTCTAGATATACTTATTCACGTCCAGTCGTCAAAATAATGTTCCTGAAAGTGAGCCCACACTTATGACTGCATCAATGCTCAAAAAGGGAGAAAAAGTAAACTCATTTAAAGTTCCATTTCAAGTTTAAGTATATGATTGCCAAGTTCACGTAATAAAATGTGATCAGAGACCCTGTGGATGAAAGATATTCCAAATTCTAATACCCATGAGAAACACATTATATAATTTTTACAAGTATATCCACCCAACGCATGTTTACTGAGCATCTATACCGTGCAAGATCTTGAGCTTAGGCAACGGTGATAAAAGAGTGAACAAAACTAGACACCTTCTCAGTTTTCAAAAAGTTTAGTTGTAGCAAAGAACACACCAATAGATCCTGGTTTCCGAATTTCATTAGTCCCACAAAGGAATCGGGGCTCTTTTGAGAGCCTGGTTGGTGAGGCTGGAACATTTTGTTGCATCAGAAAGGAGGAACGTATACAAGGAATGATGGGGATATGTGAAAAAGGACACAGGAGCTGGCTTGAAGAGGATCCAACAAGTCAAATATAGGACCATTTGAGCATCCAAAAAATAAGTAATAGTAGTGTATTGTAATAGTGAATTTAAAAAAATGTTCTGAGTACATAACCTGTTAAACCCATTGCCGTCAAGTCGATTGTGACTCATAGTCACCCTGTATGACAGAGTAGAACTAACCCATAGGGTTTCCAAGACCATAACCTTTACAGCAGAAGACTGCCACATCTTTCTCCCGAGGAACGGCTGGTGGGTTGGAACTGCTAACCTTTCAGTTAGCAGCCAGTTGCTTAACCACTGTGCCACCAGGGCTCCTCTTTGAATGCATTAAAAAACAAAAACAAAAAATCCTGTTGCTGTTGAGTCAATTCCAACTCACAGTGACCCCATAGGCTAGGGTAGAACTGCCCCATAGGGTTTCCAAGGAGTGCCTGGTGGATTTGAACTGCAACTTTTGGTTAGCAGCCAAGCTCTTAATCATTGCGCCACCTTGAGTGCACAGGGATGCTTAAAAAAAGAGAGGGGATGGAAGAAGGAGCTCTTCTTTATAGAAAAATGCCAGCTTATAAATGTAAAAGAAATGATAGAATTAAAAAAAATCACTATTCTGCAACAACCCTTACAATAGTCAGTTCAGGTAAGGACTATCCATGGATATTAAAACCACTGGATGAAAATTTGTGGGGGAACAGGATATTCACACAGTCTTAAGCTATTACCCACAGATTAGGTATTAAATACAAAGAGGAAAATAGTGCTTTCACAATGGATACATCTGGCAGACATCATGTTAAAGGCGAGATCAAACTTACTGTCATCAGTGACGGGATAAACTCACAATATGTGTCTCCTGATGTGATGCAATGGAGAGTACATACTAGAATACTAGGCAGCATTCTTTCAATGAAATGTTTAACCTGAATCATGAGGCAAAAATCAGAAAAGCCTAGATCATGAAACATTCTACATCTGCAACTAGTATATCAATGTCATGAAAGACAGGGACTGTCCTAGGTTAAAGGAGATGAAGAAAAGATATAAAGGGCACAGGTAAGCTGTTTTCATTGATTGGTTTCTAGATATGACACACGCACACACACACGCACACATGTGCATGCACAGCACAGCACAGCTGTAAAGACAAATTTTAGAACAATTGGGGACATTCGAATGTGGGGTTATATTTGAAAACATTATTGTATAATATTACATTTGCTGAGTGTGATAATCAGATTGTGGTTGTGAAGGAGAATGCCCGTGCTCTTCGGAGATACTTAAGGAATCCTGGAGGTACAGTTGGTTAAGAGCTTGGTTGTTAATAGAAAGGTCTCTCTGTGGGAGAAAGATGTGACATTCTGCTTCCGTAGAGATTTACAACCTTGGAAACTTTATAGGGCAGTTTTACTCTGTCTTATAGGGTTGCTATGAGTCGGAATTGACTCAAAGGTAATGGGTTTATCGTGTTTGCAAGGAGCCCTGGTGGTGTAATGGTTAAATGCTCAGTTGCTAACTGAAAGGTTGGCCATTCCAACCTATCAGCTGCTCCCTGGGAGTAAAGACCTGAGGATCTGCTCCTGTAAAGATTATAGCCTAGGAAACCCTATGGGGCAGTTCTACTGTGTCCTATAGGGTCGCTATGAGTCACAGTCGACTCATTGGCACACAGCAGCACATGTTTGCAATTTACTTTCAGTAGCTCAGAAAAGTTTGAAGTATATATTTTATATACACACAGATATTTGAGAGAGAGAGAAAGTGAAATTGGCAAAATGTTGAAAATTGGTGAATCTAAGTGAAGAGTGTATGAGTGTTCATTATACTAGTCTTTCAACATTTTTATAAGTTTGACAATTTTCAAAAATAAAACTTTGGGAAAACAAGACAGTTTAAGTCTAATGATGTCCTAGTTAAAACAAAGTCATTCCTTTCCTTCTCAATGGACATGTCAACAGGCGTGAATCAGAGGTGAATGGGATGGATCTTCTTTCCTTCCCCACCCCACCATGTTAGGATTTTGGCCTTTATAGATACCATAAGGAGCACTGGTGGTGCAGTAGTTAACACTTCAGCTGGTAACCAAAAGGTTGGCAGTTTGAATCCACTAGCCGCTCCTTGGAAACCCTTTGGGGCAGTTCTACTCTGTGCTATAGAGTTGCTATGAGTTGAAATCTACTGGACGGCAATGGGTATTTTTTTTTTTTTTAGGTGCCATAAGAAATTATAATGTTCAGTAAAATTAGAATTGATTAGCTAAAAGGAATCGTAGCGATACTGCTTTAATCTCTCAAATGGTTGAAAAAAGTATATTATGACCATTAAATTTTGACTTTCCTTTTATGGTTCTCAGGGATTGGTTCATCAATTTATATGTTCACTCAACCAGTGAATGCTATGGACCACAGCCCTGTTGTGATGGTTAAGGTTGTGTGTCAATTTGGCTGGGCCATGATTCTCTGTGGTTTGACAGTTGTGATGTAGTTTGGTAGCTATGTAGTAATGTAATCACCTCCATGGTAATATGATCAGCCAGTCAGTTGAAAGGGAGTTTCCTTGGGGGTGTGGTCTACATCCAATATAGGCAGACTTTCTGGCAAAACTTGTAGGCTTTTGCTTGCTCTGGATCCTGCAGTTGGCTCCTGTTCATCTGACCTCCGGTTCCTGGGACCTGAGCTAGCAGCTTACCTGCCAATCTTAGGATTCATCAGCTTCTGCAGCCTGTGAGCAAGAGGCCTGCTGTCTAACCTGCCCATCTTGGGTTCACAGGTCCCTGCAGCTACGTGTGTCAGGAGAAGTCTCCAGCCTGACCCACAGACTTGGGACTTTCCAGCCTCTACAACTGCCTGGGCCATTTCCTTGATATAAAGCCCTCTCTCTCTTTCTTTATATATATATATATTTGTGCACTTCACTGGTTTTGCTTCCCTAGAGAACTCAGCGTAAGAGACCTGTGCTAGGCAATTAGGACACACAGATGATTAAGACTAGAGGTCTGGTCATTAGGAGGTCCAATTCTGCAGTGAGGGTTAGTCATGTTGAGAACTAAATCCATTGCCATTGAGTCGATTCCAACGCATAGTGAACTTACAGGACAGAGTAAAACTGCTTCATATAGTTTCCAAGGAATGGATGGTGGGTTTGAACTGTCAACATTTTCGTTAACAGCTGAACTGTTAACCACTGCGCCACCGAGGCTCTCTTGAGAATCATATAGACACACCTTAATGCTTATCTAGTTGCCTGGCTAGTATGGGTTTATTTTTTTAGAAATCATGCCTTCATAAATTTTATAAGTATTTATCTGAAGTGTTAGACTACTAATGCTGTCTACAACGGTAAAGCATGGAAGTATGGCATTCTTTTGAAGCTGGTAGGTGCTAGCCTTTGTTGCCTGCTGAGATGAAAAAGTGACTTGGGGTTGACTTTGTAGAAATGTTTATCTTATCCTGTAAAAATGTGTATCAAAAATCTTTGTGGTCTCTGATCAGGAAGGGCCATCTGAAAACCAAGAGTAGCTTCTTGGAGAAAAAAATCTGTTTACTGAGAGATGGAAGCCAACCTTGTAAAAAATTTTCAGCACAGTGCCCTGCATGGACATGGTCCCTCAAGATGACAGGGGCATTTATAAACTAAGTGAATGGCATGCAGAGATTGAGAAGACAGTGACCATGACTTGGTCGTATATTGATCAGATGGTTTATGTAACAAAAATAGCTAGCTAGGTTGATGTTCAATTCATTAATTCAGTAAAAAAGTATTGAGCATCTATGAAATGTCAACACTATGCTAGACACTTTGAATGCAAAGATAAATAAGACTAATTTCCCCTGAAAGAAATTACATACTAGTGGGATGAGGGGAAGGATGAGACATATATGTAAATAAAATAAATGTAAAAGTGCTATTCATTCTAAATGGAAATACATCCTGGGCACTAGATTAAAGTAAATAATAAAATTAAAATGGTCAAGTAAGTGAGAAAGAAGAGAGCATTATCAAAGGAAAGAGCATGTGAGAAGAAGCACTTTGGGGACTGTCTGTGGTATATGTACCTGGAGGATGGACGTAGGAAGTTATGCAAATGAGGTTGGATATTGACAGAGAAGCTGGGTCATCCAGGGTCTTAGAGAACATAGTGTGTCTAGACATTAGATGATGGGGAGAGATTAGAACTTCTTATATTTACCACCTATGGTCAGTTGACCTTGACAAAGGCCCAAAGTACATTAAATGGGGAAAAGACAAATAATGCTTGCAAAACTGTATGTCCATCTTTACGAAATGAAACAGGACTGATACCTCACAGCATACACAAAAACTAACTCAAAATGCATCAAAGACTTAAATATAAAACCTAAAACCATAATGATCATGGAAGAAAAAAATAAGAACAATACCAGGGGCACTAATACATGACATAAATACAGTAGAAACCAAAACTAAAAATGCACAAATGCCAGAAGATAAACTAGATAACTGAGAGCTCTTAAAAATTAAACACGCTCATCAAAAGACTTCACAAAAGAGAAGCTACAGACTGAGAAAAAATTTTTGGCTACAACGTAACTGACAAGGGTCTAATCTCTAAAATTTATAGAATATTTCAACATCTCAACAACAAAAGGAAATAATCCAATCAAAAATGGGCAAAGGATATGAACAGACACTTCACCAAAGACATTCAATTGTTTAACAGACACGTGAGGAAATACTTGTGATCATTAGCCATTAGAAAAATGCAAATCCTAACTGCAATGAGAGACCATCTCACCCAGACATTACTGGCTCTGATCAGAACAACAGAAAATAACATATGTTGGAGAGGTTGCCAGGAGATTGGAACTCTTATACACTGCTGGTGGGAATGTAAATTGGTACAACTGCTATAGAAAACAATATGGCGCCTCCTTAAATAGCTAGAAATAGAAATACAACACGATCCAGCAATCCCACTCCTAGGAATACATACTAGAGAAATAAGAACCGTCACACGAACAGACATATGCACATGCATGTTCATTGCAGCATTATTCACAATAGCAAAAAGATGGAAACAACCTAAGTGCTTACAACAGATGAATGGATAAACAAATTATGGTACATATATACAATGGAATACTATGTAACGATAAAGAACAATGATGAATCCATGAAACATCTCACAACATGGATGAATCTTGAGGGCATTATGCTGAGTGAAATAAGTCACTCACAAAGGGACAAATATTGTATGAGACCACTATTATAAAATCCCAAGAAAAGGGTTATACACAGAAAAAAACAATCTTTGATGGTTACCAGGCATAAGAGGGGTGGAGAGGGGAAATCACTAACTAGATAGTGGACAAGTGATAACTTTGGTGAAGGGAAAAACAACGCACAATATAGGGAAAGTCAGCACAACCTGACCAAGGCAAAGTCATAGAAGCTTCCTAGACACATCCAAACACCTTTAGGGACCTAGTTACTGGGACTGAGGGCTGAGGACCGTGGTCTTAGGGGACATCTAGGTTGATTGGCATAACATAGTTCATAAAGAAAATGTTCTACATCTTGCTTTGGTGAGTAGTATGTCTTAAAATCTTGGGAGCAGCCATCTAAGATACACCTATTGGTCCCATCACATTCAAAGCAAAGGAGAATGAAGAAAACCAAAGACACAAGGAAAATCTTAGTCCAGAGGACTAATGGACCACATGAACCATAGCCTCCACTAGCCTGAGCCCAGAAGAACTAGATGATGCCTGGCTACCACCACCAACGGCTCTGGCAGGGATCACGGTAGAGGCTCTCTGATAGAGTGGGAGAAAAATGTAGAACAAAATTCAAATTCACAAAAATAGGACCAAACTTACTGGTCTGACAGAGACTGGAAGAACCCTCAAGACACCCTGATAACTCAGTACTGAAGCCACTCTTGAAGTCCACCTTTCAGCCAAAGATTAGAGAGGCCTGTAAAACAAACAATAACAGACATGAAGAACATACTTCTTAATTCAATCAAGCGTACAAGACCAATGTCACAAAATAATTTATGTATAAATTTTGAATAAAAATCTAATTTGTACTGTAAATTTCACCTAAAACACAATAAAATTTTTTAAAAAATCTTGTATTTTAAATGTAGAAACAGAAAGGTTAGAATTGTATTTTATTGCTCTGATAACTATCACTGGAGATGGGAAGAAGGTAATAGATAAAAGATATTGAGAACATGGAATCCAGAGGACTCAGTGATTGGTCTATTGTGAGGCATGAGTCTAGAATGATTCCCAGGTTTGTGGCTTGGGTGTCTGAGGGTCACTTGAGAGTGGCATTCAATGAGGGTAAGAATACAGGATGAAATCAGGTTTAAGGCAAAACACGGTTTCACCACGTTAAATTTTTGGTATCACTGAGTCATCCAATAGATAGTTGAATACACAAGTCTTAGGTGCTAGGGAGTATCCCACTTAACAAGGTACAGATTTATGGGTCATCAAAATACGGCTATTATGTAGTTGAAAGGGTGAGATGACTTAAGGAGTGTACAAGAGCCAGAGAAGATGAATAAAGACAGAAAAGCCTACCTTTAAAGAGTGGGTGAAGGACCAGGCATCCTCAAGGACTGAAAAGAAATTATCAGAGAAGACCTTGAATCAAAGGTTCTGCCCTGACTTCTCCTTGTGAGCTTAATTGAGAATCTTGAACTGGTAAGACTGTTCTGAGGTCAAGAGTGTAGTCCAAAGTAAGATAGCCAGTAGAGTCACTAACAGGCACATCATCTTAGATCTAATTGATGTGTTTTTGTCAGACAGTTGATGTATTAGAAAGAGCACTTGAATTAGCAAACCTGGGATTGAGTCCTGATTCTTTCATTTGCTGTATGACCTTGGGCATGCCACTTAACTTCTGCCTCACTTTTGCATCTATAAAATGGAGAATCTGGTAACGTATAATGCTTATTACTCCTATTTCATGGGGTTGTTGATAGATAGCATATTTGATAATGGTTTGTAAACTGCAAAGTCTGTAAGAAATGAAGGAGCCTCTTTTTATCACCATTGGAGCTTTAGAGTGTATCTTGATCTATACTCTTGGATTGGAATGAAATGGAGTTGGAAAAATTGGGGCTAGAGTGAGTGCAGGAATTTGCTTAACCTTTCGTCTTCTCTTTAAGCTAGGTTGTTGTGTTGTTAGATGCTGTCGAGTCATTTCTGACTCACAACAACCCTATGTATAACAGAAAGAAACATTGCCCAGTTCTGTGCCATCCTCACAATAGTAGGCATGTTTGAGCCCATTGCTACAGCCACTGTTTCAATCCATCTCGTTGAGGGTCTTCCTCTCTTTCAGTGACCCTCTACTTTACCAAGCATGATGTTCTTCTCCAGGGAATGGTCCCTCCTGATAACATGTCTGAAGTAAGCAAGACAAAATCTCACCATCCTCACTTCTAAGGGGCATTCTGACCGTACTTTTTCCAAGACGGATTTGTTTGTTCTTCTGGAAATCTATGGCATATTCAGTTTTCTTTGCTAACACCATAATTGAAATGGGTGGATTCTTTTTCTGTCTTCCTTTTTCATTGTCCAGCTTTTGTATGCATGTGAGGCGATTGAAAATACCATGGCTTGGATCAGGTGCACCTTAGTCATCAAAGTGACATCTTTGCTTTTTAACACTTTAAAGAGATCTTTTGCAGTAGATTTGCCCAGCACAATATGTCATTTGACTTCTTGACTGCTGCTTCCATGGATGTTGATTGTGGATCCAAGTAAAATGAAGACCTAAGACTATAGCCTTCAGTATGGATTATACCTCAACATTAAGCTAGGATATTCCTGGAAAATTGCAAGGCAGGCAGGAAAAGTATGCTGGTTTCTTTCTTTCTGGGCTTCTAAATGATTGAACACAGCTATTTGTACATAA
Organism: Trichechus manatus latirostris; assembly: GCF_000243295.1. Classification (NCBI taxonomy): domain Eukaryota; kingdom Metazoa; phylum Chordata; class Mammalia; order Sirenia; family Trichechidae; genus Trichechus; species Trichechus manatus. The sequence goes on along the minus strand of NW_004443971.1, from coordinate 19,110,621 downwards.
GATCTTTTATGTGGTTGAGCTTGCTGGTGCTATGCAAGATGTGTGACTAGTAGACACTGCTAATGCTTCACTCAGATTCCCTCGGATCCCTTCGTTCCTTTTACGTTTCTGAGTGCTCATCCTCCACTACTCCAACTGCTCCCCTCCCACTTTTGTGTTTTGTTTGTTTATACAGCCTATCTGTCAGTCTCTTTGGAGGACTGCCCTTGGGCTACCGGAACTGCTGTGTCTGCATACCACAGTGTCTGAAGTGCCTGCAGTTTACATTTCCTACCCCACCCTACAGCACAGAGCCAAAGACTTAACAGGTGCCAAACCCAGCTTCCTTGCCTTGAGGAAAGATAAACCCTGGCACACAATTTGTACTCCAGAGCTCCCCTGCAGGATCAGGCTGATGGTGAGACATGGCCTGGAATTGCCTCTTGCTTCTTCTTCTTTCCTGTCCTAATTTCCTCTTCCCTTACTGATTCTTCCTGGGAACACTTCCTAAATGAATCATTGTACAAACATCCTTGTCTCAGAATCTGCTTCTGGGGTACCTGCCTAAGACAGTGACACCTAATTTGAACAACTGAATGACTCTCTCTTCACATGATCCCTTCTAATACCAAACTATTTTTTTAAAAAAAGTTTTGGTGAAAATATACACAACAAAACAAACACTCATTCAATAATTTTTACATGCACATTTCATTGAGAGTGGTTACATACTTCACATTGTGTCACCATTCCTCTATCTCTACCCATATTATTTCACAATTGTTGACTTAGACTCTCTTTTCCTTAAAGTTCTCATCTGTGTTTATGAGTCACTGTTGTCCATTTAATCTCATATAGATGAGTTTTTAAAAGAGGGCAATGCTCAAAGTGAACATTCTTTATTAAATAAGCTAAATTGTTGTTTCATTTAAAGATGACTTCATGGGATCGTTTCAGTTCAAGACTTAAAAGTTGTTTCCAGGCAATAGATTCAGGGGTTTATCCAGTCTCAACGTATTCAGTAAATCTGGTTTCCATATGAATTTGAAGTTCTGTTCCACATCTTTTCCTCCTTTTGATCATGATCCAACTGTAGGGTCATTGATCAAAACGTTCAGTAATGGTAGCCGGGCACCATCCATTTCTTCTGGTCTCATGGCAAAGGAGGTAGTAGTTCATAAGGCAGTTAGTCCTGAAGTCCATTTCCTTCTCTGATTCCTGGGACTCCTTCTTCCTCTGTTGCTCCAGGTGAATAATAGAGACCAATTGTTGTATCTTGGGTGGCTGCTCCATGTCTTTTAAGACTCTGGGCACTACTCACTAAACTAAAATATACAGCAGAAACTCTGAAAACAATATTAGGCCAATTGACTGAAGAGGTCCATGAAATCATGCCCCTAAACTTTATTTTGGTTTTTATTGTATGTAATTTTTACATAGACGCTATAATGGTGATATAAAGAAGTTCGTGAATAAATGGATAGATCTAACCAAAGAGTCTAACCTATCATTTTCTTCTTTTAAAAATTGAAAGACTAATCTAAATCATTATAATTATGTAACAGTTTGATTTAAATTTATAGTATTAATTTCTTCTATCGAATGCATGCTGTATACGATAGGTGTGATAGTTGTTTTGCATGTATTAGCTTTATAATCTTAGCAACTCTACAACGTGGATCTTATTATTTCCAATTTATAGAAGAAGAAACAAAGTCTCCAACAGTTAAGAAACTTGACAGCAGATAGCTGGAGCCTGAGTTTGAACCCAGAAATGACTCCTGAGCCCATACATTTGCCATCAAACTTCATTGCATCAAAATTGAAAAATTAGCAAGAAATGTTTGAATACATTTCCTTCCAAGTTAATTCGAGTTAAATGGGAACATGTTCTTGATTTAAAATAATTCATAATCCTGTGAAAACTTTTCTAAAATGTAAAGTATTAGATGTGTCTCGTGAATAACCTCTTTGGAAAGGAGTGCTCTCCAGTAGTAATGAGAGAACCCTTGAAGAAAAGACTCGGGAATGGTGTGTCTAAAAGAAGAAACAAGACTTTGAAAAATGATCATTTTGGTATTTTAGGCCATTTAAAAATATTAAATCTGTTCCCTTCAGACATTTGACTGATGAGATGGTTGAAAAATATGAGTCAAGAAAGATAGTCATTTGAGTAACTAGATTCTTTGTGTCCCCAGGTATCTGCGAAATGGATTATATAGCACCTTTGGGTGTTGGCGGAGGTGGGGCGGGTTAGGAATTGTTGGATACACTGTTTTCATAGTTTCTAATCTGCTTCCGTATCATTCCTTGGCCCCGGGGAAGGCTATTGATAGAATTCAATCAGACAGAGGAAAGGTCAGGATGCTTGCTCTGGGAGCTGTTCGAAAACTCTCAAAGGAGATGTGGTCAACTCCACTTTGGTGTGATGACAGATGGGCTATATATTTCTTTAAAAAGTTAGCCCTCAGCTGTAGATTCTAAGTTACAGCAGTGAAAACGGTAGAAGTTTATCAAGAGGTATGGTATGTAACCTTACAGAACACATTGCAACTAAATAAAAACACTGTTGCAGGAAATACTGAAAAAATATCCATGTGCCAATGGAGCATAAAACCAAAGACAAGAAAAGCCAGTGCAGATACAGCCTGGTTCTGAAAGATCCTGGTTTAACCCCTTGCCTGGGAGTTGAATATATAAATGAAAGAGGCATGCTATCCAGTGTGCTGAGAGGAAAAGAATTAAGAACATCTGAGTTTCTGTGAGAGAAGAAACGGCCTTCCAAAACCTGCTCATTTCTATGGGAAGTAGCTGCACAAGTGTTTTACCATTCAATAAAAGATCCCGAGCATGTGCTTGTTGCTGTTGTTTTAAATGTGCTGTCTGAATACTGTATCTGAAATAGCTTTTGTAGACCGGGACTCTCATTTGTGTACGTTTTAAGTGGAACCAGCTATGACAGTAGTTGGTGAGAACATGGCCATGAATGTGAGTCATTTAGGAAAATAATGCATTCAGGCTCACCAAGGTGGTGAGAAGGAGATGAAGGAATCTATAGATAGGAAACAGGGAACAGAAAGCTGAAAAGGAGGGAGAAAGGAATTGGAGAGGTATGCAAAAAATATATAGCCATACTTGTGAAGAAAATCTCCAATTTCAAGTTGTATCTTTTTAGTGTGGAACATCCCGCCCCAGCCCCCAAATCCTCATATACTCAGCAGACCTCTTTGTATTTATATATTTTCCCCATTCTTAACCCCTTGGTCCATTCTAAATCTTCAGTCTTCCTTCCTCCTCTATCCTCAAAATTCCACTTAAAATGATACTATTCAAGATAGATCTTGCTCAGGGAGTAGCATATCCAAATTCATATGACATATTTGAAATAATATTTATTTAAATGGACAATCTATATTCATGAGACTTCTCTGGACAGGGGAAAAAAAAATAAACCTAGTCGCTCTCCTTATTAAAATCTCTCTTCCTGTGTGTGCCGAGAATGTCAAATTGCCACTGCATTCTCCTTCAGGGAGTTTATAATCAAGCCCAGGACCCAGTTAGATGAAAAAGAAAGGTTTTTTTTTAGTCTTAACAAAGTCATATTCTTTTTTCCACCAATCCTTGCCCTCTGTAAAAAATAAAATAAAAGTTTTAAAACTGTTTATAAAAAAAATGTTTCCACCTAATATGCCATAATAAGGAACAGGAGTTTTATTTAGTAATGAGGCAGAATAAAGTCATATTTTCACTCTGTCCTGCACACATGCAAAAGAAACTCTAAGAAGCACAGATTTCTTTTCTGATAATCACTTTTTTCCGCAAATATTAAGTATTTGCCAAATCCTTACAATGTTTAACATCTGACACTGTTTCAGATGTTAGAAAATATGCAGATAAAGGATATGAGAAAATATTTTGCCCTCAAAGAGTTTTCAACTTAGAGAGACATACAAGCTTTTGGGTCAATATAGAAGTATTTTTACATAAAATGTAGGCATGCAAATTCAAATGCACACAGACAGGTGTGGGTTTTAGACTCTGTAAGCCATCTGGGACTGGTGGGACCTGTCGCAAAACTGAAGACATTAAAATGAAAACGAAAAGTGTGTTTGTGTGTATAGATACAAAACCAAACCCATAGTCATCGAGTCGATTCCGACTCCTAGCAACCCTATACTGATCCTATAGGACAGAGTAGAACTGACCCATAGGATTTCCAGGGAGTGGCTGGTACATTCAAACTGCTGATCTTTTGGTTAGCAGCCAAGCTCTTAACCACTGTGCCACCAGGGCTTCGTACACACACACACACACACACACACACACACACACACTAACAGAGTGCTGATCACAAAATGACATCAGATTTGGCAGATGTGACCTGCAACTGTAAGTTTGCCACTCCTGGCACAAATAAATGGAGTACTTATATACCCTGGTGGCACAGTGGTCAAAGAGCTGGGCTGCTAACCAAAACGCTGGCGGTTCGAATCCACCAGCTGCTCCTTGGAAACCCTTTGGGGCAGTTCTCCTCTGTTGTATAGGGTTGCTACGAGTCGGAATCGACTCAACGGCAATGGGTTTGGTTTTTGTTTGTCTTATATAATTATACAAATGCATTGAGGAAAAATAAGGAAAGGCCTTAAAAATTATGCCAGCCGTTTGGGGATTAACTAAGTGGCCTTTATCAGGGAAGGCTTTCTACAAAAATCCACTAGCCATGGTCTAAAGTAAGAATGTGTTTTACTGCATTGAAAAAATGGAGACTGTGGGAAGAGACCTAGAGGCTGAGTGGCTTGTTCAGACTGATATTTCGCTTCTAAATATAACCTCTTATACCATCTTTTTCCTCTAAGCTGTTTCTTACAAATTTATTTTGTGTCTGGGAAGGCCAAAGAAGAGGAGATGGGAAGAATGGTTGGTGGTGTTCATACCAGAGGGAGAGATCTTTCTCCTTTTCCAACCAGGTAAATGCCAGGAATGGTTCTGGGGTAGAAGAGCCTCCACTTTTAAAATCTTGTCCAGTGTGGGCAACAATATCAGCTGGGTCAAGTAGTAGACATAAACCAAGTAGCTGAGTGCTTGTTCTTAATTCTCTGATGATGAATCACGTATTTTTATTTCAGTGTCAGAGAAAAATTTCCTGGGACGCTTCTGTGAGTATTAGGATGTCATTTATTTCAAAGGAAAGAGGGTTCCATTATTTATCTCTTTGGAGACATATTCTCTACCACATTAATTGGCCATGTTAGATTGATTTTTGAAAAATGATACCTTACTGAGGAAAAATCCTTATTTCTTGGTACATTATCTTCTGAGTACTTATCTCTCAAGTAAAGATGCCAAAAGCTCATCAGTGGATCATTCCAATGAAGGTCTTATTTTATTTTTTAATTGTCATAAATATATATGTAGCAAAATATTTGCCATTTTTGACTTTTTTATGTGTACAATTTAGTGACATTAATTAAGTTCATCATCTTGTTCAACCATCACCACTATCAATTTCCATATTTTTCTATCACCCTTAACAGAAACTCAGTGTTCCCTAAGCAGTAAGTCTCCTTTTCCCCTCTCTCCTGCCAGCCTCTGGCAAGCACTAATAAACTTAGCTGTCTGTGCATTTGTCTGTCCTAAATAGTCCATATAAGTGAGATCACACAATATTTGTCTTTTTGCGTCTGACTTATTTCACTCAGCATAATGTTTTTAAGGTTCATCCGTGTTGGAGCATGTACCAGGACTTTGTCTTTATGGCAGCGTAATATTCCAAAGAAGATTTTAAAAACATGTTTTAAAATAGCATTTTAAAGGAGAGAAAAAAATGGTTCTGTTGAGGATTTGAAATTTTCTTTCAAATAATTTCAGTTTTTGGTGATTTCCTGAATATCAGAGGCCTAGAATAACCAGCAAAGATATCTAGAAAATCAGATATAAGTCTGCCAAATAAGAACCTCAGTGTGTGAAGGAGCCTCAGAGATGATATAGTCCCATTCTCCATCCAATGCTTCAGTTTCTTTTGTGATATCCCAACTGGTAATTCAGCTTCTGCTGGAAGTCTTCTGGTGTTGAGGGAATTCACTCTCTTAGTGAAACTCATCCTATTTTGATTCTCAAGTCATTCATGAATTCTTCCTTAAGTGAAACAATACACCTTTCTATTGCTTCCACTTACTATGGGCCACACCAAATAACTTTGAATACTCTTATAAACAGACTTGCATGTATTTGAAGATAACTATCATCACACTCTAAATAGAATCATTAAATTTTGTTTCACTTTCTGTTTCACTTTTTTAGTTCAATTTTCATACTGCTTAGGTAGAGGAGGTGAGGATGATTTGTGTGGTCAGATGGTTGTGTTTTCTAAACTCATTGAGGGGCAGGGTTGAGTGGATGTACATAGTAGGTACCTACTGAGGTGAGCCTCCTAGACTAGGAGTATGGTGAAGAAATAACAATAATAGATTTGATTGTTGTGCCTGCGGGTTCTGTAGTCTAAGGAGGGAGCACAACACATTGCTAAGGGCTACTTCATGCAAGAGCATTTGAGGTCATAGATCGTCATTATTTAAGAGCTCAGCTGCTAACCAAAAGGTCAGCAGTTCGAATCCACCAGCCGTTCCTTGGAAACCCTATGGGAGTAGTTCTACTCTGTCCTATAGGGTCGCTATGAGTCAGAATTGACTCAACAGCAACGGGTTTGGTTATTTGTGTTATCATCATCTTTTTTTTTTAACTTAATTTTTAAGTAAACCATAAAGTTTAAATAGTCAAACAAAAAGAAACAAAAATAAATATTTAAGCCAACCTCTAATTTGTGCTTTATTTTTCCTCTGGGCACTGGACCTTAACTTACCTGGGACCACAGGACTGGAATCAAGCAATAAGGTTAGAATGCTGGTGTAATAATGAACAAGTGAGTAAAAATGAGCAACGGTTTGATAAAATTTACTTTCAAATCTTCTTAATGAATGGCATGTAAGCTCTCAGGTGGGTTAATTTAGGAAGACTGCATGAAGTAGCTAAGCTATACTCAGGAGTTGGGAGAAGGTGAGGTACGTGGTTACAGCAAACTCTAGATCAGAAATAACACGTCACGAGTCACCGTTGAAGTAATTGGCTTTCTTACTTCCTGCTTAAGGCAGAGGCTGATAAATAAAACCAAGGCAAATTTAGACAAGGCTTAAATATATTTTATTATTTGATAGCAAAGTTTGTTGTATCTACAAGCTTTTTGGAATTTGTCAGGCAGTTCTAAAAGTAGTTGGTATTTTTATTCTGCATGTACATCAACATGGATTTTTATCTTAGAGTGATAATAAATTTCCCCAAAATATTTGATAAGTTTTATTAGCTTGTAACAAATTCATGTACAGATTTTAACTTAAATATTTTAGATGAACTATGTATTCTGAAAATAATCTTCTTTATGACAAAATTAAAAACTTTTTTTTTTAACCCTTCATAAATCATCAGTCTTTGTTGAACATTTTCTTCAGCTTTCCATCAATGTTTCCCCTTTGGGCTGAAACTAAGCATGGAAAATTTCACTTTACCAGACAGGCCTTTTTGGAAACCATAAGCAGTGGTAAGGGAGTTTAAATTTATATTTAACTTCAAATGCTTTTTACCACAAATGATATAATATGGCGTACTGAGCAATCATTCTTTGGTATAAATGAGCTAGCTTGTTGGTCTGTTCAATTATTTATGAGCCATTTATAGATTTATTTAGGTATTTCAGTATACTCTGACCTCCGTTGGCCAGATTTGAACTTCTACAGATTTCTTCCCCCCTTTTTGGGTACATAAATATGAGGATTTTATACTAGTAAAAATCATTTTTATGTTGCAAAACGATAAGGGGATTATGCCTTATGTGAGGTTATTGGGAGCTCCCAAAACATAAGGAATGTGGAAATAAAATGACACAGAACTCAAATATGCTCGATACCAATAAGCTTTGAGACTGAATTAAGAAAAGGGGTGGGAGACAATGTTGAGAGAGCAAGGCATTTGCTTTTTAAAAATTTTATCTTTTAAAGTTTTACAATTAAAACAGATATACAAACTAGGGATTTGAGAAGTTGGAAATATTAAATCAAAAGTGACAAACTTATACTCAATAAAAGTACCAAGAATGAAACATTGAGTTGCAGAGACTAGGTTACTGATTATTGATGTATTTGTCTTTATATATTTATTTATTCATTGCTTCGAGTTGTGTAGGGTAAAGACTAGCATAATGAAGAAATGAAATCTTTCAGAGTAGAATTAAACAGAAGAAAAAAGTAGCTAGAGGTGGAAAGAATTAAGAAGCAGTAAGCGAAACTTGGTGAAAGTTCAGAATACTTACTATTAGATACAGGAGGCAGTGGGAAGTAATAACTTGGATTGGGACTGCCTTTTATTCTAGGTGTCCTGGAATTCTTTGGGAAGGTGAAGACAGAGCAAGGTCATGGAAGTCATAACTATTTGGAACGAAATGGGGAACAACGCTAGTGGAGCAATTGCCACTTATAACTGCTGGAAGGTGTGCCCTGAATCTGTCAGCAAGATTTCTGTCTGGGTTGAGCTGGATAAACAGCAGGCCAAGGAGATCAAACCTAACTTATTTTTACTCTGGGTCTTCATCAGCAGCTGGAAAAAGTGACAATCTCACATTATTTTTTATTATGACTTTTTGACCTTCATTCGGCTTCACTTATTCAATGCATGTCTTAATATTGGGGTTTTCAGGCCTTATATGGGATTAGCACCTTTTTATGTCTTTGGTTTTTTCCCTGAGCTGGCTACAGCTATCACTGCATCAATTATAGTTTGTTAATTTCAGAATTTTTGATCACATCACCTGTGGGATTTCGCTTGTTAGTTTAGAGTACAACTCTGATTGTTTCGGATGATGTAGTCATTTACCACAGCTTTGTGGCAGTGAACTCTCTCCACACCTCCCTTCCCCAGGCCCTACCAAGTGGAAGTTGAGCTCTTCTTGAAGAAACTTTAGAATACAAAGAAGCATAAAACTAACCTCAAAGGGGCCAAAACGGTAGGGCATTTCCTGTATGACCTCTAAACAGAAACTGATTTATTTAAATAAATGGAAGATAGAAGAATAAAATGATACACACACACAAATCACGGAATCAACATTGGATTTAGGTAGACTTGTTTCCTTTTTTCCCCACAGTTCCATTGCAGAAGTTCTTTCAGAGACTTTAATATACTAATGCGCATTATGAATCATCCAGAGAGAAAGGATACTGTGTGCCACATTTCCCAACCTTATGTGAGATTAAAAGGACTTTTGGCAAAATAGCTGACAGAGACCGTATTCAGTATAACATGCTTTGAGAAACACTGTCTTAGTCATCTAGTGCTGCTATAACAGAAATACTACAAGTGAACGGCTTTAACAAAGAGAAGTTTATTCTCTCACAGTCCAGTATGCTATAGGTCCAAATTCAGGGTGTCAGCTCCAGGGGAAAGATTTCTCTGTTGGCTCTAGAAGAAGGTTCGTGTCATCAATCTTTCCTTGGTCTGGGAGCTTCTCTGTGCAGGAAACTCAGGTCCAAAGGATGTGTTCTGCTCCCAGCACTGCTTTCTTGGTGGTGTGAAGTTCCCATGTGTCTCTACTCGCTTCTGTCTTTTATTTCTCAAAAGAAATTGGCTTAAGACACCATCCAATCTTGTAGACCTCATCAATGTCAGTATAACTGCCGCTAATCCATCTTATTACATCATGTGATAGAGTTTACAACACATGAGGAAATCACATTAGATTACAAGTGGTACATAGTCATACAATACTGGGAATCATGACCCAGCCAAGTTGACAGATATTTTGGCAGGACACAATTCAATCCATGACACTGCCCTATATTGTAGTTGTTGTTAGGTGCTGTCAAATCAATTTCAACTAATAGGACCCCATGTGACAGGGTAGAATTGCCTCATAGGGTTTTCTAGGCCGTAATCTTTACCGGAGCTGATCGCTAGTTCTTTCTCCTGTGGAGCCGCTGGTGGGTTTGAACTGCCAACTTTCAGTTAGCAGCTGAGTGCTTAACCATTCCACCATTTGGCCTCCTTGATGTTCCAACTGCTCTATATTAATTGATTAAAACTGTGCACCACCACAGAACAGTCTTACTTTTAAAATAAGAAAAAAACCAAAAAACCAAACCCATTACCATTAAGTCAATTCAGACTCATAGTGACCCAATAGGACAGAGTAGAACTACTCCATAGGGTTTCCAAGGAAGGCCTGGTGGATTCGAACTGCTGACCTTTTGGTTAGTAGCTGTAGCTCTTAACCACAACACCACCAGGGTTTCCAAAAATAAGAAAACACAACACTTAACAAAAGAGGACATTTAAGCAGCCAACAAACACGTGAAAAGATGCTCACAATCTTCAGCCATTAGAGAGATGCAAATCAAAACAATAATGAGATATCATCTCGCCCCTGCTAAAATGGCACAAATCCCAAAAACAGAAAACAACAAATTCTGGTAAGAATGTGGGGAGATTGGAACAATTAGCCACTGCTGGCGAGACTGTAAAATGGTACAACCACTATGGAAAATAGTATAGTGCTTCCTCAAAAAACTACAAATAGAACTACCTTAAGATCCAGCAATCTCACTCCTAGGTATATACTCTAGAGAACTTATAGAGGTGACAGGAACAGACATATGCACACCTATGTTCATTGCAGCACTATTCACAATAGAAAAAGATGAAAACAACCTAAGTACCCATCAAAGGATGAATGGATAAACAAAATGTGGTACATACATACAATGGATTACTATGCAACCATAAAGAATAATGATGAGTTCTTGAAACATCTTATAATGTGGATAAATCTGGAGGACATTATGCTGAGTAAAATAAGTCAATCACAAAAGGACAAATATTATATGATCCCACTTTTATAAAAGACATAAATATGTATATATACAGAAACCAACATTCATTGATGGTTACCAAGGAGGAGTGAGTGTGTGTGGGGGATAACTCTTTATAGATAGTAGACATTTGTTATTTTTGGTGATGGGAAAAGCAACACTGAATGCGGGTAAAGTGTGCACAGCTTGACCATGTAAATGATGTCACTAAGAAGTACACACACATCCACACAAAAAAGGACATTTTTGGTAAACGCTAGAAAATATATAGTTTTGCAATAACAGCTACAACAACTAAAAAATATATATATGTGGTTACATATGTACATATGTATGCATATATGTGTATTTATATGTACGTGTGTATATATGTGTGTATATATATGTAGCCATATGTATATACATATGTGTGTGTGCATGCATATATGTTCATATATAATAAAACACATAAGGTGCACAGTTATGGATACTTCTTAGACACAACCAAACGCCTTATGGGATTGGTTTTCTGGGTTTGAAGACTTAAGACCATAGTCTCAAGGAACAGGTTGGTCAATTGGCTTAATTAGTTCACTAAGTTTATGTTTTGCATCCTGTTTGGTGAGTAGCATGTGGGGTCTTAAAAGCTTGCGTGCATCCATCTAAAATACAACTATTATTCTCTGCTTGTCTGGAGCAAAAGAGAAAGAAGGAAATCAAAGATGCAGAGAAGAAACTACTCTACAGGACTAACAGTCTACACAAATCATGGCCTCATTTACTCTGAGACCAGAGGAACAAGATGGTGCCCAGCTACCACTACCAACCATTTTGATCAGAGCCACAATATATGAATCCTGATAGAAAGAGAGAAAAATGTGGAACAGACCTCAAATTCTTAAAAAGTCCAGACTTAGTGGACCAGTTGAGACTAGAGGACTGCCTGAGACTATCTCCCTGAGATACTACATAAACCTTGAATTGAAACTACCCTCTGAGGGCACCTCTTAGCTGAATAACAGATTGGCTCAGAAAGTAAAGAGTATCACCGGTGAGTACAGAACACCTGAAAAAAAGTAATCTATAGGAGACCAAATGGTCCACAATTACTCTAAGGCAAAGATGAAAGGGTAAGGGGACGGGGATACCAGATTACTGGAAGTGAAAACATTGTGAGAATGTTAAAACATTGTGAAAAATGTAACCCATGCCTCTGAACAACATATGTAGTAATTGTTAAATGGGAATCCAACTTTCTTTGTAAACTTTCACCAAAAATACAATAAAATATTATTTAATAAAATAAAATAAGAAAACACAATCCAGGCACCTGATTACCAGATCCAGACACAGGGTTTGTGGAGTTAGTTTAGCTCTGACAGGGCAGCACTTCATCTTCCAGAGCCTGAAGTGGGTCATGGAGACAGTCAAGTGACTAATTCTGGAGAAGTAATTTATGTCACCTGTATGGCTCTGATATGATTTGAGCCTGAATTCAAGAAAAAGGTGGGAAACAATGTTGGACAGCAAGGCACTTTCTTCTTTTTAATTTTTTTACTTCAGGTTTTTAGATTTTTTAAATTGGACAAACCAAGGATTTCAGAAGTTGGAAATATTAAATCAAAAGAATCAGGGATTAAATATTGAGTTGAAGAGGCTAGGGTACTCATGATTCATTCCTTTATTTATTTGTATTTATATTTTTATTATAATTGCTCTGAGTTGTATAGGATGTCTCCTTCAAACTCGGAAGTAACATAATTTGCCTAATGTCACTTCAACGAAAGCCAAATTTACAAATCATCAAAGAATCAGTTTACTGAAGGACCATTTGCTATATTTATCAATTTCTAAACACTTGATTCTTATAATTATTCATAAATCTATAGATATCCACATTGAATGGGGTACTTTATAATAGTTTTTTGAAGATATTTTCAAGTTTTAGTTAATAAGCTTTTATAATAGCGTATAAATATTTAATCTGTCTCTGACTCAGGTTCCTGCTGCTGCATCTGTAGGGGCTGGGACAGAGTGGGGACTCTGTGCTGAGGAATAAGAGAGTGCAGAGCCATCACACAGCATAGCCTGAGCTGCCATCTCTGGGGACTAGAGGGACAGAGGACAGAGTCAAGGAAATTGAGTGTCTGAGACAAGAGGGGACTACAGACTAGAAAGAAGGCGACTGAGGGCCAGAGAGAAGGGGAGATGAAATTCAGAGAGAGGAGACTGAGAAGTGAAGAGGAATTAGACAAAGGATAGTTTAGGGCAGGGAAGAAAGTTTGAAGTTTCCAGAGTCCTGTCTTCCCACAAATCTCTTAAAAAACCAGTTGCTGTCCAATCGACTCCAACTCATGGTGACCTCTTTTGTGTCAGAGTAGAACTGCACTCCATAGGGTTTTCAACGGCTGAGTTTTTTGGAAGTAGATCACCAGGCCTTTCTTCTGAGGTGGCTCTGGGTAGATTCAAACGTCCAACTTTTTGGTTAGTAGCTGAGACCTTTAACTACACCACTCAGGGACTTTTAGGCTCTACCAATCCATCCAATATGGATTTCTGTGAAGTTTAAAAATATTTTATTTGTAAAAGCTAGTAAACTAGTGAATTGGTAAATTTGTTGACTAGGTTATACTTCAGTCAATTGGCTTTTGGTAACTTGACCTAGAGCCTGAGGCTCATGACCTGCAATATTAACTGCCAAATGTAAGTACTTTGTTATATCCCCAGTGCTTTGCACAGTGTCAAACACAGAGGAAAAGCAAGAAATATCTACTGAGTGAGTAAAGGCAAGAATAAATAAATACCGAGTGGCCATCTGAGATACAACTATCAGTCTCTACTCGTCCGGAGCAAAAGAGAAAGAAGAAAACCAAAGACTCAGAGAAGAAACTAGTCTACAGGACTAACAGTCTGCATGAACCATGGCCTCTTTTCATCTGGAACCAGAAGAACGGAATAGTTCCTGGCTACCACTACTGACCATTTTGGTCAGGGCCGCAATAGGTGGACCCTGATAAAATGGGAGAAAAGTGTGAAATAGAACCTCAAATTTCCAAAACAAACAAACAACAACATAAAACCAGACTTACTGCACCAGTTGAGACTGGAGGACTCCCTGAGGCTATTGCCCTGAGATACTCTTTAAGCCTTGAACTGAAACTATCCCTTGTGGTCACCTTTCTGCTAAATAACAGGTTGGCTCACAAAATAAATAATATCACCTGTGCTACTTTAAAAAATCATCTTTATGCGATCAAAGGTCAACAATTAATTTAAAACAAAGAAGAGAATGTAAGGTAGCAGGGAAACTAGACTAATGTAAACGCAACAGCCAGGACAGAAATATTGAGAATGTTTGTGCGTTGTGAAGGATGTAACCAATGTCACTGAACAATTTGTGTAGAAGTTGTTGAATGGTAACATAAACTGCTGTGTAAACCTTCAGCAAAAACATAAAATATTATTAAAAAAAAAAAAGAGAGAGCTATCAAGCCATGAAACGACATGGAGGAGCCTTAAATGAATATCACTAAGTGAAAAAAGTCAATCTGAAAAAGCTACATACTGTATGATTCCAATTATAAGACACTCTAGAAATGCAAAATTACAGAGACAGTAGAAAGATTAGTGGTTGCTGGGGTGCAGAAGAAAGGAGGGATGGGTGAATAGGTGGAGCATAGAGGATTATTAGGGCAGTGATACTATTACATATGATACTGTAATGGTAGATACATGACATTATGTATTTTTCAAAACCCATAGTAATGTACACCATAAAAAGTAAACCCCAATGTAAACTATGGATTTTAGTTAATAATTGTCTTAGTCATCTAGAGCTGCTATAACAGAAATACCACAAGTGGATGTCTTTAACAGAGAGAAATTTATTATCTCACAGTTTAGGAGGCTAGAAGTCTGAATTCAGGGTGCCAGCTCCGGGGGAAAGCTTTCTTTCTCTGTTGACTCTGGGGAAAGGTCCTTGTTATCCATCCTCCCCTGGTTTAGGAGCTTTTCAGCACACGGACCGCAGGTCCAAAGGACGCATGCTCTTGGCTCTCCTTGCTTGGTAGTAATGAGGTCCCCCATCTCTCTGCTTGCTTCTCTCTTTTATATCTCAAAAGAGATTGATTCAAGATACAACCTAATCTTGTAGATCGAGTCCTGCCTCATTAACATAACTGCCTCTAATCCTGACTCATTAACATCATAGAGATAGGATTTATAACACATAGGAAAATCACATCAGATGACAAAATGGTGGACAAGCACACAGTTCTGGGAATCATGGCCTAGCCAAATTGATACCCATTCTTGGGGGACACAATTCAATCCATAACAATAATAATGTATCAATATTGGTTCATCAATTGTAACAAATATACCACACTAATGCAAGATGTTTAGTAATAGGGAAAACTGGGGGGCAGGGGGTGTTAATATGGGAATTCTCTGTACTTCCTGTTCGATTTTCCTGTAAACTTAAAATTGCTCTAAGAAATAAAGACTATTAATTAAAATAAATATATAAATAAAAGCATGAAATATCTAGAGCTTAACAGTCTCAAGTGATATTCTACTTGGCCTTTCCTACTCCTGGACTTATTGTGGGTAATTGACAAACTTGTTTGTACTACTATAATTGTTTTAAGAAGGCATCGGAAATACAAAAAAGAAAGAAAATGTTGATAAAATGTAATTACTTTTTAAGGAGAAAAAGCAGGGTGTTTGGCAATCTTTCAGACTATCTATGAAACCAGATTTCTTTGTTCATTTCTCTATCTCACCCTTTTTATTTCTTTTATATTGTTAATATAATTATTTCTACTTTGTTGGTAACTGCTGTGACTCCTCTTATTTAATAGTACATTGTTCTTAGCAAGGAATTCAATTTTTCAAAATCATTTCAGCAATTATCTCAACTCAGTTCAAATAGGACGCCTCCTCCCGCTTCCACACCACCATTGTGGCAATGATCTCAACTCTGAAATATTTAAATCTGACTCAGACTCAAATTTCTATACTTTAATTTTCTTTCATCTCAGTAGTTTAAACTCATTTGATTTTATATATTTGATTATTTCCTTTTCAATACGTAAAATTCTTCTGTGAATGAAATGAGATTTTATGTATCAACAAATATGTGGTTTTTTTAAAAAAATTATAATTTTACCTTCTTTCACCAAACTGTTGATTATATACGTATAGTAATGCAGAATGATCAGCCTATAGGAACTCTTTCTGAGGCAAATAGTTTTTTTTTAATCTTATTATGGAAATTTTCAAACATTCACAAAAATGAGAATAGTCTAATGAATCCACATGCACTCATCACTCTGTGTTAACAGTTCACAATTCACAGCCTTGTTTCATCTATAGTCACTTAGCTCCACTGATTATTTTGAAGCAAACCCCAGACATTGAATTATTTTATTCCTGAATATTTCAGTGTGTATATCCTAAAGAGATCTTTTAAAAAGCATAACTACAATACTGTTATCAACTCAAAAAATTAATAAAAATCATTAATAATATCAAACACCCATTTTTCACTTTTCCATGATTATTTCATGATTTTTTAAACAGTGTGTTCAAATTAGAATCCATTAAAGTTGAATAGCTTGAATTTTCAGCTTTAATTTCTGCTTGGTTATCTACTCCCATTGAATACTCAAATGTTAAATATTTAATGCTTTATTTTCTAAGCACATAGGGCAGAGAATATTATCTGGCTTGATAAGTGTTTAGAAATCTTTTTCTGTTGTTATTGTAATATTTGTATTAGTAATTGTCATTGTAGTTGCTTTTACTAATTTGGTGTAGCTATGCTATTAGATTTAGGATTAATCTTTTGGGCTTCTTGGATTGTTCCCAAACCTTAATTCAGAATCAGTTTTAGTTATGTTTTTATCTTGCAGTATAATTGAATATAACTAAAGCACTCATACAATTGTTAGAAACATATTTATCTACAAGAAGGACTATTTATATCAATGACTCTGGGGCATGCTTTTCAGATTTTAATTGCACCCAAGGGAAATAGTTGTACTCAGCAATATATCAAACTTTTGATGCCTCGAGGTTCATTACCACACAACAACCACACTATCTGTCACACTTTATTCCTTAATATTTGTTTTTAAAGCCTCTTTATTGACTGCATAACTTGGTAGTACAGAAAACAAAAAGGGGCTGCTATAATTGAATGCTAGTTCCTTGTGTGGGTGAAGTACTGAAATTGTGTGTGTGGAGTATTTTATGTTTTTTAATGTAGTTTTAAAATACAAGCAACTCAAAACATGCTTGCATTTTTAAACATTATGCTCATGAAAAAGGAACTTGAAACAAATGTCTTCAGCCAAGCAGAGGTTGGTAATTAAATCCTTTCCCCACAAAAAACCCTAAACTTTCTCTACTATGCAAATAATGCATATTCACTATAGAACATTTAGAAAATACAGATAAGCACAAAGAAAAAAATTACTAGAGATAACAACTATTAACCATCTGGTAAGTAGCTAGACCTTTTTCTAATAATATGGCATAATATAATATATCACTTGTATCTTTATATTTATTTTACAATAATTCAATCATATTCTACAAACTGCTTATTAACCTACTTTATAAAACTCAGCAATATATTATGAACATTTAATTTGAAAAGCTTATTACAAATTAATGAACTAGCCCTTTAAGAAATGTCAAAGAAGAAAATTTTGTACTGTTATAAGAGAAAGAAAAGGAGTTTTATTGGGGAATAATACAGCTCGAGCTGGGCAGTGCTAACTAAAAATACAAAACACTCCACCATTCAAGCACAGAGAGGGTTCTATACCCATAGAGAACAAAGGAAAGGTAGGGGGTTAATGAGTGGTTATAGATAAGATCAGCTTCAGCTTGAAGTCCTTTGAAATGTAAAGGTCAGCCACTTGGCTAGGAGGAAGTAAGTTACCACCTAGGTGAGTGGTGCCAGCTGGTTCGGTTATACATGATTGCAGTCAAGAACACATTTTTCCCAAGAACAAATTGCTTACATCTTGACACATTCTTCCCATGGACAAATGGTTTACATCCTGACCTTTTGCTTCCTGGGAATGCATGTTGGCCCTGTCATTCTTACGTCTGACATGAGTGCCTCCAGTTTGACACTTTTCTGTTTACATTTCCCTCTTTTGATTAAGACTCCGCTAGGAGGTGCTGATTACCCCAATGGAGTAGCCTTCTTCTGCAAGGACTTTGTCTATTTTCTTGAGGAACTTTGGTTAATAAAAATTATTTTCTTTACCTTGCTGAACTAGTAGACATCATCTTCAGGTGAGTAGGTTTTATGGGGAACATCTTAACAGACAAGGTCACATTTGAGGAACATTTCTCAGTCAGGTTGGTGTTTTTCTAAAAAGTTTTTTTTTCTAAAGTTAATTCACGAAGGTTGGATTTATCATAGACAAATTTGGAGAGTCCCTTTCTTTATTTATAATGAGTTCAGAAATAACTTGAGAGACAGCTTGTTTGGCTGCCATATCAGCAAGATTATTTCCCCTAATTTCTTCTGTTTGGGGTACTTCTTTTGGTTGTGAGCTTTATTTTTATCACAGCAATTTCAGAGGGGAATAATAGAGCATCTAGAAAGCCTGCTACTAAAACTTTATTCTTTATGGTATTTACAGAATTGGTTAAAATCCTCTTTGTGTCCATAACATGCGAAAATCATGTACAATTCCAAAACAATATCTACTATCTGTAAAATATTAACAGATTTTCCTGAAGTAATTCTACAAACTCTAGTGAGGTCAGTTAACTTTGCATGTGGGTCTGAAGTGGCTTCATAGAGAGCCTGACTTTCAAGGAATTCAATAGAAGTCATAACAGTGTATCCAGCTTGATAATAAGGACTAGTAGGATTAGGTTTTAAATAGGAACCATCCACATACAAAACTAAATCAAGATTAGTTAAAGGGGTCTCCTTTAATTCTTTCCAAGGAGTTAAAAGTTGCTCAGTCAAGTCTAGAGAATCATGTTTAAGATAGTTGTTCTCATTTATTGCTGGGAGAAGAGTAGCTGGATTTAAACAGGCCATGGAGTGCAGTCTAATGTTAGACGCAGCCAGGAGGAGAACTTCATAGGGGGTAAGCCTACAGGCAGAAGGATATTGTGTCAAGGAAGAATTAAGTAAGGCAGATGCAGCATGGGGCATACAGACATCTAAAGAGTTTCCCAGCACAATGTCTGCTGTGGTTTCCACTAGTTTGACAGTAGCAGCCATAGCCCTAAGGCAGGGAGGGTATCCCCTGGCTACAAGGTCAAGCTATAGGCTATAATAACCTATAGGTATTTGTTATCCTCCAAGTTTTTGAGATAGTATGCCTAAAGCATTTCCAGATACTTCATGAACAAATAAGGAAAAGTCTAGGTGGTAATTAGGAAAACCTAGATCAGTAGTGTTCATTAAAGCCCCTGTTAATTGAACTATGGCATCTCGATCTTCTGGTGCAATTTGGAATGAATCTGGCTCAGAAGATTTTAAATATTTGTATAAAGGTTGATATAAGAAAGAAAAATTGGTAATCCAGGTTTGACAATAGCTGCAGAGTCATAGAAACCCCCATAGCTGTTTCTTTTTTTTTGGGGGGGGGTATAGGAAAGACAAGGATAGCTTCTTTCTGTTTAGGATAAATACAGATGTCTTCTGCAGAAATTAAGTGGCCCAAATATTTAACAGGTGGCTGGACCTACTATAATTTTTCTCTGGATACCTTATGTCCACCAACAGCCAGATGTTTTAATAAAGCTATACTGTCATCAAGGCAGGCTTGCTGGAAGGTTGAGCAAACTAGCAAATCATCAACTTATTGCAGCAATGTGGATTTATTTGTAAACTGTGAAGGCTGCAAATCCACATGCAGAATCTGAGAAAAATAGGTGGGAGATTCAGTAAATCCTTGGGGTCATTACAATCCAGGTAAATTGTTGATTTTCCCAGGTAAAAGCAAACAAATATTGACTTTCAAAATGCACAGAAAAAGGCACTGCAAAGATCCACAGCCATAAAATGAGTTGCATCTGAAGGGACACTGGAAAATAATAAATGAGTATTAGGAACTACCAGAAATCTAGGAATAACAATCCAGTTGATAGCATGCGAATCTTGAAAAAATCTCTAGCCCCTATTATTTAGTTTTTTAACTGGAAAAACAGGAGTATTACAAGGGCTAGTATAAGGAACAATTAAACCTTTAGAAAGGAAATCTTATATAATGAGAGCTAGTGCTTCTTTTGTTTCTCATTTCGGTGGATACTGGGGAATTTCTGGCAGAGGTTTAGATAAATCTGTTTGACATTTAATTGGCTCAGCTGACAAAACTCGACCTACATCTGTGGATGTGGTGACCCATAAAGTTTCAGGAACTAGGGAAAAGATGTCAAAAGGGAGAGGACTAGGCTGAGTTGAATTTTGGAGAGGTATGACAAGTGCTTGCATATAGTAAATGGCTTCTTCTTCCTGAATATTGTCGAATCCAGAACCTGTCTCTGTTGACTTGGGGGTATTAGGCAGACTCAATAATATTTTCCCCTTTTCATTAAAATTTAAATGGCACTTCCATTTGGATGAAAGATCTCTGTCCAATAGATTGACAGGGGTATTATAATCGAGCAAAAAAGAGTGTAAATCTTCAGTGGGATCAAGAGATATCAGAAGAGGTTAGGAATGAATCAATGTTTGTTCCTGATTGGTGACCCCAGTACTTTTGAGGTTTTAGTTCTCTGGGGCAGGGGTTATTGTAAACAGTTGGTATTAATAGCAGACACGGTGACTTCAGTGTCAATTAAAATAATTGACAAATAAAGCAGTTTTTCCTTGTGGATTAAGAGCCACCACAGGAAAAGTCCCTGTTTTGTCCCTGGAGCCCCTTCATTCTGAATCAGATTGTAGGATTTTTTAAAGGGGGGTTATGTCAGTCTTTTTATTTTTTAACGTGCTGCATTCATTTTTCCAAAGGCCAGGTTTTTAAAAATACTGGCAAATACTTGCCTTTGTGCCACTGGGAAATTTAACATTTTTCTTTTGACTGGGAGATTGTAATTGTTGCAACTGAAAGGGCATTAATTTATTAGCCTTAGAAACCCTTTCAGCTTCAAGAGTCTGGGAAAGTTTGTAGGCTAAGTTGGTTAGCTCAACAATATCAGCTGTCTCCCAGTCTAATCGATGTCACTTTGCTAAGGTTGAGATCTCAGGTTTAAGACTGATTATAGAGACTTTGAAAGTACCAGAGGTACCAGGCACAGTCAAAGTGAGGTCAGAGTGTTTGGAAAACTTCTGGAGCAGCTGAGTCTGATAATCATAAACACTTTCACATTTATTTTGTTTACAAGAGTGAATATCAGTCCAATCAATTAGTGGAGGAAAGGCCTTTGGAATACCCTCTAGCAGTTTTTTACTTATGGTCCAATAGTCTTCCAACAGCTCATTTTATCAATATTTAAGGCTAAACTGTCCTTGGAGTCTTTTAATTCTGCCTGTTATAACCATAATTGGGCTTAGCCTGGGCCAATATTCATGTGAACAAGCTGATATAAGTCAAGAAGCACAGGGTGTATGCTTCAACAAAGATTTTAAATTCTTCCGAAAATTTGTAGGGGTCTTTACGGAGTTTAGGAAAATCTTTCACTATGCTGTGTAATTCTGAGCATGTTCATGGGGGCAAAAGTGATACAAGGGGAATCTTTGGCATCACTGCTGGGGTAAATTTCAAAGGACATTTCAGGCAAGGGTTTATTTGCTATTTTTTAGGGAAAAAGGGAAGCTCAGAAAAAGCGTTATCAGAGGATTAGGAAGGCAAAAAGGGTATAAAGATATAGCAGCTGACAGAGGAAAACAGGGTGGAAGCTGAAATCTGACATTGTAATTCTTTATTCTGCATAGTTAATTTAGAGACAGTATCCTGCAGGGAAGCAATTTTACTATCTTGATATCTTTTAGATACCTCGATATACCAGTCATCATAAGCATCCCGCTAGGGCTGCTTAATCCAGGAGACTTGGTTTCTAATTTACTACTCAGAAAAGTTCACTTAGAGAAATCAACAGAACCTAAAAGTGGCCACTGATTTACCAAACTGTTTTGAGTAAGGATATGTCAAATAGACAAGAACATGCACAATAAGGGACCAGAATACTTGTTTATGCAGTGAGCAGGAGTCCCAGAAGGTGGCTCCAAATCTCCTTTGGATGCAGCATTCCCCATTTTATAATGACAGTTACAACAAAACAAACTTTTACTTGTAAGAATCAAAACAAATACACAATAAAACTCGAAAAGCTATTGATGCAAGGGAGCAAAGCTCAGATTCGAGAGGTTTTTTACCTTAAACGGCTCCTGAGAATTTGTAGAAGTGGACAGCCCAAACTGCCTCAGCAGATACTGTGCTCATGTCCAGATACACAAGGAATCTTCAAAGATAATGCACCGTTGAAGTCCCACTTCTGACACCAGAAATGTCAAAGAAGAAAATCACCTACTCTGTTAGGAATGAAACAAAAGGAGCTTTATTGAGGAATAATATAGCTTGAGCTTGGCAGTGCTAAGTAAAAATACAAAGCACTCCACCGTTCAAGCAAAGAGAGGGGTCTATATACACAGAGAACAAAGGAATGGTAGGGGGGTAATGACTGGTTATAGATAAGATCAGCTTCAATTTGAAATTCTTTGAAATATAAAGGTCAGCTACTTGGCTAGGAGGGACTGAGTAACCACCTAGGTGAGTGGCGCCAGCTGGTTCGGTTATATATGATTGCAGTCATGAACACATATTTCCCAACAACAAATTGTTTACATCTTGACATATTCTTCCCATGGACAAATGGTTTACATCCTGACCTTTTACTTCCTGGGAATGCATGTTGGCCCTGTCGTTCTTATGTCTGACATGAGTGCCTCCAGTCTGAAACTTTTCTGTTTACATTACAATATATTTTGTAAATATTACCTTACTTCATAATTTAAGAGTGCTATTATTGCTATTATATAGTGCTTACTAATTCTAAGAGAAAAATTCTACCAGTTTTTTTCAGCATGATAGGGCAGCAGTTATTTATATATATATTTAAGCCTGTTTCTGGAATGTCTGTTTTCTTCAACTGATCTATTTTTTCCATCCCTACCACTTTAAAAATACATTTGATTGTCTGGTAGATAAGACTCCTTCTGCCTTCTGTTTCTTCATGTGTATATCTTTTCAAAAATGTTTTGACTACTTAGTAAATTTATTTTTCCCAAATATTTTCTTTAAAATAAAGTTTAGAATCATTTTGTTAATTATAATTGGAAATGAGACTCAACTAACTTAGCTAATTTTGGAGAATCAACATCTTTATATTAAACCCTCTAGTGAGGAAACATGACATGCCTCTCCAGATATTCAAGTTTGCATTTATGACTCTCAGTAGTGTTTGGAGTTTAATATATATGGGTTGTATTTATTTCCTTTATAAATATTTATTGAGCACTTTCTGTGCCAGACACTGTTCTCAGTCCTGAGAATACAGTGCTGAACCAGACCAGCAGCGCTTACATTCTGGCGAGAAGAGATAGAAAATAAACATATGAACAAGTTGATAAAAAAAAAAAAATTCAAGGTGGGAAGTATTAAGAAAACAACTAAATAGGGTAGTATGAGAGAGTGCAATTGGGAGTGGGGAGCAGAGAAGCTGCTTTAGCAGGTGGTCAGGAGATAAAAAAAAAAAAGTTGCCATGAAGTCTGTTTCCAACTCATGATAACCCCATGAGTGTCAGAGTAGAACTGTGCCCAATAGGGTTTTTAATGGCTGAGATTTCAGAAGTAGCTCTCCAGGTCTTTCTTCCGAAGCACTGCCAGATGGACTTTAACCAATAACCTTTCAGTTAGTAGCCAAGTGTGTTAACCATTTGCACCATTAGAGACTAGTCAATGGGCCCTTCTGCAAAAATTGCATTTGAGCAGGAATTTGAGTGCTAATAAAACCCAGTTAACTGAGAGAACATTTTAGGAGAGGGGCAAGCAAATGTAAAGCACAGATTCAATTAAGCTTGCTGTCTTTGGGCCAGCAAGGCCAGTGTGGTGGTGTAGATTGAGTGAAGGACACTAGTGTAATAAGAAGTTGATGTGGGAGGCAAGCAGGATTCAGATCATGTTGGAATTTGTAATCTGGAAACAGGAGTTTGGCTTCTCCCCTCCTTACTGTGTCAGTAAGCCATTGAAGGCATTTAAGCAGGAGAGGGATATGATCAAATATATATTTTAAAAAGACCATTCTGCCTGTGGTGTGGAGAATGGACAGAAGGGCATAGCGAAGGTGGAAGGAAGGATGCTTGTTAGAAGGCTGTTGCAATACTCCGGGTGCAGAGCAAAGGTGAAGATGAAACTAGCAGCAACAATGAGCAAGAACAGGTCACTTGGGTAACCTGAATACTTAATTAACCAGAGGAAAAAACCAAGACTGTGACTTCCCAAGGGGTTGCCTTCAAGGCAGTCTCTGATGCCTTTCAGGGCAAGAGACACAAACAGATACCGAAAGCTGGGACAAAGGAGTTTTGTGTGAAGTAAGGTAAAATCTCTGAATGATACCAGATAGCTTTTTGAGAGTATTTATTCTATTTTGAGGTAATATATGTAATTTTTTTAACACCTAGCTCTGAGTTTTTCAATCACTCATATCTATTAAGGGCTATTGTTGTTGTGTGCCATTGAGTTGATTTCGACTCATAACGACCCCTTGTGACAGAGTAGAACTTCCCCCATAGGGTTTCCTAGGCTGTAATCTTTATGGGAACAGATCTTCCTGTCTTTCTTCCATGGAGCTGCTAGGTGGGTTCAAACCTGCCAACCTTTCGGTTAGCAGCCAAGTGCTTAACTGTTGTGCTACTAGGGCTTCTTATTAAGGACTAGTAATGAAAATTACAAAGTTTCATTTTGATGAAGATGGAAGCTAACATACCTAATTTTCCAAGACCACACTTACCAGAAGGGGGGGAAGGGAGGAAAAAAAAAACAACACTCTGTAAATCAATGGTAGAAAGTATGCAAGAATTTTAGCCAATGACAATTTTAGACCCTGTAGGCAGTTTGCCTTAATTGAGCACTTAGAAAAATTTGTGTACTGCTGATAGAATTCATGTAAAGGACTAGATAGTGGGGTAATTTATCTACCTAGGTAAATACATTTTTCCCAGTACACTTTTAGGGAGCCGAAAATTTCTATCATTAACTTTATTCTTCATTAGTTATCATTGTTTATAATAACTTGCATTGTTTTGTCCTTTATAATTAATAAATTTTTTTAGTACAAATTAATTTAGTCTGTAAGTTTATACATTATTATTTTTATTTCACAGATACGAAAATAAAATTCAGACACATAACATGACTTGCACATTCAAAGTCACTCAGCTTGAAAAGGGCTGACAGGACATTCAAATCCTGATCCTCTCCCTCCAAGACCAAATTATCTTTCCACCAGTCTACTGACTAAAGATACTGGATTATTTTATATGAGAAAATAACTCCTTAATACTCATAGGTTACTTGTATCAAATTATTTTTCATAGTCTAGTAGACACCAAATCCTGAAAAGATGGGGCAGGTTTTAAAACGATGGAACGAGTAGGGATTCTGAAGGTGAGAAGAAAGGTTGGTGATATTTGGAAACCTGGAATTCCACAGACTTGGACCCCCCTGGAATCATTTGAGACTGACCACTGTAATTTAAGTCCCACACCTGGACGACAGTATGCTGCTCTGAGGCACCTTGAGACTTCCCCATGGGCTCTCTGACCTTCCTGGTGGGATAAGTAGGTCTCACATTGGGTTGAACTCTGGTCTCTTTCATTGAGCTCTCCTGGTCAGTATTAGGGTCTCCTTTAAATTTGATGGAACTTCATGCTCTACAGTCTTTTTTACTCACTGAAAATACACATTTCTCAGCAAGAAGTCTTGTTGTTGTTGCTAGTTGCCGTTGAGTCAATTCTGACTCATGGTGACCCCGTGTGTGAAGAGTAGAACTGCTCCAGAGGGTTTTCAAGGCCACGACCTTTTGGAAGCAGACGACCAGGCCTGGGTAGGTTTGAACTACCAACCTTTTGGCTAGTAGTCAAGTGCTTAATTGTTTGTGTCACCCAGGGACTCCACAAATAAGCTTGTTGTTGTTAGGTGCTGCTGAGTCACTTTTGACTCACAGTGACCACGTATGACAGAGTAGAACTGATCCATAAGAATTTCTTTGCTGTAATCTTTAGGGAAACAGATTGTCAGGTCTTTATCCTGTGGAGCCTTGCATGGGTTCAAACTGCCAACTTTCAGTTAACAACTAAGCACTTAACCATTTGTCCACCAGGACTCCTTTACCTCCTATGAAATGTGATTATTTTCTCACTCACATATTTCTATTTATCATTGTAATACTCTGCATCCTGGTACTCTTCTTCCATAACCTGAAGAAGGGGAGATTCATGACTGTCTAACTTCTATTTATTAACTATCTACGTCCCAAATATATTTATTAAATCCCTCTTTAGAAAATCCAGACTTAATCTTCTTTGTTGGTGGATTATATTTTAAGACTGTAACAGAAAATTATTAGTCAGGATATGCTATAAAAGATACTATTTCATCATGTCAGTGGCAAAATCTGCAAAGATGGCAGAACTCATTGCACACAACAGACCTTGTCATTAGGTGGATATTACATAGTAGATATCCTTTTAGGGTGGTACACAGTTTTGGAATGCTTCAGAAACAAAAAAAGTTCTTGACCTCATTAGGAATCCCATTTAAGAATGCTTAGTAAGTTAAGGAACTTTGGAGTGCTCTAATATTTCCTAAAGAGATGGCTATTATAAAAGTAGGTGCTCAAACAAAAGGGGATACTATTGAAGCCAAAAAAACCAAACCAAACAAAAAAAAAGTGTCCTGGCTGATAATTATGCCATACAGGCAGCTCTCACTGAGATCCTAAGCAGCCATCTACGGTCTGAAAATGGGTACTGGGAGACGGCTGG
Source organism: Trichechus manatus latirostris (assembly GCF_000243295.1). Lineage (NCBI taxonomy): Eukaryota > Metazoa > Chordata > Mammalia > Sirenia > Trichechidae > Trichechus > Trichechus manatus. Next base: position 19,083,723 of record NW_004443971.1, on the reverse strand, counting down.
GTGTAAATCATGTAAAGACATCTCTGGTACTCTAAGGGTTGGAGAACCTCAAATGAATCTTGCAAAAATGTTGCATGAAATTACTCATCACAGCAAGGACAAATTCGCCAGTGTACGTAGTCAACATTGGTGGAGAAACTTTACTAAAATTGCTGAGGATGTCTCTGGTGCATGCCTTTTATGTCATCAACAAAATCCTAGTAAAACTGTACAGGTAGGGCATGGACAAGAGCCCAAACCTCAGGGCCTCTTTGAAAATATACAAATGGATTTCACATAGCTACCTCTTGCAATGGGCTTTAATATGTCTTGCTCATCATTTGCTTTGTCCAGGGATAGACTGAAGATTTTCCTTGCCAGAGAGCTATGGCTCTAATAAGATAGAAAAAAACAAAACAAAACAAAAAAAACCTCAATTTTATGTTCCCAATCTCTCTAGTGACAGGGGCACCCATTTTACTGGGACTGTTATTAAAGAGCTTTGCAAAATCCTGCCTCTTAATCAGAAACTCCACTGTCCATATCACCCCCAAGCTTCACGAAAGGTACAAAGAACAAATGGAATTTACAACTCAGATTAGCAAAACTCTTAAAACACTTTCAAACTTCCTTGGCCTAGGTATTGCCATTGGCTTTAAACAAAATGAGACCAACTCTTTCTGGTGTTCATCTATTCTCTCCCCTAAGAATTAGTAATAGGCTGGAATATACATCCAGCAATATCTCCTCAGATTCTAGACTCCACACTATTGTCAGCAGACACGACCAAATATTGCAAGGGACTTATGCAATACATTCAGTCTTATTATCAAAAGGTATTATCACTATGGCATAATGATCAGCCAGGACACAGTCTTAATTCTGCAACATCCTACTAAACAAACCCTGCAGGACCTCAAACGTGGAGACTTGGATTTCTGGAAGAAACATCAGAGAAAGATAGCCCTTGAACCCCAGTGGGACAAACAACAGGAATTGTTGACGACCAGCACGGCACTGTAACTCCAAGGGGCTGATCCTTGGATTCTTATCTCTTAGAGATATAAACCATACTTGAATCACTAGAAGACTATTCCTATCTGAGACCTCAAGCTGAGGCTTCTTAGGAAGCCTCCTGAGCAGATAGTCTTTAGATATAGCTCAGCTTCTGCCCAAGATCCAAACAACAACATCACAGATTGTCACTCTTTCATTTTCTAGCAACCTTCTTTCATCTTTTGCTGACTTAAAGCTACTTTTTTTTTTGCTTTGTAAATTCTTTTTTTTTTTTT
>NW_004443971.1:19068973-19081723 GCF_000243295.1 Trichechus manatus latirostris | reverse complement strand
TTCATTCTCCCTTGCTCCCGAAGGGGTGAGACCAGTGGAGTATCTTAGATGGCTGCTCACAGGCTTTTAAGACCCCAGAGCTACTCACCAAGGTAGAATGTAAAACATTGTCTTTATAAACTGTGTTATGCCAATTGAGCTAGATGTTCCCCGAGACCATGGTCTCCTCAGCCCTCCATTAAGGCTACTTTTAACTATGTTAGTTATAATACTCTATTCTTTAATGTTGCTTTTCGCATCTCTAGTCACTCCTTGGTATCAGCCCAGTACCGGCCTAGCTACAATTTACTAGTGAACTGGTTAAGCATACAATCAAATGAACTGTTGGATTTGTACATATTTTCATCTAGCTCCCCCCTCCACCGCCCCGCCCCCTGATCTTCCCTTGGTTCCAGTCCCTTGTAATGAATCACCTGGTTTACTGGGTAACTGAACTCAACCATTAGGTGACTTTTTATATAGACAACACCGTAACAGGCCAAGCAACCAGAAACCTAAAACTGTCTAGCAAGTTTTTTACTTAGAAAAGGAGTTTCCTATGTCCACTAAAAAATATTTAGGCACCTTTTGTAGGAGCTTATTTTGTAACCAAAACTTCACAAGAATAGAATTTGGAAGAGGGCTAGAGAACGGATAGAGTATTACTGAATGTTGTTTCACTTTTACAGATTTTACCAGTAGGACACATTTTTGTGTGTGTGTGCTTACACTTTTTTTTTTTTTAAATAATATTTTACTGTGTTTTGGTGAAAGTTTACATAACAAATTCAGTTCCAATTTAACAAATTCTATGCATATTGTTCAGGGACATTGGTTACATTTTTCGCAATGTGTCAACATTCTCATTATTTCCATTCTGGTTGTTCTGTTTCTATTAATCTAGCTTCCTTGCCACCACTTACCTTCTTATCTCTGCTTTAGGGTAAAATGTTTACCATTTGATCTCACATATATCTTATTTTACCCAAATAATGAGTACTTTCTACATTCTTTTGCCAACCATACCCTCACCGCATGAGGTATTTTCATAAGCACCCCTATGCCAATTTTTTTTACGTGTTGCTGCAAACAAATTAGCATAGCACGCTTATAAAAATACCTCATGGGAGGAGGACACGGTTGGCAATCAAACATAGAAGGTGCACTTTATTTGCATAAAAAAGACGGTAGTTGATTTTTTTTTTAAAGAGTACGGTACTCACAGGTGATGTTGTTTATTTTATGAGCTGATCTGTTATTTGACTGAAAGGTGATCTCTGGGAGTGGTTTCAGTTCCAGGTTTAAAGGGTGTTTCAGGGCGACAGCCTTGGAGGTTCCTCTGGTCTTTACCAGTCCAGTAAGTCTGGTCTTTTTTAAGATTTTGAGTTTTGTTCTATGTTTTTCTCCCATTCTATCCAGGACCATCTATTGTGTCCCTGGTCAGAACAGTCAGTAGTGGTAGCTGGGTATCATCTAATTTTTCCTACTCTCAGGATAGATGAGGTCATGGTTCATGTGGTGTATTAGTCTTATAGAGTAGTTTCTTTTCTGAGTCTTTGATTTCCTTCTTTCTTTTTTTGTTCTAGAAGAGTAGAGACCAATTATTGTAACTTAGATGGCCGCTTGCAAGCTTTTAAGACCTAGATGCTACTCACCAAACTAGGATGTAGAACATAAACTTTATGAACTATTATGCCAGTTGACTGAGTTGCCCCACAAGACTATGGTCCTATGCCTTGAAACCCAGTAAATCAATCCTGAGAGGTGTTTGGTTATGTCTAGGTAGTATCTGTAACTGTGCCCCTTTTGTGCTTTATTATATACACGAATATATATGCAGCATAGAGAAACATGTATATAGTTACGCCTACAGATACACCTATACATGCACACATATGTGCACACATATGCATACTTATCTACCTATGTAACCACAGATTTTTTGTTGTTGTTATTGCTGTTTTTGCAAAATTGTATATGTTATAGCGTTTACCAAAAACATCCCTTATTCTTGTGTACTTTTTAGTGTCATTATTTATCTTGGTCAAATTGTGCAGACTTCACCCACATTTGGTATTGCCTTTCCCATCACCAAAAACAACAATTGTCTACTATTTAGAAATTAATTCCCCTCTCATCCCATCCCCGGTAACTACCAAAAATCATTGTCTTCTATATGTATACCTATTCTTTTCTTTTTATAAAAGTGAGATCATACAATATTTGTCCTTTTGTGATTTACTTATTTTACTCAGCATAATGTCCTCCAGATTCATCCATGTTATAATATGGTTCGAGAACTCATCATTATTCCTTATAACTGCATAGTATTCCATTGTATATATGTGCCACAATTGGTTTATCCATTCATCTGTTAATGGCGCTTAGGTTGTTTCCATCTTCTTGCTATCGTGACAAGTGCAACAATGAACATAAGTATACATGTATCTGTTCATGTCACTGCTCTTATATCTCTAAGGTATATACGTAGGAATGGAACTGTTGGATCATAAGGTATTTCTATTACTAGCTTTTTGAGGAAGCACTATACATTTTCCATAACGCTTGTTTCATTTTACACTCCCACCAGTAGTGAATCAGGGTTCCAACCTCTCCCAAATCTCTCCAGCATTTGTTGTTTTCTATATTTGTGATTAGTGCCGTTTTTGCAGGGTTGAGATGGTGTCTTATTGTAGTTTGATTTGCATCTCTCTAATGACTAATGATCGCAAGCATCTTTTCATGTGTTTGTTGGCTGCTTGAATGTCTTCTTTGGTGAAGTGTCTGTTCATGTCCTTTGCCCATTTTTAAATTGGATCATCTTTTTGTTGTTGAGCTGTTGAAGTTTTCTGTATATTTAAGATATTAGAGGCTTATCAGATATGTCATTCCCAAAGATTTTTTTCCCAGTCTGTAGAATCTCTTTTTACTCTTTTGATAAAAGCTTTTGATCAGCATACATCTTTAATTTTTAGGGGGTCTCAGTTTTCTAATTTGATAAGACACATTATTTGCTTTCAATCTACCTCATGATCTTGACATTACAAATTTTATTGCCTGGCACCAAACTATTCTTTTTTTTTTTTTTTTATTGTACTTCAGGTGAAGGCTTACAGAACAAATAGTTTCTCATGAAACAGAAGTACACATGTTGTTTTATAACATTGGTTAACAACCCCACAACATATCAACCCTCTAACTTCTCAACCTCTTTTTTTTTTTGGTGAAAATACACATAGCCAAAGATACACCATTTCAAAAATTTCTACATGCACAGTTCAGTGACATTGACTACGCTCTTTGAATTGTGCTGTTATTCTCACTTAAGATGAAGGCTTACAGAACAAAATAGTTTCTCATTTAACAGTTACTACAAATGTTGCCCTGTGACAATGGTTAACAATCTCACAACACATCAACAATATCCTTACTCAACCTTGGGTTCCCTATCACCGGCTACCTTGTCCCCTTCTGCTTTCCGGCCCTTGTCACTGGACTCCTGTACCTCGTTAGGCACCAAACTATTCTTGATGTATCTTGTCATGAATTGAATTGTGTTCCCACTCCCCCACCCCCCACAAAAAAAATGTGTATTGTAAATCCTAGCCTTTATGCCCGTGATTATAATTCCATTTGGGAATCGGTTGTCTTTGTTATGTTAATGAGGCAGTATTAGTGTAGGGTCTGTCTTGAGTCAATCTCTTTTGAGATATAAATGAGATTAAACAAGCAAGGGAGAGAAGCACAGATGGGGGAAGACAGACGACAAGTCACATGAAGATTGCCCAGGAGCAGAAGCTCAGAACAGACAAGAACCTTCCTCTAGAGCCAACAGAGAGAGAGAAAACCTTCCGCTAGAGCTGGCACCCTGAATTTGGACTTCTAGCCTCCTAAACTGTGAGAAAATAAATTTCTGTTTGTTAAAGCCAACCACTTGTGGTATTTCTGTTATAGCATCACTAGATAAGACAGAATTTGGTACCTAAAAGTAGGGGTGCTGCTCTAACAGATACCTAAGATGTGGAAGTGGTTTTGGAACTGGGTAATGGGTAGAGGCTGGAAGAGTAATTAAGGTGCCTAATAGCAAAAGCTTAGATTGCCTTGAAGAGACTATTAGTAAAATTATGGATGTCAAATGCAATTCTGGCGAGGGTTCAGAAGGAAGTGAGGAGAGGTGGAGAGAGAGTCTCTATCATCTTAGAGAATACATATGGCACCAGCAGGAAAATGTTGCTATAAATGTGGACATTAAATGTGTTTCTGGTAAAGCTTTAAAAGAAAATGATTAACAAGTGATTGGACAATGAAGGAAGTGCAATGATTTTTATGCAGTAGCAAAGAACTTGTCTGAATTATATTCAAATGTTTGGTGGAAGACAGAACTTATAAGTGATGAACTTGGATATTTGGCTGAGGTGATTCCTAAGCAAGATCTTAAAGGGACTGAGTGGCTTCCCCTTGCTGCTTATAGTAAAATGTGAGAGGAAAGAGACTTAAAAATGAACTGTACAAAATGAAAACAAAACTTAAAGATTTGGAAAATTCTGTTGTACAAGCAAGGGCATGTGTCCTAGAACATTCACCTGGGACGGGGCTACATATCCTTTTTTTTTAATAGACATTAAGCCTGTGACTGATGGATCTAACCAACTACCACAGCAGAAAACCCATCAACTTAGACTGAAGTGGACAGAAAAAGAACAAAAGGAAAGAACTCTGTCTGCATCTTGGAATTCTACAGGCAGGAAACAGGCCAAAGGAGCTACATCTGTTGTCCTCCAACAGAAGAAAAGGCCTATCCCTGGAGCATCTTGGAGATCGGCAGAACTATTGCAAGGAGCATGGGAAGTAGGGCTGCATCAGTTTCAAAGGGTGGAGTCATGGCCTCCTAGGTTTAAGAGATCTTTAACAACTTGATTCCAGAGTGTGGGTCTACCGTTCACAAGTGTTGGGGTATGGGGCCGCTGCCCAAAGCTGAGGGGGTGGGGCTTCCGTGCCAAGGGGCAAAAGAATGGCACTGCTGGGCCTAGGGGGTGGGGTCACCACTCAAAAGAATTAAGAGAATGGCACCACCCAAAGCTGAGGGAGCACAGCTGCCACCCCAGCGGGCCTGGAAGGCAAATCAGAAGCCCAGGGATAACAAACCTCCACCCAGAATCCAGAGGGCATGGTCAACACCCAGAGTCTGGAGGGCAGGGCCATTGCCCAGATGGTCTCAGAGAACAGAGGATTATTTTCAGGCCTTGAGAGCTAATGTAAATTGTTCTGCTGGGTTTTGGATTTGCTTGATGCCTGTTATCCCTTCTTTCCTTCCAATTTTTCCCATTTTTAATGGAAATGTCTACCTTGTGCCTGTTCCATCATTGTACTTTGGAAACAGATAACTTGTATTCTAGATTTCACAGGTTCACAAATGAAGAGGAATTTAGCCCCAGGATGGAATATGCCTAAAGTCTCGCCCATATTTGATTTAGATAATTCAGAAAATAAGGTTTTGGACTTGGAGTGGGTTTAAGACTTTTGGGATGATGTAATGAGGTGAATGTGTTTTGCATGTATCAAGGATATGATTTTTTTTTGGCCAAAGTGTGGAATGTTATGGATTGAATTGTGCCCCCAAAAATATTTGTTGTAAGTCCTACCCTCTGTGCCTGTGGTTATAATCCCATTTGGGAATGGATGGTTTTTGTTATGTTAATGAGCCAGGATTAGTGTAGGATCTGTCTTGAGTCAACATCTTTTGAGATATAGAAGAGATTAAACAAACCAGGGAGAGAGGCATAGGTAGGGGAAGACAGATGCCAAGTCACATGAAGATTGCCCAGGAGCAAAAGCTCAGAAGAGAGAAGGATCTTCCTCCAGAGCCGACAGAGAGAAAGAAGACTTCCGCTAGAGCCAGCACCCTGAATTTGGACTTCTAGCTTTCTAAACTGTGAGAAAATAAATATTTGTCTGTTAAAGCCACCCACTTGTGGTATTTGTGTTATAGCAGCATTAGATAACTAAGACAAAAAACCCATTGCTGTCGCATCGATTCCGACCCATAGCAGCCCTATAGGACAGAGCAGAACTGGGTTTACAAGGAGCAGCTGGTGGATTCGAACTGCCGACCTTTTGGTCAGCAGCCAAACACTTAACCACTGAGCCACCAGGGCTCCAGGTAACTAAGATATATCTCCAAAATATTATCACACTATTCATAATCCCATAGGAGTATTTTGGTCACAAACAGATCATTTGATGGCCCCCAGTGACTAGTTTTAGGTTTGTAGCACATCCTTCTAGCTACTACCTATAAACTGGATAGCAGCACTGAGAAGAAAGGCCTGGCAATATGTTTCCATAAAGATTACAGCCAAGAAAACCGTATAGTGTAGTTCTACTCTGTAACATATGGGGTTGCCACAAGTCAGAATCGACTCATCGGTAACGGGTTTGATTTTTTTGGTTTATAAACTGGACAGGAACTTGTTATTTTGGCAAATGATGCTTACTTTCAGTATAGTTCCTGACATTACCCACGGTCTGCTTTGGACCACATATTCCTCCCCTAGGAAAAATAGACCATTAATAATATTATTTAAGAAGGAGAAAAACTTGGCCTTGATTTAAGAACACAAACCTTAACCTATCAAGGAGAATTTTGGATTGCTTTCTTTTCTTCTCAAGCCTCTTCACTTCATGCTTTTCAAAAGGACGAGAAAGTGGAAAGAGTACTACCTTCTGTGGTTCGGAGAAGGTCTCTGGGTGGCACAAACCATTTGTGCTTGGCTACTAACTGAAAGGTTCATAGCTCGAATCCACCCAGTCACCCCACAAGAGAAAGGCCTGACAATCTACTTCTGTAAGATTATAGTCATTAAAAACCCTATGGAGCCCAGTTCTACTGTGACACATATAAGGTCACTGTGAGTCAGAACTGGCTTGAAGGCAATGGGTTATGGTTCAGAGAATGGCAGGTGAGTTAGATGATGCCACCTTAGCTGAGAGGTTAATGAAATTGGACAAATATTAGATATAACATTGGCCTATCGAGGAGGAACATGTGCTGTTTTAAGGGAAGAATGTTGTACTTACGTCCCTGCAGATTAATATTACTGAAAATATCAGGGAAACAAGAAAGAAATAAGAAAATTAGACAATTTGATAAATAACTCCATATCTGGTTCTGCGGACTCTTCAGATTGGAGATGGGATCTTTTCTCTTGGCTTAATCTGGAAACTCGTAGCTCCTCCCTGAGAAGTGGACTGCAAACTCGGATCATAATCTCTCTTTTAGCATTTGTCTGTGTTGCAACAGCTAAATGTGTGATTTCCAGAGTCTTAAATGCTGCAGTGTAGCCACTGTTCCATGGAATGATCCAACAAATGATCATCCAGCAAAAAGAGCAGGAAAACTTTACACTTCTGGAGAGTGAAACAATCACCGCTGAAAGCTTGATAAGCGATTGTCACACTTCAAATAGAGAAAATCTGGATTGATCACACCCCCAGATATTAATGATGTATCTTTCAGCTCTGGCTGAAGATACTGGGACCCTGTGATCCGAAGCCACCTATCCCTACATAGCTTACAATCTACAGTAACAGAAAGTATTATTACATTGCCTTCATTAGAATAAGTTTACTATTTCAGGAAACTCTTACCCAGGAAAACTAAAGTTGCAAAGAACTTTATTGTGCATTACAGCAAGTTTCCCCAAAGAACCATGAACTCTTCAGCAGAAAGCATCAACCAAGGATAGTTTATGTCCTATAACCCTTTTGAAACTGTGTCTTCAAAATTCTCCTCTTGCTAAATGATTTTAATCCGACCACCAATCCCAAACGTTCACGGTTTTTACCCAGTCTTAATTGAGCCCCCATGTATATTGAAAGACTTGCCTTAAACTAAACTTCAAATTTTTGACAAAATCTCACCTTATCCTTCCTTGTCTGAAATACTACCAAAGCTTTCTCGAGGCAGAGTTCTCCCTTGTCAAGATAATCAATAAACTCAGCTCTGTTTTATCATCAAGTTGTGTTGGTGATATTTGCTGTTGTTGTTGTCAGGTGCCATCAAGTCAGTTCCGACTCATAGTACCCCACGTACAATAGAACGAAATGCTGCCTGGTCCTGCGCCATTCTCACTGTCAGTGTTATGCTTGAGCCCATTGTTGCAGCCACTGAGTCAATGCATCTCATTGAGGGTCTTCCTCTTTTTCGCCGACCCTGTACTTTACCAAGCATAATGTCTGTCATGGATTGAATTGTGTCCCCGAAAAATATCTGTCAACTTGGCTGGGTCATGATTCCCAGTATTGTATAATTGTGTACCATTTTGCCATTTGATGTGATTTCCCTATGTGTTGTATATTCTATCACTATGATATAATAAGATGGATTAGTGGCAGTTATATTGATGAGATCTACAGGATTAGACAGTGTCTTAAGCCAATCTCTTTTGCAATATAAAAGAGAGAAATGAGCAGAGAGACATGGGGACCTCATACCACCAAGAAAGCAGTGCTGGAAGCAGAGTGCATCCTTTGGACCTGAGGTTCCTGCGCAGAGATGCTCCCAGACCAAGGGAAGACTGATGTACCACAAGGACCTCCCTCCAGAGCCAACGAGAGAAAGCCTTCCCCTGGAGGTGATGCCCTGAATTTGGACTTGTAGCCTACTAGACTGTGAGAGAATAAATTTCTCTTTGTTAAAGCCATCCACTTGTGGTATTTCTGTCATAGCAGCACTGGATGACTAAGACAATGTCCTTCTCCAGGGACTGGTCCCTCCTGATAACCTGTCCAAAGTATGTGAGACAAAGTCTGGTCATCCTTACTTCTAAGCAGCATTCTGGCTGTACTTCTTCTAAGACGGATTTATTGGTTCTTCTGCCAGTCCATTGTATATTCAATATTCTTCATCAAGACCATAGTTCAAAGGTGTCAGTTCTTCAGTCTCCCTTATTCATTGTTGAGCTTTCATGTGAATACGAGGTGACTGAAAACACCATGGCTTGGGTCAGTCGTACCTTAGTCCTTAAAGTGACATTTTTGCTTTTTAACCTTTAAAGAGATCTTTTGCAGCAGATTTTCCCAATGCAATGCATCTTTTGATTTCTTGACTGCTGGTGATATTTTGGAGCCAGCATTTTACAGAATGAGGCAGGCTTTTAAGTAAGTTGAAAAAGTAGTGATGCTGAGGGAGAGGAGAGATGGTCGAGCTAGTAAAAATGGTGAGTCTGAGCCATCTAGATCCCCTTGCCAAAAGAGAATATGATCAAAGGCCCATGGTAGTTGAAGGGAAGGCAGTGATGACAAATATTAATTACATTAAAAATAAGCCTTTGACTTTGATTGCAGTACTAATTACTTACACTGCAATTTCAAAATCCATATAAGTATCCTCTAGACTTGCTACTCAAAGTATAGTCTGCAGACGAGCAGCATCAGTATCATCAGGGAGCCTGTTAGAAATTCAGCAACTCAGGCCACACTCAAGAACTACTGAATCAGAACCTTCATTTTAACAAGGCTCCCAGGTTACCCATATGTGCATTAAAGTCTAAGAGGCCCTAGAGTCCAACAATGAGTCCTTGAGTATCGCAATCAGTTAAGTGCTCGACTACTAGCTGAAAGGTTGGTGGTTTGAATCCACCAAGAGGTACCTCGGAAGACAGGCTTGGAGATCTGCTTCCAATAGGTCATAGCATTGAAAACCCTGTGGAGCAGTTCTGTCTGCACACAATGAGTTGCTGTGAGTCAGAATAGATTCAAAGGCAACCAACAACACAAGAGTCCAACAGATCTCAAATGGAGATGAGGAACTTACTACAGATGCTCAGGCCCTTCTGAGGCACGCTATATTAGAATTTCTGTGTGTGGAAGGTCTCAGAAAATGAGGATGATTTTAAGTCCCCATTGGAAACTGAAGCAAGTAAATTAACACATAATCAGTGGGACTTTTCATTGCCAGATTGAGGCAGTATAATAGAGTAGAACAAAAACAAAGGATTCCTAGTTCAAGTTCTGATTTTGGCATTTATCATCGGGTAACTTTACCTCAGAAGACAAGCCTGGGATCTGCTTCCAAAGATCACGGGCTTGAAAACCCTTTGGAGCAATTCTACTCTGCATATATAGAGTCACCATGAATCGGAACTGACTACAGAGCAACTAACAACAACAACAATTCTTGAGCTAATCTTTACTTGAACTTTGCGCTTCAGTTTCATCTCAATATAAGGGGAATGACAACATCTCCTTAAGGAAGGTCTTATAAGAGTTAAATACAAACACTGGAGAAAAATACTTTCCAAGCTGTAAAATCTTGTTTTTTTTTGTTGTTGTTGGGTGCTGTCGAGTCAATTCTGACTCATAGCAACCCTATGTACAACAGAACAAAACACTGCCCAGTCCTGCGCTATCCTCACAATCTTTGCTATGTTTGAGCCCATTGTTGCAACCACTGTGTCAATCCATCTCATTGAGGGTCTTCCTCTTTCTCACTGACCATGTACTTTATCAAGCATTCATGTCCTTTTCCAGGGACTGGTCCCTCCTGATAACATGTCCGAAATATGTGAGACAAAGTCTGGTCATCCTTGCTTCTAAGGAACATTCTGGCTGTACCTCTTCCAAGACAGATTTGTTTGTTTTTCTGGCAGTCCGTGGTATGTTCAGTATTCTTTTCCAACACCATAATTCAAAGGTATCAATTCTTCTTCAGTCTTTCTTATTCATTGTCCAGCTTTCTCAAGCATATGAGGTGATTGAAAATACCATGGCTTGGGTCAGGCGCACTATAGTCCTCAAGGTGACATCTTTTTAACACTCTAAAGAGGTCTTTTGCAGTAGATTTGCCCAGTGCAATAGATCGTTTGATTTCTTCACTGTTGCTTCCATGGGCATTGATTGCGGATCCACGCAAAATGAAATCCTTGACAACTTCAATCTTTTCTCCATTTATCATGATGTTGCTTATTTAGTCCAGTTGTGAGGATTTTTGTTTTCTTTATGTTAAGGTGTAATCCATAGTGAAGGCTGTAGTCTTTGATCTTCATCAGTAAGTGATTCAAGTCCTCTTCACTTTCAGCAAGCAAGGTTGTGTCTTTTGCATATTGCAGGTCGTTAATGAGTCTTCCTCCAATCCTAATGCTGCGTTTTTCTCCACATAGTCCAGCTTCTTGGATTATTTGCTCAGCAAACAGACTGCATAAATAAGGTGAGAGGATAAAACCCTGATGCACACTTTTCCTGATTTTAAGCCACGCATCAACCCCTTGTTCTGTTCAAACGACTGCCTCTTCATCTATGTACAGGTTCCTCATGAGCACAATGAAGTGTTCTGGAATTCCCATTCTTCACAATGTTATCCATAATTTGTTAAGATCCACACAGTCAAATGCCTGCATAGTCAATAAAATACAGGTAAACATCTTTCTGGTATTTGCTGCTGTCAGCTGAGATCCTTCTGTCATGAGCAATGGTATCCCTCATTCCACATCCTCTTCTGCATCTGTCTTTAATTTCTGGCAGTTCCTTGTTGATGTACTGCTGCAACCGTTTTAGAATTATCTTCAGCATAATTTTACTTGCACATGATATTAATGATATTGTTTGATAATTTCTGCATTCTGTTGGGTCACCTTTCTTTGGAATGGGCACAAATATGGATCTCTTCCAGTCAGGTGGGCAGGTAGCTGTCTCCCAAATTTCTTGGGATACACGAGTGATCACCTCCAGCGTTGCATCCATTTGTTGAGACATCTCAATTGGTATTCCGTGAATTTCTGGAGACTAGCTTTTTGCCTGTGCCTTCAGTGCAGCTTGGACTTCTTCCTTCAGTGCCATCAATTCTTGGTCATATGCTACCTTCTGAAATGGTTGAACGTTGACCAATTCTTTTTGGTACAGTGACTATGTATATTCCTTCCATATTCTTTTGATGCTTCCTGAGTTATTCATTATTTTGTCCATAGAATCCTTCAATATTGCCCTGCGAGGCTTGAATTTTTTCTTTAGTTCTTCCAGCTTGAGAAACGCCAAATGTGTTCTTCCCTTTTGGTTTTCTAACTTCAGGTCTTTGCACAATTTATTATAATATAGGCATACCTTGTTTTACTGTGCTTCGCTTTATTTTGTGTTTTTTACGAATTGAAGGTTTGTAGCAATGCTCCATCGAACAAGTCTATTGGTGTCATTTTTCTAATAGCATGTGCTTACTTTGTGTCTCTGTGTCCCACTTTTTGGTAATTCTCACAATATTTCAAAAAATTATTATTATTATTAATCTGTTATGGTGATGTGTAGTCAACCATCTTTGATGTTACTATTGTAATTGTTTTGGGGTGCCATGAACTGTACCCATATAAGATGGTGAACTTAATGGATAAATGTTGTGTGTGTTCTGACTGCTCCACCAACCAGCCATTCCCCATCTCTCTCCCTCTCCTTGGGCCTACCTATTCCATAAGATATGAAAATATTGAAATTAAGTCAATTAATAACCCTACAATGGCCTCTAAGTGTTTAAGTGAAAGGAAGAGCCACATACATCTCACTTTAAATCAAAATCTAGAAATGATTAAGCTTAGTGAGGAAGGTATGTCAAAACCTCAGATAGGCAGAAAGCTAGATCTCTTGTGCAAAACAGTTAGCCCAAGTAGTGAATGCAAAGGAAACATTCTTTTTTTTTTTTTAATATTTTATTGTACTTCAGGTGAAGGCTTACAGAACAGATAGTTTCTCATGTAACAGTAACACACATGCTGTTTTATGACATTGGTT
>NW_004443971.1:19022748-19066758 GCF_000243295.1 Trichechus manatus latirostris | reverse complement strand
AGGTCTTTTACATCCCTGGTCAGATTTATTCCTAAGTATTTTATCTTTTTAGGGGCTATTGAAAATGGTATTGATTTCCAAAGGAAACATTCTTGAAGGAAATTAAATGTGCTACTCCAGTGAACACACAAAGGACAAGAAAGTGAAACAGCCTTATTGATGATATAGAGGAAGTTTTAGTGGTCTGGATAGAAGATCAAACCAGCCACAACATTCCCTTAAGCCAAAGCCTAATCCAGAGCAATGCCCTAACTCTCTTGATTTCTACGAAGCCTGAGAGAGGTGAGGAAGCTGCAGAAGAAAAGTCTGAAGCTAGCAGAGGTTGGTTCATGAGGTTTAAGGAAAGAAGCCATTTCCATAACATAAAAGTGCAAGGTGAAGCAGCAAGTGCTGATGTAGAAGCTGCAGCAATTTATCCAGAAGATCTCGCTAAGATAATTGATGAAAGTGGTTACACTAAACAACAGATTTTCAATGTAGACGAAACAGCCTTATATCGGAAGTAGATGCCATCTAGGACTTTCATAGCTAGAGAGAAGAAGTTGAGGCCTGGCTACAAAGCTTCAAACGCCTGGCTGACTCTCTCGTTAGGAGCTAATGAAGCTGGTAACTTTAAGTTGAAGTCAATGCTTATATGTTGTTGTAGTTGTTAGGTGCCGTCAAGTCGGTTCCTACTCATAGCGACCCTACGCATCACAAAATGAAATATTACCTGGTCCTGCACCATGCTCACAATCGTTGTTATGCTTGAGCCCATTGTTGCAGCCACTGTGTCAATCCATCTCATTGAGGGTCTTCCTCTTTTTTGCTGACCCTCTCCTTTACCAAGCATGATGTCCTTCTCCAGGGGCTGATCTCTCCTGACAAAATGTCCAAAGTACATAAGACATAGTCTCGCCATCCTTCCTTCTAAGGAGCATTCTGACTGTACTTCTTCCAAGACAGATTTATTCTTTCTTTTGGCAGTCCATGGTATATTCAATATTCTTCGCCAACACCACAATTCAAATTTGCTCTTCCTTATTCATTGTCCAGCTTTCGTATGCATATGATGCGATGGAAAATACCATGGCTCGGCTTAGGCGCACCTTGGTCTTTAAGGTGACATCTCTGCTTTTCAACACTTTAAAGAGGTCTTTTGCAGCAGATTTGCCCAATGCAATGTGTCTTTTGATTTCCTGACTGCTGCTTCTATGAGTGTTGATTGTGGATCCAAGTAAAATGAAATCCTTGACAACTTCAATCTTTTCTCCATTTACCATGATGTTGCATATTGGTCCAGTTGGGAGGATTTTTGTTTTCTTTATGTTGAAGTGTAATCCATACCGAAGGCTGTGGTCTTTGATCTTCGTCAGTAAGTGCTTTAAGTCCTCTTCACTTTCAGCAAGCAAGGTTGTGTCATCTGCATAACACAGGTTGTTAATGAGTCTTCCTCCAATCCTGATGCCCCTTTCTTCTTCATATAGTCCAGCTTCTTGGATTATTTGCTCAGCATACAGATTGAATAGGTATGGTGAAAGGATGCAACCCCGACACATACCTTTCCTGATTTTAAACTATGCAGTATCCCCTTGTTCTGTCCCAACAACTGCCTCTTGATCTGTGTACAGGTTCCTCATGAGCACAATGATGTATTCTGGAATTCCCATTCTTTGCAATGTTATCCATAATTTGTTATGATCCACAGAATCGAATGTCTTTGCATAGTCAATAAAACACAGGTAAACACCTTTCTCATAGTCTCTGCTTTCAGCCAGGATCCATCTGACATCAGCAATGTTATCCCTGCTCATATACTATTCTATAAATCATAGGGCCCTTAAGAGTTATGCTAAATCTGCTCTGCCTGTGCTCTACAAATGGAACAACACAGTCTGGAATACAGCACATCTGTTTACAACATGGTTTACTGGATATTTTAAGCCCACTGTTGAGACCTATTGCTCAGAAAAAAAAAGATTCCTTTCAAAATATTACTGCTCGTTGACAATGAATCTGGTCACCCAAGAGCTCTGATGGAGGTGTACAAGGAGAATAATATTGTTTTCATGCTTGCTAACACAACATCCTTTCTGCAGCCCATGGATCAAGAAGTAATTTTGACTTTTAAGCCTTCTTATTTAAGAAATACATTTCATAAGGCTATAGCTGCCATAGACAGTGATTCCTCTGATAGATCTAGGCAAAGTAAATTGCAAAACTTCTGGAAAGGATTCACTATTCTATCTGTCATTAAGAACATTCATGATTCATGGGAGAAGGTCAAAATATCAACATTAACAATAGTTTAGAAGAAGTTGATTCCAATCCTCATGGATGACTTTAAGGGGTTCAAAACTTTAGTGGAGGAAGTAACTACAGATGTGGTGGAGATAGCAAGAGAACTAGAAATAGAAGTGGAGCCTGAAGATGTGACTGAATTGCTGCCATCTCATGATAAAACTTTAAGAATTGTTTCTTATAGATGAGCAAAGAAAGTGGTTTCTTGAGATGGAATCTACTCCTGGTGAAGATGCTGTGAACATTGTTGAAACGACAACAAAGGATTTAGAATATTACATAAACTTAGTTGTTAAAGCAGCAGCAGGATTTGAGAGGATTGACTCCAATTTTGAAAGAAGTTCTACTGTGGATAAATGCTACCAAACAGCATATTATGCTACAGAGAAATCTTTTGTGAAAAGAAGAGTCACTTGATGTGGCAAACTTCATTGTTGTCTTATTTTAAGAAATTGCCACAGCCGCTCCAGCCTTCAACAACCACTACCCTGATCAGTCAGCAGCCATCAGCATCAAGACAAGAACCTCCAGCAGAGAAAGATTACAATTCATTGAAGGCTCAGATGATGGTTAACATTTTCAGCAATAAAGTATTTTTTAATTAAGATATGTACATTTTTTTAGACCTAATTCTATTGCACACTTAATAGACTACAGTATAGTGTAAACATAACTTTTATATGCACTGGGAAACAAAAAATATCATGTGACTCACTTAATTGCGATATTCACTTTATTGCGTCATCTGGAATTGAACCTGCAATATCTCTGAGGTATGGCTGTACTTCACTTTGTCTTGTTGAGCGACCCTTTGAAATCTTCTGTTTAGCTCTTTTACTTCATCATTTCTTCCTTTTGCTTTAGCTACTCTACATTTAAGAGCAAGTTTCAGAGTCTCTTCTGACATCTACTTTGGTCTTTTTTTTTTTTTTTTTTTTAACCTTTTCTGTCTTTTTAATGACCTTTTGCTTTCTTCATATATCGTATCCTTGATGTCATCCCACAACTTGTCTGGTCTTCAGTCATTAGTTTTCAATGGGTCAAATCTATTCTTGAGATGGTCTCTAAACTGAGGTGGGATATACTGAAGATTGTACTTTGGCTCTCGTGGACTTATTTTAATTTTCTTCAGCTTCAGCTTGAACTCGTATATGAGCAGTTGATGGTCTATTTTGCAGTTGCCCCTGGCCTTGTTCTGCCTGATAATACTGAGCTTCTCCAGCGTCTCTTTCCACAAATGTAGTCGATTTGATTTCTGTGTATTTCTTCTGGAAAAGTCCATTTGTATAGCTGCCGCTTATGTTGTTGAAAAAAGTATTTCCATTGAATAAGTTGTTGGTCTTGAAAAATTCTATTCACCACAATCTCCTGTTCATTTCTATCACCAAGGCCATATTTTCCAACTACCAATCCTTCTTCATTTCCAACTTTTGCATTCCAATTACTAGTAACTATCAATGCATCTTGATTGCATGTTTGATCAATTTCAGACTGCAGAAGTTGGTTAAAATCTTGAATTTCTTCATCTTTGGCATTAGTGATTGGTGCGTAAATTTGAATAATAGTCATATTAACCGGACTTCGTTGTAGGTGCATGAATATTATTTTATCGCTGAAAGCATTGTACTTCAGCATAGATCTTTAAATGTTCTTTTTGACGAAGAATGCAATGTCATTCCTCTTCAATTTGTCATTCCTGGCATAGTACACCATATGATTGTCTGATTCAAAATGGCAAAAAACCAGGCCGTTTCTGCTCATTAATGTTGATCTTCAAGCATTCCATTTCATTTTTGAGAAATTCTAATTTTCCTAGATTTGTACTTTGTACATTTGACCTTCTGATTATTAACGGATGTGTACAGCTGCTTCTTCTCATTTTGAGTCATGTCACATCAGCAAATGAAGGTCCTGAAAGCTTTACTCAATCCATGTCATTTAGTGTGACTCTACTTTGAGGAGGCAGCTCTTCCCCAGTTGTATTTTGAGTGCCTTCCAACCTGAGGGGCTCATCTTTGGCACAGTATCAGACAGTGTTCTGCTGCTACCCATAGGTTTTCACTGAACAGTTTTTTCAGAAGCAGATCCCTAGGTCCCTTTTCCCAGCCTTTCTTAGTCTAGAAGCTCTGCTGAAACTTGCCCAACATGGGTGACCACGCTGGTATTTGAAATACTGGTAGAATAGCTTCCAGCATCACAGTAACATGCAAGCCACCACAGTACAACAAACTGACAGACAAGTGGTGGTGTAGTCATATACACATGTAAATCAATTAAGTTGTATTAGGGTAAATTCCCTAAAGATGGCTTACATTTATGTTTATGATTATTATATGTTTTTAAAGTTATCCGCCTGTGGTTTTAGCGTGAGAGAACTACAATATGATTTATATTCTCCAGATGTTTTCTAAAGAGCTGTTGTTTTTCATATGTAGATTTTTTTACGGGGAAGCAACTGTGTGGACTGGTTTTCTTCCTTCCTTCTTTTATTCAGAAATTAGTTACTGAGTGTCAGACACTGTTCTAGGTGCTGTACTGGGAATACAGTGGTGAACAAGGTTGACAAGGTTAGTGCCCATGTGGAAGCTGTATTCTAGGGGAAGCAGATACTTAAAAAACAAGAATATAATTTAAGCTAGATGCAATGTCTATGAATAAACTGAAGCAGGATTAAGGGAAATTGACGGGGGTATCTATGTTAGGTGAGGGGAGTGCTATTTTAGAATAGGTGGTCAGAGAAGACCTCTCTGAGAGTGATTCTTCTGCAGAGACCTAAGTACAATGAAAGTGGGCCGTATTATGACCTGAATGAAGAGGATTTTAGATGGAGAGGAAAGCAAATGTAAATCCTTTCTCACTTGTCTTCTGAGGCAAGGAATACCAAGGATGCCATCTGGCTGGGGCAGAGGGAGCAGGAAGGAGGATGGTAGGAGGTAAGGTTAGAGAGGAGGGCAGAGGGGTAGCCATGAAGGGCCTTGTACTAGTGGTAAGGAGTTTGGAGTTTTTTCTAATTGTGCAGTGGGTTAGGTATTTCTGTTTATAAATACGTATTCTGTCTTGTGAGTTTGTCTGGTGTGAGTTAGTTCCCTCAGAGTCTAGACAAAAGTTTTGATAAACAGATGAAAAACAAGCATTTGAACCTGAAAAGCTGAGGACTTGGCTCTAAACTTCACTTAGAACGGCAATGATGCTGCTCAAGCTATGTGACCCTTCCTGAAGGAGCCAACTAGTGGTTCTCTTTTAATTTAAAGATTATTCTTTAAATTCGTCAGGATTCTTTTCATTGTAAGACGTAGAAACTCATCAGAAAATTTGTCCTAAATAAGCTAACCAACGAGAGATTTGCTGGGCTTCAGGTGTGACTTGACTTAATTCAATGAGTGCCTCAGGTGATCTTGAGCTCTGCATTGGCCCCATTTCCAGGCTTCACAAGGTTGCTTCCTGGAAGCTTAATTCTTTTTTCATGGCTGCAGCAATTGCTTTGCTCAAAGCCTTGTTCCTTGCATCACCAGCTGAGAAGAATGGGCATCTCCTCTGACAGATGGCTTGGGCTATGGAGGGGGTAGAGGAGAAAGGAGGAACCTTCCTTCTCAGAAGCCCTAGCAAATGTTTCCTCAAGTCTTGTTGCATGAAATTCTGTCATGAGTCGACTCCAGAATCAACTCTGTGACCAATGAGATGGAATTCTCTTATTGGCATAAGTCAGTGGAGCCCACTTCAATAGCTAATGATAGGGTTAATTCTACCCAAACATAATAGCATAAAATGGTGGAGGGAGTGTGTCTCTAAAGTACATCTGGATGTGTTGGCAGAAAAGTGGGGGAGTGGATGCTTGGGGATATCAACAAATGAATATGAGGAACAGGACTGGGCAAACTACAGCTTGTGGGCCAAATTCTGCCTGCTGTCTGTTTAGTATGACCCTTGAGCTGAGAATAGTCCCACATTTTTAAATTATTGAACAGTAAATAAAAAAAAATTTCGTGACACATGAACAGTATATAAAATTATCATTTCAACGCCCATAGCAAAAGTTTTATTGGAACACAGTTATGTTCATTACGTATTGTCTGTGGATGCTTTTGTGCCACAATGACATTGTTGAGTAGTTGCAATAGAGACTGTATAGCATAAAAAGCCTAAAGTATTTATCTGGCTGTTTACAGAAAAAGTTTGTAAAGGTTCTTTACAGAAAAGTTTACCCCAGCACTAAATCATCTAAGTTAGCTTAAGCAGAAAAAGGGAGTTGATGGCTAACATAACTGAAAAGTTCAGGACGTAGATATACTTTCAGGCATGGCTAGAACTAGGGGCCTCAAATGTGTCTCCCCCCATTTTTTTCTCTCTCTTCTTCTTCTTGGCCTTGCTCTTGTACTCCTTCTCTTTTGTCATCTCTCAGCTCTGCTTTTATCTATGCTGGCTTTGTTGTCAAGAATGTTCTTCCAAGGAGGTGGCAAATATACCTCTAGAAGCTCTAGGGTTATATTGTTCTTACAGCCAGTGAACCCAGGAAGCACGTATTTCCCAAGAGCCTTAGCAAAACCCAGAGGAAAATTCTGATTGCTCTGGCTTGGATCTATAGCACATTGTTGGAATGAATCATGATGCTTGAAGAAGGGAGGATTCTTTTTTTTTTTTTTATGTTAGAATTTTTTGTTGTTGTGCTTTAAGTGAAAGTTCACAATTCAAGTTAGTCTCTCATACAAAAATTTATACATACACTGTTATGTGACCCTAGTTGCTGTCCCTTTACTGTGACAGCACACTCTTCCTTTCCACCCCGGATTTCCCGTGTCCATTCAAACAGCTCCTGACCCTCTGCATTCTCATCTCGCCTCTGGACAGGAGCTGCCCATTCAGTCTCATGTATCTACTTGAGCTAAGAAGCACACTCTTCATGAGTATCATTTTATATCCTGTAGTCCAGTCTAATCTTTGTCTGAAGAGTTGGCCTCTGGAATGGTTTTAGTTTTGTGCTAACAGAGAGTCCAGGGGCCATGTCTTCCAGGGTCCCTCCAGTCTCAATCAAACCATTAAGTCTGGTCTTTTTACTAGAATTTGAGTTCTGCACCCCACTTTTCTCCTGCTCCACCAGAGACTCTCTATTGTGTTCCCTGTCAGGGTGGTCATTGGTGGTAGCCGGCATCTGGTCTCAGGCTGATGAAGCTTCTGGTTTATGTGGACCTTTCTGTCTCTTGAGCTAATACTTTCCTTGTGTCCTTGTTGTTATTCATTCTCCTTTGCTCCAGGTGGGTTGGGACCAATTGATGCATCTTAGATGGCCGCTCACTAGTTTTAAGACCCTAGCCACTCACCAAAGTGGGATGCAGAACATTTTCTTAATAAACTTTGTATGCCAATTGACCTAGATGTCCCCTGAAAGCATGGTCCCTAGACCCCCGCCCCTGCTACGCTATCCCTCAAAGTGTTTATTTGTATTTAGGAAACTACTTAGCTTTGGTTTAGTCCAGTTGTGCTGACTTCTCCCGTAGTGTGTGTTGTTCTTAAGAAGGGAGGATTCTGATAACCATCCTGGGCAATGTACTTAGCTGTATCCGTGGTCTTGAGACCAGGGCTTTGAACTGATTCATTCTGGTTCAAACCCCTGCTGAGAATTTGCATATCTAACAAGTTCCCAGGCGATGCTAATGCTATTGATTAGGGATCAGTTCTGAGAACCACTAGTAGGGCAGTGATTCTCAAAATTTACTATACATAAGAATCACCTGGGGATCTTCTTAAACTATAGATTATGGTTCAGTATATACGGGGGTGGAAAGGCAAATTCTCAGCAGGGGCTTGAACTGGAATGAACTGGTTCGAAGCCCTGCCTGAGACCAGAGGACTGATAGCTCCATTAGTGAGTGGTGGGAAATTCCCAAAGGGAAAAGATATTAAAGACAAAAGCATTAGATGTTTACAAAAAAAATGCCCTTTGTATTTCTTAAAAGCTTATCACTATTATTATTTTTTCTCTAAATAGATATTAATCAAATCACTGATTTTATTTCAATAAACTTGTTTCTAAAAGTATTTCTTTCAGTACATGGGTATGGTGAAAATGTGTTGAGGATGCCCATTCTAAATTTTAGTTTAGGATCTATTCTGTAATAAGTAATTGGCATTATAAAATAGATTTTTCCCCCCAAAGCCAATTCAAGTGAATCTATGTCTGTTTATCCAGTCAAAGCCTGAAACAAAAGGCAATGTTTTCATAGCAAACAGCTTCTCGGAGAGAACAGGTGCCTGGGCAATTTTACAGAGCAATGGGATTTAGATGTGGTGGAAAATACATAAGGCCCAAATACCTGATGAAACTTGTCAACACTTTTAATTCTACATCTGTTGTTGATCACACTATGGGACTTGTTAATATGTTTATGGTCATGTTGTCACAATGGAAAACACCAAGTTAAATTGTCATGTCTAGTCAGGTAGGGCACCAGGTTCTTCATGTATATTTGATGACAAACAATTCCACTGAAACATGGCTGGGTTATTTCTTTAATGTAGCTCATAGAAAGCCTTGTGTTTGGTTTTGTTATTCTTTGTGCCCCAGGCATAAGCAAGTAGAAGAATTCAAGACATTTAAGCCAAGAAATTGGAATAGTAATTAGCTCCTCCATTAACAAAACATCAGTTTTATGTGAAGTGCTAGTTAGGTTTTCAGGGTTGTCATCTCTCATCTGGCTGGCAAGTGAACAGAAATGCTGGCTTTTTGATACGGAATGTGCTAGAGTTCAGGTACTTGCTAAGCATGTCTAGTTGTTAAAATTGAGAAAATACTGGGAGCTTGTACTATCATATTGCAGTGAACATTTCCTATCAACACCAAAGCTAAAATTTTCCTTAACAATAAATTTAAATAGTGTGGTTTTTTTTTTTTTTTAAATCTGTAATACGTCCTCCTGCCCAATTTGCCTTTGAGTGAGTTATGAATGAGATGTAGAATTTCCATTCAATAAAGTCTACTATTGAACACAGGACATTTTGCAGGATATCTCTCTTAAAATATTTCATGCTTTAACAAAATAAGTAAGATCCATTTAAAGTAATCTAAGGAGGCAATAAAAGAAAATGAAATTTAGGGTCGAATAACCAAGTGCCATCTGTAAGCTTCCCATAGACTTCAGCAATCCTAGACATCCAAGAGACCTTGTTGGAGACATTGCTGTATACTCAGTGCCTAACAGAATGCCTGGCACACAATAAATACCACAAAAATAAGTAAGTAAACCAAAAATAAGTTAGTAAACCAAAACTACAATGAGAAACCATCTCAGCCAGACATTACTGGAACTAATCCAAAAAAAACTGAAAATAATAAATGTTGGCGAGGTTGTGGGGAGATTGGAACTCTCATACACTGTGGGTGGGAATGTAAAATGGTACAACCACTTTGAAAAATAGTATGGCACTTCCTCAAAAAGCTAAAAATAGAAATACCATACGATCTAGCAATCCCACTCCTAGGTATATACCTAAAGCAATAAAAGCCATGACACGAATAGACGTAGGCAGACCTATGTTCATTGCAGCATTATTCACAATAGCAAAAAGCTGGAAACAACCTAAGTATCCATCAGCAGATGAATGGATTAACAAACTGTGGTACATACACACAATGGAATACCATGCAATGATAAAGAATAACAATGAATCTGCAAAACATCTCACAATATGGATGAGTTTGGAGGACATTATGCTGAGTAAAATAAATCAATCACAAAAGGACAAATATTGTATGAGACCACTATAATAAAGCAACAACAAAACATTTACATACAGGAAAAAAAGAAAAGAACGTTCTTTTATAGTTACCAGGAATGGGAGGGGGAGGGAGGGAAAATTACCAATTATATAGAAGACACAAGTTAACACTGGTGAAGGGAAAGGCAGTGTATAATATAGGGAAGTCAGTACAACATGCCCAAGGCAAGGGAGGACACTGAGAGGAATGCAAAAATAAAGGGCAACTATGATAACTAGTATAGCTTAGACAGCCCTGAAGTAACAGTATTAACAAACAATAATTTACGAATGAACAAATAGGTAGGTAGATACGCCATGATGTGTGGGAACATGTAAGGGAACACACCCACCAGCAAATATAGGTTTGCGGTGGATATTTCTACATACATGACTGTAGGTGTGACTCACATAGAGCACACAAGTGGTATAGTCAAGGAAACAGACATTACCAAACACCTCACAGGATGAAGTTCCTAAGTTAGAAGACAAAGGGCCATAGACTTGGGGGACATCTACGTCAACTGGCACAACATAAAGACAATGTTCTACATCTTACATTGGTGAGTAGAGTCTGGTGTCTTAAAAGCTTGTGAGAGGCCATCTAAGATACAACTATTGCTCTCTTCTCATCTAGAGTGAGGGAGAATGAAGGAGACCAAAGACTCAAGGGAGCAATTAGTACAAAGGACTAATGGACCATATGAACCACAGCCTACATGACCCTGAGACCAGAAGAACTAGATGGTGCCCGGCTACCACTACCAACTGCTCTGACTGGGATCACAACTGAGGGTTCTGGACAGAGTGGGAGAAAATTGTAGAACAAAAAATAAAATTCACAAAAAAGACTAGCCTTGCTGGTCTGACAGAAACTGGAGGAACCTCTGACACTATGGCCCTAAGACACTCTTCTGACCTGGAAATGAAGCCATTGCCTAAGACCACCTCCCAGTCAAACAATAGACAAGCACATAAGATAAATAATAACACCTGAGAGGAATATACTCTTTAGAACAATCAATTATATGAGATCGAAGGGCATTATCTGCCTGTGATATTCCCAAAAATGTGTGTCAATTTGGATAAGCCATGATTGCCAGTATTGTGTGATTGTCCAGCATTTTGTCATCTGATGTGATTTTTCTATGTGTTGTAAATCCTACCTCTATGATGTTAATGAGGCAGGACTCAATCTACAAGATTAGGTTGTGTCTTGAGTCAATCTCTTTTGAGATACAAAGGAGAGAAGCAATCAGAAGGACAGGGGGACCTCGTACCACCAAGAAAGCAGTGCCGGGAGCAGAGCACATCCTTTGGACCTGGAGTCCCTGAGCTGAGAAGCTCCTAGACCAGGGGAAGATTGATGACGAGGACCTTCCCCCAGAACCGACAGAGAGAGAAAGCCTTCCCCTAGAGCTAGTGCCCTGAATTCAGACTTCTAGCCTCCTAGACAGTGAAAGAATAAATTTCTCTTTATTAAAGCCATCCACTTGTGGTATTTGTTACAGCAGCCCTAGATAACTAAGACACTGCCCAAAAGCAAAGATGAGAAACCAGGAAGGGGTAGAAAATCAAGATGAAAGAAAATGGGGGAAACCAGGGCAGAAATGGGGAGAGTGCTGACACATTGTGGGGAATGAAACCAAGATCGTGAAACACTTTATGTACAAACTGTCAAGTGGGAAACTAATTTGCACTGTAAACTTTCACCTAAAGCACAATTTTAAAAAAAAGTAAGTAAAATTGCGCTTGACTATGTATATATCAACTTTTATCTAGTTATACTTTGTACATATCTTAACTTCCACTCTAAAAGTCATGGTTCTTAAAAGCATAATCCATTTATGAAATACAGCATAGTACCTCCTGTCTATCTTGAAGCAAATGTATGACATTCATTTCATCTAAAATACTTTACCCGTAAGACGTAGAAAATGTGTACATGTAGTGGTATTCTGATTTCCTCTAAATAAAGGCCCGTGTTCTCACGAGATCTACTTTTTATTATCTTCATTAATGATCTGGACAAGGTAGAGGGTTGTAAGCAGATGGTACCCATAGCTGGTCTCTTATTCTAACTCATTTAAAATAAAATGAAGGTCAGGATAAAGCTGTAAAACAGGAAGGCATGGGATTCCAAGTTGAAATATCTACTGGTATTTTCAGCTGCTTTACCCCATGGTCCACTGGCAGGAAGACCAAGTGAAGAGTAGCTCTCTCAGAATGATCCTGAAGTAGAAAAGAAATGTCCTGATGAGACAAATACTAAGAATGTACTTAAACCTAACCAAATTCCTTGCTGTCCAGTCGATTCCGACTCATAGCAACCCTACAGAAGCCTTGAATATGAGGAAAACCCAATTGTCATTGAGCCAACTCTCATTCATGTATGTCAGAGTAGGACGTGCTGCATAGGGTTTCCAATGGCGATTTTTCAGAAGTAGATCACCAGGTCTTTCTTCCAAGGTGCCTCTGGCTGGACTCAAACTTCCAACCTTTAAGTAAGCAGCTGAGCGCATTAACCAGCACCACCCAGGGACTTCCTTGAATATAAACAGAAAATAGCAAATGACAGACAATGAGGAAAATGAAATGGATGGACATAGAAACAATAAAACAATATGGATGGTAGATATAACTTTTCGGAGGAAAAAGCAAAAATACATTTCATTAGAATTTACAGCAAAATGTGACCGCAGTAGGCCCATGCAGTTTTGGGTTGTATACCAAAGAGATTGTAGTTTCTTGACTATAAGCTCAGCAAAGTTAGGGGCAGAGCCCATTTTCTGCTCGCCACATAGTTGTTAGGCTGCTGTCGTTAGGTGCCGTCGAGTCAATTCCGACTCATAGCAACCCTGTGTACAGTAGAACAAAACACTGCCTGTTCCTGCACCATCCTCACAATCCTTGCTATGCTTGAGCCCATTGTTGCAGCTACTGTGTCAATCCATGGCACATAGTAAGTGTTTAATATTTGATGAATGAAATAAATGATTTGTAATGTTAAAAGCCTCAGTCTCAAACTCTGCTTAGTCTTGATATTGAGTTCTTAAAAATACGAAGTCAGAGAAGCATCCAGAGTAACTAAGCTTTGGGAGGACACTTGTTATTTTGTATTCCTGTCCTTTGTTATTTATACTTTGTTATTTGTACTGCTGTCCTTTTCAGTATTTCTCCCATTTGTAATCTTTTCCACCTTCTTGAACTTCTTATTCCTTTTTATGTAAAGAGAGTTGCAAAGGTATTTCTTAAGGAGAGCAACTTTCCTTTCAAGATCGATATAGACTTTTGGTAGTATGAAAAAACACTTTGAATATAATTAATTTTTTTTTTTTTTTTTTTTGGGTCTTTGTTGTAAGAGGGACCTCAGGAAGTGTCTGACTGTTCTGCTATGAGTCAGAATCGACTTGAAATTAATTTTTTTTTTTTTTTTTTTTTAGTTTTGTGTAATGCCTTTCCACTAAAGAATATTGTTCCGATTTGAGAATTTTCACATTTTCTGCAAACAGAAAAAAAAATTATTCTCCTTTGTGGCAAGGGCTTGATAAAAGAATTATTCCCAAATAGGTCTCATTAAGACAACAAAATCAGTTTACGTCTGAAGAGCTTCTCTCTCTGCACCATCTTGCAACGATCCCATCTGTTTTTGACTGTTGGTGTAACAGTTAATCTTTTAAGTTAACGCGTAGCAACAAACTAATTTAGCAGACAGGTTAAAACGGTACGTTTTTACAAAAGTTTGCTTGTCAAATTTGATGGTGCTTGACTAAGAAAAATGTTACAGGAAGATCTAGCTGCTAAGAGTAATGTTTATCTTTATAATTACTATCTGTAAAAGTAAAGGAAAAGGCTATCATAAACAGATGATTTCAAAGGAGTAACATGTTCCTAAATTTTCACTTCATGTAAAATGGTCCAACACTTAAATTTATTATCAGTCACATAATAAGATCAGGCTCACTTGTGCTCCTGGTACTACGTTAGATTTAAAGAGTAATGTTTTGAACTTCCCTTCTTTCTTTGACCTCTTCCCATAAAACATAAGAGTTACTAAGGACCAAGAAAGTCTACCACCATTTTTCAACCAGACTGAGCATTTAATATAAACAAACCTTGCAATTCTTCGCCTGTCTATGGGCCAAAACTTGCTAGAATATTTTACATTGCCTAGTGTTTGAACATAGTCATTATTTTCCACCTGCAAAATTATCTTAGTGAGTATGATAAATTCAAGATATGCAAAGATGCAGTGAACAGGCTCTATCTGTAAACCAAAGAGGGATATGAAAAATAGAATAAGATTTAAAATGTACATGGTTGTTAATTTCACAAAAGGATTTAAGGCAGAAGGTTCATTTATCTCATTTGAAAAGGGAATAGATAATACCTACAATGCCTATTTCCAAAAGATAAGGATCAAATGACATAATTATGTGTTGAAGTGTATGTCAAGTACCACACAAATGCAGGACATTGATATAATATCTGTAATTTAATGATGCTGAATGTTTTAAAAAGTTTTTAAATTGGATTATTTTTATTTTAACTTTTATTCCCAAGACAAAGTTGAGTTGTGTCCTGGGAATTTTGGAGTTTTGGGATATGAGCAGGCGTTGTATTTAGGTAAGATGTTTTTAGCTCAAAGTATCAGAAAACCACAACTCGATCTGGTTTAAACAACAGCGTATTTATTATTTCACAAAACAAGCCCTGGAGTAAGGGCGGGAGCCAAGATCTTCTTGCCATTTTTTTTTTTCTCTGCCCACTCCCAGACCTCAGATTTAATAAGGTGCAAATGAGCCCTCGTGGTGCAGCAATTAAGTACTGGGCTGCTAACGGAAAGGTTGGCAGTTCAAACGCACCGACCAGCTCCGAGGGAGAAAGACCTGGCAATCTGCTCCAGTAAAGATTGAAGTCTAGGAAACCCTATGGGGCAGTACTACTCTGTCACGTGGGATCACTATGAGTCAGAATCGACTAGACAATACCCAACAACAGCAACACAAAGGAAAACAGAGATAATCTTCTCCTGCCTCTTTCTTGTGAGTAAGGAAATCTTTCTTAAAAGCCCCTAGTGGATTTTACCCCCTGTATCCTGATGGGAGTGACATTCATACCCAGTCAGTGACAAGGGAAATGGAACTCCCATGACTGGCTTAAACAACCAACCAGAAAACCAAACCCATTGCAGCTGAGTCAATTCTGACTCACGGTGACCCATGTGTTACAGATTAGAACTGCTGCACAGGGTTTTCTTAGCTGTAATCTTTACGGAAGTAGATTGCCAGGCCTTTCTTCTGTGGTGCCTCTAAGTGGGTTTAAACTACCCACCTTTCAGTTAGTAGTTGACCTCAAAATGTCTGTACCACCTAGAGACCTAGCTTAAACAAACCAGGCTCTAATTCTGCGTCTGGGATAAGACCCCATGACTGGAATTGGGATTTGTCAGAAAGGGAATGTCAGAAAGGTGAGAATGAATGTTGAGTGAATACCAATGAATCTGCTACACATGGGTCTGGATTCATAGGCCTCTTCTCACTAAATGTGCTGTTTTAATTGTTTCATAAATTCATGAGTTTATTACTTCTCTGAGAGTGACTCTTAAACTTCAGATCCACATTGCCAAGATTCTACTAGATATAACAAATTTAATGTTTGTAAAACAAAACTCATCATCTAAATGCTTAAGCCTATCGATCTTTTGTGTGTGTGTGTGTGTGTGTGTGCTTTGGGTGAAAGTTTACAGAGCAAATTATTTTCTCATTCAAAAATTTATACACAAATTTTTCATGACATTGGTTGCAATGCCTACATTGTATCAGCATTCTCCCCCTTTCCCTTTCCACCCAGGGTTCCCCAGTTCTATTAGTCCAGTTTTCCTGTCCCTTCCAACCTTCTAGTCTTTGTTTCTGGGCAGGTGTTGTCCATCTGGCCTTGTATACTTGATTGATCTATGAAGCATGATCCTCACGTGTGTTATTGTTTGTTTTATAGGACTGTCTAATCTTTGGCTAAAAGAAGTCGCTTCAGTTCTGAGTTAGAAGGGTGTCCAGGGGCCATAGTCTTGGGTGTTCCTCCAGTCTCTGTCAGATCAGTAAGTCTGGTCTTTTTTGTAAATTTAATCTTTTGTTTTACATTTTTCTACTGCTCTGTCCGTAACCTTCTATTGTAATCCCAATCAGAGCGATCAGTAGTTGTCGCCAGGCACCATTTAGTTCTTCTGGTCTCAGGGTCATGCAGGCTGTGGTTCATGTGGTCCATTAGTCTTTGGACTAACTGCCCCATTAAGCCTTTAGTTTTCTTCACTCTCCTTTGCTCTGGACTGGGAGAGACTGATAGTTGTACCTTAGATGGCCGCTTGAAAGCTTTTAAGACCCCAGATGCTACTCACCAAAGTAGGATGTAGAACATTGTCTTTAAGAACTATGTTGTGCCAATTGATGTAGATGTCCCCTGAGTCTACAGGCCTTTACCTTTGAGCCTGGGAACTTCATCCCACGAGGTGTTTAGTTATGTGTAAGAGGTTTCCCTCACTGTGCCGCTTGTGTGTTCTACTGTCTGTATTAATATATGAGTAGAGCCTACAGTCATGTATTTGGAAATTTCCACCACCAAACCTGTATCTTCCAGTGGGTGTGCTCCCTTACCCCCTCCTGCACCTCTTGGCATATCTGTCTATCTATTTGTGGATTATTGTTTATGAATACTATTTTTGCAGGATTGTCTATGCTATAGTAGTTACCATAGTTGTCCTTTACTCCTACATTTCTCAGTGTCCTCTCTTGCCTTGGTCATGTTGTGCTGACTTCTCTCATATTGTGTGTTCCCTTTCCTTTCACCAATATTAACACCTGTCTACTATCTCTGATAATTTTCCCTCCCTCCCCCTCCTATCCTTGGTTACCATCAAAGAGATTTTTTTTTTTCTGTGTGTAAAACTTTTTTTGTTACTTTACAAAAGCGGTCTCATACAATATTTGTCCTTTTGAGACTGACTTATTTCACTCAGCATAATGC
Source organism: Trichechus manatus latirostris (assembly GCF_000243295.1). Classification (NCBI taxonomy): domain Eukaryota; kingdom Metazoa; phylum Chordata; class Mammalia; order Sirenia; family Trichechidae; genus Trichechus; species Trichechus manatus. The sequence continues at coordinate 19,049,709 of NW_004443971.1, read as the reverse complement.
CTTCCAGATTCATCCATGTTGTGAGATGTTTTGCAGATTCACCATTATTCTTTATCCTTGTGTAGTATTCCACTGTGTGTATGTTCCAGTTTGTTAATCCATTCATCTGTTGATGGGCACTTAGGTTGCTTCCACCTTTTTGCTATTGTGAATAATGCTGCAATGAACATGCGTGTGTCTATTCGTGTCACGGCTCTTATTTCTTTAAGATATATACCCAGGAGTGGGATTGCTGGATCATATGGTATTTCTATTTTTAGCTTTTTGAGGAAGCACCATACCATTTTCCATAGTGGTTGTACCATTTTACATTCCCACCAGCAGTGTATGAGAGTTCCAATCTCGCCACAACTTCGCCAACATTTATTTTCTGTTTTTTTTTATTAGTGCCATTAATGTCAGGGTGAGATGGTATCTCATTGTAGTTTTGATTTACATCTCTCTAATGGCTAATGATTGTGAGCATTTCTTCATGTTTGTTAGCAGCCTGAATGTCTTCTTTGGAGAAGTGTCTGTTCATATCCTTTGCTCATTTTTTAATTGGATTATTTGTCTTTTTATGTTGTTGTTGAGGTGTTGAAGTTTTCTATAAAGTTTAGAGATTAGACCCTTGTCTGATATGTCATAGCCAAATTTTTTTTTCCAGTGTGTAGGTTCTCTTTTACTCTTTTGGATAAGTCTTTTGTTGAGCATAAATATTTAATTTTTAGGAGGTCCCATTTATCTAGTTCATCTTCTTTTGTGTGTGCATTTTTAGTTATGTTTGGTATTCTATTTATGCCATATGTTCGGGCCCCTCATATTGTCCCTAATTTTTCCTCTATGATCTTTATAGTTTTAGGTTTTATATTTAGGTCTTTGATCCATTTTGAGTTAGTTTTTATGTATGGTGTGAGGTATGGATCCTGTTTCATTTTTCTACTGATAGTACCCAGTTTTGCCAACACCGTTTGTGGAAGAGACTGTCTCTTCCCCGTTCAATAAACTTTAGTCCTCTGTCAGAGGTCAGCTGTCCATAGGTGGATGAATTTCCATCTGGACTCGCAATTCTGTTTCATTGGTCTATGTGTCTGTTGTTGTACCAATATCAGGCTGTTTTGACTGCCGTGGGCATAGAGTAGGTTCTGAAATCAGGTAGTGTGAGGCCTCCTACTTTGTTCTTCTTTTTTAGTAAAGCTTTACTTATTTGGGGCCTCTTTCCATTCCATATAAAGTTAGTGATTAGTTTTTCCATCTCGTTGAAGAATGCTTTTGGGATTTGGATCAGGACTGCATTTTATCTATGTATTGCTTTGGGTAGTATTGACATTTTCACAAAGTTAAGTCTTCCTATCCAAGTGTATGGTATGTTTTTCCATTTATGCAGGTCTCTTTCGGTTTCTTACAGTAGTGTTTGGTAGTTTTCTTTGTGTAAGTCTCTTATGTCTCTGGTTAGATTTATTCTTAAGTATTTTATCTTTTGGGTGGGCTATTTTAAATGGTATTGTTTTCCTGATTTCCTTTTCACAGTTATCTTTGTTGATGTAGAGGAATCCAACTGATTTTTGTATGTTGAGCTTGTATCCTGCCACTTTGCTGAATCCTTCTGTTAGTTCCAAAAGCTTTCTTGTGGAGTTTTAGGATTTGCTATGTATAGGATCATATCATCTTCCTTACCAATGTGTGTGTTCTTTATTTCCTTTTCTTGCCTTATTGCTGTCTCTAGGACTTCCAATACAATGTGGAATAAGAGTGGTTATAAAAGGCATCCTTGTCTGATTCCCATTCTCAAGGGGAATGCTTTCAGATTCTCTCCATTGAGGGTAATGTTGGCTGTTGTTTTTCTACAGATGTCCTTTATTATGTTGAGGAATTTCCCTTCTATTCCTATTTTACTGAGTTTTTATAAGGAATAGGTGTTGGACTTTATCAAATGCCTTTTCGGCATTGATTGACAGGATCATGTGATTCTTTTCCTTTATTTTATGTATGTGGTGGATTACATTGATTGATTTTCTAATGTTGAACCAACCTTGCATGCCTGGTATGAATCCCACTTGGTTGTGATGTATTATTTTTTGACATGCTGTTGAAATCTGTTGTCTAGGATTTTGTTGAGAATTTTTACATCTATATTCATAAGGGATATTGGTCTGTAGTTTTCTTTTTTAGTGGTGTCCTTGCCTGGCTTCGGTATTAGGGTTACACTGACTTCATACAATGAATTTGGGAGTATTCCTTCCTTTTCTATGTTCTAGAATAGTTTGAGTAGAAATGGTGTCAACTTTTCTCTGAATGTTTGGTAGAATTCTCCAGCAAAGCTGTCTGGACCTGGGCTTTTTTGTGTTGGGAGTTTTTTTTTTTTTTTAAATGACCCCTTCAATTTCTTCTTTTATTATGGGTCTGTTCAAATTTTCTACCTCAGTTTGTGTTAGTCTGGGTAGGTGGTGTGTTTCTAGAAATTTGTCCTTTTCCTCTAGGCTTTCAAATTGGTTGAAATATAATTTTTTGAAGTATTCTGTTATGATCCTTTTTATTTCAGTTTGTTCTGTTTTACTGTCACCCGTCTTATTTCTTATTCGGGTTATTTGCATCTTCTCCTGTTTTTCTTTTGTCAATTTGGCCAGTGGTTTGTTCGATTTTATTAATCCTTTTAAAAAAACCCAGCTTTTAGTCTTGTTGATTCTTTCTATTGTTTTTCTGTTCTCTGTTTCAGTTATTTCTGCTCTAATTTTTATTATTTCATTTCTTCTGGCGACTGTGGGCTTCTTTTGCTGCTCTTTTTCTAATTGTTCAAGTTGTAGGGTTAATGATTTTCATCCTTTTTTGATGTATGAGTTTATTGCTATACATTGATGTCTGAGCACTGCTTTTGCTGTGTCCCAAAGCTTTTGGTACATTGTGTTTTCATTCTCATTTAATTCTAGGAATTTTTTAATTCTCTCTTTGATTTTTTCCATTACCCAGTAGTTTTTAAGCAGGGTGTTATTTAGATTCCATTCATTAGCTTTTTTCCCTTGCTCTTCCTGTTATTGATTTCTACTTTTATAGTATTGTGATCAGAGAAGCTGATTTGTATTATTTTGATGTTTTTGAATTTGTTGAGGCTTGCTTTGTGGCCTAAAATGTTATCTATTCTGGAGAATGATCCATGAGCATTGGAGAAGAATATGTACTTTGCAGATGTTGGTCAAAGTGCTCCATATATGTTTATGAGGTCAAGTTGGTTGATTGTGGTGTGTAGATCTTCTGTATCTTTGTTGAGTTTCTTTCTAGTTGTTCTGTCCTTCACCAAGCGTGGTATGCTAAAGTCTCCTAGTATTATTGTGGAAGTGCCTATTTCTCTTTTCAAAGCTGTTAGAATTTGTTTTATGTATTTTGGAGCTCTGTTGTTGAGTGTGTATATATTTATTATGATTATGTCCTCTTGGTGGATCGACATTTTGATCATTATATTATTTCCTTCCTCGTCTTTTATAGTGGATTTCGCTTTAAAATCTATTTATCAGAGATTAATATTGTCACTCCTGCTCTTTTTTTGGTTATTGTTTGCTTGATATATCTTTTTCCATCTGTTAAGTTTTAGTTTATTTATATCTTTGTGTCTAAGGTGTGCATCTTGCAGACAGTATATTGATGGACCATGTTTTTTTAATCCATTCTGCCATTCTCCATCTCTTTACTGGTGCATTTTGGCCATTTACACTCAGTGTGATTATCAATAGGTAAGATTTTATTGTTGTCATTTTCTTATGCTTTTTTTGTGGTGTTGACGGTTTCTTCATTCCGCTTAATTTTCTGTGCTGTATTTTTTTTTTTATTATGGCTTGTCTTTTCCTTTTCTTCATTGTTTTTGGTTTTGTGTGTACTGAATCATTATGATTTTCTTCCTTTATATTTTGATGAGTAATTTTGTAAACTTTCTTTATGGTTACCCTGAAATTTACCTTTATGTTCCTAAGTTTAAAGCAGTAATTTATTTCTTGATATTGCCTTGACTTCCTCTCCATATGGAAGTTCTAAATCTATACCCTTTATTCCTCCTTTATGTTCTGAAGTGGTCGTCAATTACAGATTGATATCTCTGGTTACATCTTTTAGCTTTATTTTCTTTTTGAGAATTCTGTATCTAGGTTGAGATCTGTCTGATGTCATGTATTTTAATCTTAGGTTGTTGTCTGGTGTGTTATTTTTGTGTCCAAAGGACTCCCTGTAACATTTCTTGTAAGGTTGGTATGGTTTTTACAAATTCATTTAATTTCTGTTTATCTGGAAATGTCCTAATTTCACCATCATATTTGAGGGAAAATTTTGCTGGATATATAATTCTTGGTTGGCAGTTTTTTTCTTTCAAGGTTTTATATATGTTATCCCATTGCTTTATTGCCTGCATGGTTTCTACTGAGTAATCAGAACTTAATCTTACTGATGCCCCTTTGTAGGTGATCTTTGAATTTTCCTGAGCCTCTTCCAGGATTCTTTCTTTGTCTTTGGTTCTGAAAACTTTGATTACAATATGTCTTGGTGTTCTTCTTTTGGGATCTATCCTTTATGGAGTTCGTTGTGCTTCTTGTATGGTTATCTTCTTGTCTTTCATGATATAATGGAAGTTTTCTGTCAGTATATCTTTAACAAGTCTCTCTGTGCTTTTTGTTGACTCCTCTCCTTCTGGGATTCCGATCATGTGTAAGTTATTCCTCTTAATGGTGTCCCACGTAACTCTTTTTCTTCATTTTTTAAAAAAATTATTATTATTGTTTCTCAAACAGATTTGTGTCAAGGGATTTGTATTCTATTCCACTGATCCTGTCTTTCATTGTTTCAATTCTACTTCTACGACTTTCCATTGCGTTGTCAATTTCTGAATTTTTATTGTTACTCTTCTGGATTTCTAGTTTCTGTTTCTGTATGGTTTCATATTGTCTATTTAGTTTGTCATTTTATTCTTGTATTGTTTTCCTGAATTCTTCTAGCATTTTTGTCTGTGTCTTCCTTGGTTTTATCTGTGTTTTCCATAATTTTGTCTGTGTTTGCCTTGATTCCTTTGAGGACTTTATACATAAGCCTTTTGAATTCTTTATCAGGAAGCTCCATTACCTTTTCTTCCTCAGGGAGGATTTCTGGTTCTTTATTATGATCGCTTACGGGGGCCATCTTTCACTGCTTCTTAAGGTGGTTTGCTATTGTCTGTTGTCTCCGGGACATTAAGGGATCATTGTATTTTTGTTTTATTTTTATAATTGTTTGATGGATCCTGACTTTTTCTTTTTTTTGGATGATTCCTGGAAGGTGTGGCTGGAGTGGTGCTCTGGTCACTGGACTGGCTATGCTGGAGTGCTCCCTACCTGTCTTTGGGCAAGTGGAGTGGCAGGTAGATGTAGGAGCTCAAATCTCTGTTTACTGTCTAGCTGGGCAGCTGAGGGTGAGTTGGTTGGGCTTTAGCCTCTGTCTGTCTTTGGTTCAGTGGTGCAGGAGTAGGGAATGATGTTCTTCATGCAGGTAGAGCTGTCGGCATGGCGGATGTGGTGGGCAAGTAGGCGCATGCTAGTCACCTCTCACTTTTTGGGGGGAGGTGTGTGTGGTAGAGGGGGTGCAGCAGGAGGACATTCATGCAGTCGCTCTACCTTCGCCTCCTCCTGGGCAGGGGGAGGGAGGAAGCAACGGCCAACAGATGTTTGCTTAGTCTTGTGGCATCTGTTGGTGGAGGGAAGAAGGTGTAGAGAGTGGAGGTGTGTGCATTCACTCCTCTTCTACCCTGCGCTGGTCAGGGGGAGGGAGGAATTGGCCTCAGGGGGGATGTGCACATGGTCATAGCTCCTCTGCCCCTTGCTGGATGGGTTAAGGGAGAGAGTCACATCTGGTGGATGCAAGTGCAGTGGTGCCACCTCACATCAGGCAGGGGGAGGGGGGAAGGGGCTGCGGAGGGGATGTGTGCATAGTCACGGTTCCTCTGCCTCTTGCTGGGTGGATTAAGGGAGAGAGTCGTGCCTGGTGGATGCGAGCACAGTGATGCCACCACACGTCAGGTGAGAGGAGGGCAGAAGGGGCTGCAGGGGGATGTGTCTACAGTCGCAGCTCCTCTGCCTCTCATTGGGTGGATTGAGGGAGAGAGTCATGCCTGGTGGCTGCATGCACAGTAGTGCCACCTCACATCAGGTGGGAGGAAAGGGCTCTGAGGGGATGTGGGCACAGTCACATAAGCCTGTATATCTTTGACCCTGGTCACTCTTTTAAAACAGCCTCAAATTCTTTGACACTCCACCCCTCAAGGGGTGGAGACTATTGCTTTGACCAATAGAGTACAGTGGAAGTGTTGCTATGTGACTTCTGAGCCTAGCTAATAAAAAGCCATCAAGCTTCTGCTTTATTATGCTGGGACACATGTTCATGGAGACCTGAACCACTATGTAAGAAGCCTGACTTCCCTGGGGTAGCCATGGAGAGGGCATATGGCTAGACCCTAAAATAAGATAGAGAGAGAGAAAAGGTACCAGGCATGAAAGTGAAGAAGGTACCAGATGATTTTGGTTCCCGGCTATCAAGTCAACCCCAGGCATTCAACTCCTCCAAGCTGAGGCCCCAGGCATTGAGGAGCAGAGACAAGCCATCCCTATTGAGTCCTATTTGAGTCCTACTGAGTTCAAGTGTGATAGATTACATCTTCTAAAGATGACTGTGACAATATTTCCCATTCCAGACACTTTTCTACAATGATATTCTGCCTATTGAGTGGTGGGGTCTATGTCCTCTCCCACTGATTCTGGGTAAGCTTTCCATTACTTCAACCAATAGAGTACAGATAAAATGATGTTATGTGACTTCCGTGGCAAGGTTATAAAATGCCAAGCAGCTTCAGCCTTGGTGTCTTGGAACGTTCACTCTCAGGATGCTGCCTTGTGGAAAACTTTCTCTCAGAACCAGCTGCCATGCTGAAGGGAGCCCAAGCCACATGGAGAGGCCATATGTAGGTGTTCTGGTCAACCATTCCAGCTGAGTCCAGTCTTTGAGTCATCCTTGCCCAGGTGGCTGATATGTGAATAAATAAGCCTCCAGATAGTTGCAGACATAGCTGTTCAAGTTCCAGACATTGGAGACTTCCCAGCTAGGGTCCTAGACATCATGAGACAGAGACAAGCCACACTCCCTGTGCCCCGTCTTTTGAATTTCTGACCCACAGAATCAATGAATACAATAAAATGATTTTGTTTTATGGCACTAAGTCTGAGATGGTTTATTACCAGCTGTAGATACACAGAATAGTGAGCATAATTCAATAAACAATAATTTATTGTTTTAAACCACTAAGGCTTTGGGTGATTTGCAGCAATAGATAAGAGAACACCCAGCTACTCAGGTTTGGAGGCTTGTTTCCTTCTTTACTTTCTTTTACTCCATATGCACTCAGAATTCTTATTCTATGGAATCTACCTCTGATTTTTTTTTCCTTCTATTCTCACAACCACTACCTTAGTTCAGCTGCCCCTTTACTAGACAATTCCAATAGTCTCTTTACTGATCTCCCCTCTTCCCAGCTTTCCTGCCTGCTGTTTGTAGCCTCTGTCCAATCTATCCCATACACTGCCACCAGAGTTGTCACCATATACTGAGAACTGAAGGACTATATTGTGCTCCTGCTCAGAAAGCTTTCTATGAATCCCAGTTGCACATAGAATAAAATCTGATCTCCTCATGAGTGAAGATGACAAAGAGGAAGGGGGTTTGCAACATCTTGCTAAAGAGCCAAAACCCAATTTACGCGTTAGAATTTTAACTGACTTTCTTATATGCAGTGGCTAAGAGCTCAGCTACTAACCAAAAGGTTGGCAGTTCAAATCAACCAGCCACTCACTGGAAGTCCTGTGGGGCAGTTCTACTCTGTCCTATAGGGTTGCTGTGAGTCAGAATCAACTCAGTGGCAATGGGTTTGGTTTTATTGGGTTCTTATTACAGAGTTAGCATACTATGGTGCATATATCAAAGATAGACTTGATCCTAATTCTTCAGTCTCATATTAGGTCCCTGGGTGGCACAAAAAGAGCCCTGGTACTGCAGTGGTTAAAGCACTCGGCTGCTAACAAAAAGGTCAGCGGTTCGAACCCACCAGCTGCGTCATGTAATCCAATGCTCACCTCCCTCACTTTCCAACTCATCTAAGGACTCTCTTCCATGGCTTCCACCATGTCCATAAGCACTTTCATGAGCACTGAGCAAATGTATTCCTTTCAAATATGTATACAAAATAAGTTATTTGGCTGAAAAGACAAAAGACCGGAGCAAAGGGTATCTAGATTTATACAATAGGTAATGAGTGCAGGAGCTGATTGAGTTTTCTGACAATTGGGAGGTGAGAATTCATCAGCTCTGCAAAAAGGATAATGAGCGGTTTGGGGGCATACTTTGTAGGCTTGAATTAAAAGGATTCTGTATGAATCTGATTGTAAAAACTTCACAGCAGGTCACCTTCAGCTGAGCAATATAGTCTCCCATTGACTAATAATGAGATTAGATTTCTGTTGAAAGCATCATGTTAACAGCAGGATGAGGTTTTTTTTTCCTGAAGGCTAGAACTAGGTTTTAAAAAGATAATTGTTTTCCATTTTACCACAAAAACCCATTGTCGTCAAGTTGATTCTGACTCAGAGCGACCCTATAGGGCAGAGTAGAACTGCCCCAGAGGATTTCCAAGGAGCAGCTGGTGGATTTGAACTGCCGACCTTTTAGTTAGCAGCAGAGCTCTTAATCACTGCACCACCAGGGCCCCATTTTACCGCAGGCACAGGCCAAATTCTTTGTTAGTGGTAACACCTCTGAGAAAAGAAAACTATCTAGGTATCCTTAAGATATGAAGAAAATCATACAGATTTTACTGCAGAAAAAAACTTTGGACTTTTTATTAAGCATACATAAAAAAGCTGGTTAAAGAGCTTCTATTAGAAATTGTAATAGTTCCAGAGATTAATAGTACAGGCAAGTCATTCATGTTTAGATTGGGACACACTGCAACAACATTTTGGAATGAGCATTTAGTGAGCAGTCACCCACCAGGAAATCATAGCTGATGGTCAACTGCAAAATTGGATCTGCATTTCCAAGCTCCCATTGTCCCTGTGATTTAGCAGGAATCATATCTGAGAGGAGAAGGCAGTTGGAAACTGTACCCCCTTCCATGTTCTTCAAGTGCTTTATTGATAGGTTCCCACTATGATCTCAGATACTCAAGGATTTGACAAGCAGCTTTTCCACGCACAGAGGTACCTGTCAGTACCTCATGCTGGACAGGTATCTAGTTGAACACTCCCATATCCTTGCTGATTTAGCTAACCTCAAATATGACTCTTCTACAGCCAATTCCAAGGAGTCCAGGTGGTACAATGGTTATGCACTCATCAGGTAAACAAAAGGTTCAAACACACCCAGTGGCTCTGCTGGAGAAAGACCTGGTGATCTGCTCTCATAAATACTTCCTAGAAAACTCTATGGGGCAATACTACTCTGTCACATGGGGTCGCTATGAGTCAAAATTGACTTTATGGCAACTAAAACAAGGGCCAGTTTCATTTCCTTACCATTCACTATTCCATACACCACACTTTCCACCCCATGCCTTTGCTTACGTGGTCTTCCCCCTGCTTGGGCAACCTGCCATCTTCTTTCCACCAGATTGAGGCCTGCTAGTGTTCATTAATCTAAGGCTTGTCTTACTTCCTTACTTAAGAAGATTTTCTTTACTTTGCATTTCTCAGCATCATGGTTACAGTTTACTTCATTATTAGCCTTCATTTTTGTTGTTATTGCTGTTGTTACTTCCATTTATTTTTTATCTCTCACTCAACAGCTCAGGGTCTTTTATAATGCCAGGCACTGAATGTTTAAAAGTCTTTTTCTTGCTAAATGAATGCCTTTTAAGTCCGTCTAGAGCCAGGAGGTGAAAACAAAAGCAGTAAAAATCAGTCTCATCACTCTGAGATCAACAGAGCAGCTGAAGAGATTCTCACCTTTGTGTGTATCATGCTCTCTGCAATCTGCCGACCGCAGAAGCTTTGATGCAGACAGAAAGGGAAAAGAAGCCCTGAGAGTTAAAAGCAGCTTATTTTATATGTTCTTAACCAAAACCAAACCAAACCCATCGCCGTGGAGTGGGTTCCGACTCATAGCGACCTTCTAGGACAGAGTAGAACTACTCCACAGGGTTTCCAAGGCTGTAAATCTTTACAGAAGTCAACTGCCACATCTTTCATCAGATTTCCTGGTGGGTTCAAACTGCCCACCTTTCGGTTAGCAGCCAAGCGCTTAACCATTGTGGCACCAGGGCTCTTTCATATATTCTTAAGAAGCATTAATTCTTTTTTTTTCTCATTTTTTATAATTGAAATTTTGGTGCTAGGTTGACGCCACCTATTTTACAATGGTGCTGTACACTAGGACAATGAAATACCAAAGTTTTTCTTGGAGCAACGTTCACACATGCTCAAAAAAAGGAATGCTCCCACCTCAGCTGCCTGTTAGGGAGGGGATGACGGATTATCTGTATGCAAGTCAGCATGGATAAAAGGGAAGAGGGTGCAAGAAGAGAGGAGAGGTCAGAAGGCATTTGTCAATCAAGCTAAGAAATTAAGGGAGAAACAGTTGTCTAAAACTGTGGTTCTCTGACTTCGGTTATAGAATCACAGGTGGAGTTTACTGAACAAAGGAGATTCCTGGGCCCCAGCCCAGACCAGGGAGGGGGAGCAGGAATCTGGATTTTTTAAAGAAAAGTCAGGAGATTCTTATCCAGAAAGTCTGAAGACAATATTTTAAGAAATAGCATGATCTTTGGAGACAGATAAACCTGGTTTAGTCATAGTCTGGCAGCGTAGACTTAATCACTCAAAGTCCTCAATTTTCTGTCAAAGGGAAGTAATATCAACTTATCTCCTGGGGCTGCTGGTAAGTTTAAAATGATAAAACCTGTATGGTGCCTGGTGCAGAGTATATTTGGAAATATTTACAGTTTTGACATTTTAGAAAAGGTAATAGCTGTATCTATCTGAAATAGTCCTCCATTTGAAGTGATATGAATTGGCGGAATCTCTTTCCCGTGGAACTGCATGTATAGTAAAAAGCTGAACCGTCTGTTCTTTTCTTTCCGGATTCGTGGTGATGCAAACCTATCAAAATCAACTGGGGAAAAGATAATCTGTTTAGAGTAAGCATCATTGTTCATTGTTTTTGTTAGTTTGTTTTGCTTTTCTGTTTTTTAACTTACTCTTCTTGAAAATAATCGAGCTGAGAACTAGTTTCAAAGTAGGCAGTAAAATGCGGAAGTGATACTCGTTCAGGATAGAAGTTTCTTTAATAATGTAGAACCAAGGGGATATTCTGGGAGAACGCAATAATCTTCTAAGAAAACCAAATGCAAAAGTTAAAAAAAAACATTATCCCATTATTCTTCATAACCTATTAGGAACCAATTGTTACATGACCTCATCTAAGCCTTTAAATCTATAATGATGTCTTGTTATGAAAAGCTAACATATAAAATCTCACATTTGGAAAAGTGGTAATTGTGAAAAAAATGAAATGAAATGCTTTGGAAAAGTCAGACAAATTTAACTTTAAACAACCAGTTTCTCCAGTATATTTAATATGATAATGCTTCCCCAAATTCAATTTATAACAATTTTTCACAAACATATTGCTTTCATAAAACATGGAGTAACCATATTTAAATTTTCAGCTGATATGGTTTCTTGAATAAGAAATTGTGGTTTCATTCTGTGCCAGGTAAAGTAGTATTTTCTTTTCTTTTATGTCTGTATCCTTTACATTTTAAATATTTGCCACCTTTCTTTATTCAGTTGAGAGCCTCAGCACTTTTCTTTACTCAGTCTTTAGCTTCACCCTTAATCATCTCAGGCTGAGAAACCATAATCTTTTAAATCCATCCTCATAGGAAGCCACTGAATCCCCTGGGTCATTTTGGTTACTTTCCTGGACTATTTCCTTTATCCTTTGAATTTTTAATGAAGTGACAGAATGTAACACCTTCATTTTGTTTTTCAATGCATTTTGACAAAATCTTTTTCTGACCAATTACTTCCAAAATATTAAAAATGCTAATTACATAAATTTGGCAAGTTAAAATAAGAATACTGTACCATAAATAAATAATGAGATTCAATTGCATATTTCCTGGACTTGCTTCTTTTTTAAGGATATTCAGCTTCCAAAATGAGACTACATTTGTATCAGAATATTAGGTGTGAAAAACACCTTAGAGGTCATCTGAGCATATTTTTACAAGAAGAAGAATTTTAAAATCCCAGTGCATCATTTTTGCTATTTTATTTTTGTAAGCCTCATTGTTTACAGACATATTAGTTGACCTAGCTACTAATAGTAAATCCCCATCAAGACTGCTATGACAGTTTTTGAATGTTCCAAAATTGTCACATCCTTTGCATTATTTCATATTACTAATCCTCAGAAATACATTTTCTCTGTTTGGTAACTGTATCTGATATTTAGATACTCTGACAGCAGGTGTCATTCACCTTCAGCAGTATTTACATAGGTGTTTAAATATGTAAAATACAATTTAAGTAACAAATATCAAGATCGCTTAGAGATGACAAATGAAATATAATTTAAAAATGTTTTAAAAATAGTCCTTTTCTGAGTATGAAAGTAGTATTTGGGAAATTAGAATAATGCACAAAAGCAAAATGAAGAAAATATATTTCCAAGAATTCCACCATGTAGGAAAAAAAAACTTTAATAGCTTGATATATATAAGTAGGTAGATTGAGATACATAGAGATGTATCTATCCAATATTGTTTGTGTATTTATGTGCACATTAAGAAACACTTTCAACTTTAAAAAGTGTATACATGTGTATCTTTAATTATTTGTAGACACTTTTTTGAGTTACAGTGGACTACAGTTTTAGACACTAACATCTAAAGCTAAGTAATGAAGATCAGACCTGATTTTTCCCAAATGAATTACATTCTTAACTAAGGGCCAGATGTCCATTTTGCTAGATAAATAATTACAAACAGCATATTAAGAAAACTAGAAAATAAATGCATCCATATACTGGTTTTCTAGTCAAAAAGTTTTCTAATGAATCTATATTCAATGTAAGGAGTTGGTGTAGATTGATTTTATTTATTAATGCACTATCATCAATTGCTAGGTAAAGTTCTTAGCGATATAATTTTTTTTACAGCCACAAGTGAACAAGTGAAACAAAGGCAAGCACTTTCATTAGGAACTTACTAATCAAGAAGGATTTGTGAGATGTCAGAAAGATCTAACAGGCATTAGAAACTTAAGGTAGCTTGTTGTTTTAATAAACTTCCCCCTGAAACTTGATTTTATTGCCTTGGTTTTTTTTATTGCAAAAAAACACATTTTTTTCATACTAAGCTTAAGCATTAAAAACAAAGTTTCCTGAAGTACTCAAGACAGATTCTCCTGGCACACTCATTTCCTGGACAATGCATAGTGTTTTTGTTTAAGGTATTGCAAGGACAATAGAAGTCAGAACTGCCTATAATTTCTGTGCTCCTCTCCTTAACCCTTTGCCTTCTTCAAAATTGTCTATCATGTTTAGAGAAGGACTTCATAGCTTTACAATAATCAGTTAGATATCGCCAACAGCTTATCTTTTACTTTCTCAGCATGAGAAAATCATTATCCTCTCTGGTGGTTTCAGGAGTCCAGCTTGCTTTTTCATCCTCTCTCCCTGCCATTTCTCCAGCTCTCTTCTATTTGTTTGCCAAAAAATAATTTAGGATAAGGAGGTCCCTTAAGAGACTCTTCGATTCCTACGGCCCAGTTCAGGCTGAGAACAACCTGCTCTCATACCCTCATCTCGGACACCTCTCTGACCCAATATGATCATTAAATACCCAGTAGTAGGTTAACCTAGGACTGGTGAATGGTGAAAAATGATACCCAATTGCAGGGGAACTTAGGTGCTAGGAAATACAAAACCATATATGCTAGTTTCCTTTTGCCCCAAAGTTTGTTTTCGTGAGAGAAAAAGCAGTGTGCCTTTGAGAAGGAAGTTGTAAACTATCTCTGAAAGCACAGTGCACGCAAGACAAAATTTCCAGCATAGTATGAGGCAATTATGGTGACTCAGAATGTGACATTCAGAATGAAGCACCAAGTACAAACATGGTGTTTTAGTTTGCTAGTACTGTTGAAACAGAAATATCACAAACGACTGGCTTTAATGAACAGAAATGTATTTTCTCACAGTTTAAGAGGCTAGAAGACCAAATTCAGGGCACCAACTCTAGGCCAAGACTTTCTCTGTCTGCTCTGGGGGAAAATCTTTGTATGAGCCTCTCTAGCATTCCTCTTGGCATTTGTTGGAGATCTCCACCTGGCATCTGTCTTTTCCCCACTCATGCTGGCTTGTTTCTGTGCCTACTCTGCTCATTTTATGTCTCAAAAGTGGTTTAAAATGCACCCTACTCTGATATGGCCTCATTAACATAACAAAGAAAACTCTATTCCCAAATGGGATTACATCCATAAGTATAGGGGTTAGGATTTACAGCACATATTTCTGGGTGACACAATTCAATCCATAACACATGGAAATGATGTTATAAGTAAAATTTAGGAAGTGAAGAATCTAGAGGACATCTGAGAAGACTCTAACTGAATGTTCATATAAAATGTTGGGCACACCTCCTTTGTTAACAGGACAATACCACAGTAGTGACATATACTTAGTCATTGGATTCCTTGAATCTCAAGTTTAGAGGAGCATTGAGGCTTATTTAATGAGGAGTCTAAGTGCTATGGCTGCTAACCAAAAGGTTGGCAGTTGGAATCCACTAGCTGCTCCTTGGAAACCCTATGGGGCAGCTCTACTCTGTCCTATAGGGTCGCTATGAGTTGGAATCAACTCAATGGCAACAGGTTTGGTTTTTGGTTTCCCAAGTCTGTGGGAACCAAAGCGATTTTCCCAACATCACATAAGTAGAAACTTTGTATGGTAGTGTTAGAGTTAGAACCTGTCTCCTGGTTCTGAGTGTGTTGCTTTCCTCAATACTATTTTCTGTATATATCAGAAGGGGCGTGTAGTTTATTCATTTTTTCCCTGTTTTTTCTTATTACATTTATCCAAATTCTCAGAG
The DNA here is from genome assembly GCF_000243295.1 of Trichechus manatus latirostris. Taxonomy (NCBI): domain Eukaryota; kingdom Metazoa; phylum Chordata; class Mammalia; order Sirenia; family Trichechidae; genus Trichechus; species Trichechus manatus. The sequence goes on along the minus strand of NW_004443971.1, from coordinate 19,034,588 downwards.
GGTTTACCCACTACTGATCCAGCGTAATGCAAATTGATCGACTGCCAGTAGAATGAACAAATCTGTCTTGGAAAAAGTACAGCAAGGATGGCGAGGATTTGTCTCACATGCTTTGAATATGTTCTCAGGAGGGACCAGTCCCTGGAGAAGGACATCATGCTTGGGAAAGTAGAGGGTCAGTGAAAAAGAGGAAGACCCTCAACAAGATGGATTGACATAGTGGCTGCAACAATGGGTTCAAGCATAACAACAATTGTGAGGATGGTGAAGGACCAAGCAGTGTTTTGTTCTGTTGTACATAGGGTCACTATGAGTCGGAACCCACTCTACAGCACCTAACAACAATAACTGTGTATATAACATAAACCAAAACCCGCTGCCATCGAGTCAGTTATGACTCATAGTGACCCTATAAGACAGAGTAGAACTGCCCCATAGAGTTTCCAAGGAGTGGCTAATGAACTCCTACTGCCAACCCTTTGGTTAGCAGTTGAGTTCTTAACCACTGCGCCACCAGGGCTCTGTACATAACACAGAGGTTATAGATCATGACCTTCAAGTAAGATTGACCTGGGTTTTCATTCTGACTGAGCCACTTCATAGCTACGTGACTCTGAGTAAGTTAATTTATCTTTCTATACCTCAATTTCCACATCTGTAAAATGCAGCTAGTAAGGGCTACCTCTTCCACAGGATTGCCATCTATAAGATGCATAGTTGCAGGCATTACCGTATATGTAATTATGCATATAAGGTGCTTAGGACATTCTCTAGCCCTTACTATGTGACTCTTAATATTGTTGTTGTGGTTATGTTTCATGCCCCATTGCAACATGAATTATTTCTTAAGTAGGAGTTAAAAGCAAAAATAAAGAGTGTGATCAAGATTTAAAAATCTGCTGTGAAATCTTAAGTTGCCAATGGAAGTCTGTCCTGATGCACTTACTATGGATCAAAAACCTCACGAAGTGTCCCTCCATGTGCTCAAAGAGGTCAGCTGAGAGAGGACTCCTGTAGGTGTCTTAGAGAACCAGACTCAAATAATAAATTCCTGTATAACTGCAAAAGTTTATACAAAGTGGCATTCCACACACAGAGTAGAGAATATGATGTAAAGAGCCATCAAACATTATGAGATCCTTCCCCTGAAGCCATAAACAAAGTGTGGAGGAAAACAAAACAGAAAGTCTGCATGATAATCCTCGGCAATACACCTCTTCAGGAAAGGGCATTTTAGTTCCAATGTGGGAAGCTGTGCCAAAAAAGCTGAAGGCAGGCAGGCTGAGCCAAATGAAAAAAGAGTAAAAATTTGTCATACCTTTGTAATTCACACAGCAGCATATTCAGCCCAACTACAAGCTGTCCAGATGTTGGCCATCTGACGCTTTATAGCTGTGGTCTGTTTTTCCTTTAAAGCCCCCTTTCCTCCTCTGAGTTCCCAGACACTTGGCAGTTCTCTTGAAGTGGAACCTAAGTTGAATAAAGAAGAAATAACCTTCTTAATTTTCAGGACAATTTGTCTTTTTAAGAGAAATATTTTGCAATCTACAAAGACCATGATTAAATTTATGTCATAGCAAGGACGTTGAGGCAAGTGATTTAGAGTATTGGAGTCAAACGGGCCCGGAGCAGTATCTTGGTTATGTCACTCATGGGTTGTGTGAGCTCGGTCAAGAAATTTAATCTGTCTACGCCTCAGTTTCTTCGCCAGTGAAGTGGAGATAGTGCCTGTCTGAGAGGATTAAATGAGATAAAGTATTTAAACATTAGCCTCAGTGCTTGGCGCATAGTAAGTACTCAATAAATGTTAATTGTTTTTGTTACGGTTACTGTTATGGATTGAATTATGTCCCCAAAAAACATGTGTTGTAAATCCCAGCCCCTTACCTGTGGTTATAATCCCATTTGGGAATGAGTTTTCTTGTTATGTTAATGAGACAGTATTAGTGTAGGGTATGTCTTGAGTTAATCTTTTTTGAAATATGAAAGGAGCAGATTAAGCAAGAAAGAAAAGAAGCAGAGATAGGGAAAGATAGATATCATGTCACATGAAGATCACCAAGGTGCCAAGGACTACAACTTGAAAAGACAAGGACTTTCCCCTAGAGCTGACAGAGAGAGAAATCCTTTCCCTAGAGCCAGTACCCTGATTTTGGACTTCTAGCCTCCTAAACTGTGAGAAAATAAATTTCTGTTTGTTAAAGACACCCACTTTTAGTATTTCTGTTATAGCAGCACTAGATAACTAAGACAGTTACTATTATAATTTTAGCTATTTTATTCCTGAGGACATTACTTCCAATGAGTTCCACAAACAATAGCTTACAAGACCTAGAAGATAAAGGTAGAACTAATTTGTATCAACTTGTTGATGACTCTGACATTTAGTAAGTATTCAAAAGAAGCTGTAGCTCTACTCTTGAGATCTAAAGAATATGTATGTGCATACAATACGTATCTTGGCACTAGGATTGCACACTATCTGACTTCATGTTATTTATTACTGATTTTTATTCCCAGTCTCTCTAATAAACAACCCAATAAAAAAAATAAGGAAAAGATTTGAACAGACCTTATAAGGCAGGGGTTGGCAAACATTTTCTCTAAAGGACCAGATAGTAAATATTATAGGCTTTGCCTCCACCCAGTTTTTTGTTGCAACTATTCAAATCTGCCGTTGTAGTGTGAAAACATCGATAGGTTGATACATAAATAAGTGGGTGTGACTATGTGCCATTAAAACTTTATTTATGGAAACTGAAATTAGGATATCATACAGTTTTCAAGTGTCACAGAAATTATATTTTTTAAATTTGTTTCAGTCATTTAAAAATGTGAAAACCATTCTTAGTTTTTCTATTCTTAGTTTGGTGAGAATTTTTATAAAGAATGGATGTTACCTTTCATAAGTGCTTTTTCTGTATCTGTTGAGATAATTTACTATCTACCTATTTGAATTTGATATTATGGTGAATTAGATTGATTGATACCTAACATTAAACCAACCTTGTATTCCTGGTGTCGAAAAGAAAAGTTTGATCAATGAATCAATTGGAGTTAACAGGGTTTATTTGAGTAAGAAGATGTTTGCAAACAGGGAGTGTCCAAGCCAAAAGGAGCAGGGGTTTGGTCATAGAGTTTTTAAAGGCATTTAGGGGATCCCCAGTAGGGAAGTTACAAGATTGGGTTTTAGGTATGTCCTTAATTGAAGGAAGGGCTTATAAAGGTGGTGGGGGGGTGCGCATCTTGTGTTACTGGTTCCATAGTTATACTTGTCTGATGGGACTTGGTTGAGTCTGATTTGGTGAGTCAGAAATATGTTTAACTGTTAAGTTGTTCTTTTTGAAAAGTTTCTAGGGTTAGAACAGTGAATATTTTCCTATCGTTTTGTCAAGGCACAAATGGCCATTTTGATTTATTTGTTCTCGAAAAGTTTTTTCCAACTAGCATCCCATTGTCGTCAAGTCGATTCCAACTCATAGTGGCCCTGTAGGAGAAAGAAGAACTGCCCCGTAGGACTTCCAAGGAGTGGCTGGTGGATTCGAACTGCTGACGTTTTGGCTAACAGTGGAGCTCTCAGTCACTGCACCACCAGGGCTCCAGCAACTAGCATAAATGGCCATTAATTTTTAGTTTAGTATTTAAAACTGAGATAAAACCCCATTAGGTCATGATGTATTATAAATTGTTGAATTAGATTTGTAAAATTTTGTTTAGACTTCTTGCATCTATGTTCATGAAGCATGTTGGTCTGTAATTCTTTTTTCTTGTAAATTATCTTTGTTAAGTTTTGGTATCAGGATATACTTGCTGGTCTCATAGAACAAACTGGAAAGTATTGCATCCTCTTCTTTTTCTGCTAGAAATAAATAAGACGTTTTCCACGATGAAAAGCAATGTAATGATTTTATAAAATATGGGAGAATAATACATAATATATTGTATATGTCAATATGTTGTTGATGCCGTTGAGTCTATTCCAAATCATAGCAACCTTATATGACAGAGTGAAACTGCCCCATAGGGTTTTCTCGGCTGTAATCTTTATGGAAGCAGACTGCCAGGTCTTCCTTCTGCTGAGCTGCTGGTGGGTTTGAACCGCCAACCTTTTGGTTAGCAATTGATCACTTAACTGTTGCATTACCAGGGCTTCTTATATATCAATACACTTATAGCTAATTATAAGTATTATTCTAATTATCCTTAAGTATTTCTTATTATTTAATGCTATTATAAATGGCATTGTTTTTTAAATTTCAGGTTTCTGATTATTCATTTAAATAATCCTATGGAAGATACAAAAAAGTTACTAGAACTAATAAGTAAGTTTAGCATGTTTGCAGGACACAAGATCAATATACAAAAACTAATTACGTTTCTGTTTACTAGCAGTGAACAATCAAAGACTGAAATAAAAAAACTATCATTTATAATAGCATCAAATAATAGGAAACAGAGATAAAGTTGTATAATATGTATGCATCATTACTATTAATACAGTCATAATCACATTTTTTAAAAGTAATTTTAGGAATTTAAAAATAGTGCTACTATGCTTTATATTAATATTTTTTTAACTTAAGATATAATCATTGACCACATTTCTTAATAGTGTTTAAAGCAAAAAATTTAAATGTTTGCATATTATTCCACTGTTTGGATATATTATGATTGCACATTTTCCCTAATGTTGGAATTTTATTTAACATGTTAATATTATACATATTTATGTGAGAAACATCTTTAACCACATTATTTTCCCACATTTTGGATTATTTCCTTAGCATAAACAACCAGAAGTAGAATTGCAGTACAAAATTTGTGAATATTCAGAAAAAAACAATCTTTGATGGTTATGACGGAGAGGAGGGGTGAGTAGGAGAAATCACTGAAATCACTAACTAAACAATAGACAAGTGTTAACTTTGGTGAATATAGGGGAAGTCAGCACAACTTGACCAAGGCAAAGCCATGGAAGCTTCCTAGACACATCCAAACACCTTGAGGGACATATTTACTGGGGCTGAGGGCTGGGGACCATGATCTCAGGGGATATCTAGGTCACTTGGCATAACATAGTTCTTAAAGAAAATGTTCTATGTCCTACTTTGGCGAGCAGTGTCGGGTCTTAAAAGCTTCGAGTGGCCATCTAAAATACATCCATTGGCTGCATCAGGTTTGGAGCAAAGGAGAATGAAAAAGACACAAGAAAAATATTAGTCTAAAGGACTAATGGACCACATGAACCACAGCCTCTACCAGCCTGAGCCCAGAAGAACTTCATGGTGCCTAGCTACCACCACCAACTGCTCTGACAGGGATCACAGTGGAGGATCCCAGACAGAGCAGGAGAAAAATGTAGGACAAAATTCAAATTCACACACACACACACACACACACACACACACAAAGACCAGACTTACTGGTCTGACTGATACTGGAAGAACCCCCAAGATTATGGCCCTGGACACCCTGCTAACTCAGAACTGAAGCCACTCCCAAAGTCTACCTTTCAGCCAAAGATTAGACAGCCCTATAACACAAATGATAACAGACGTGAGGAACGTGCTTCTTAGTTCGATCAAGCATACGAGACCAAACAGGCAAAACCTGCCTAAAAGCAAACACGAGAAGGCAGGAAGGGACAGGAAAACTGGATGAACGGACATGGAGAACTCAGGGTGGAAAGGGAAAGGGGGAGAGTGCTGACACATTGCAGGGATTACAACCAATGTCACAGAACAATTTATGTATAAATTTTTGAATGAAAGTCTGATTTGTGCTGTAAACTTTCATCTAAAACACAGTAAAATTTTTTTAAAAATTCTGAATATTGTATGACATTTTTATGTTCTTGTGATATTTTTTAAAACAAAAATAGTGTGCCAAAACCCTTGAGTCACTACATCTGGGACAAGTACATTAAAATATGTAGGACTTAAGGTACCATTAAATGTTCTATAATAGCAAATTGAGGCAAATGTTAACAACTCCTTCCCCACCAATACCCTGTGTATATTTACTGAATAATTTAAATTTGGTTCAATATATTTAAAAAAATACAATAAACCATTTAACATTTACAATTTTGAAAAATCTGAGAACCATTTTGGAGGCAAAATACCCAAAACAATAATGGTCACCATGGTTTGGCTCATGTAAATCCTCAGATGTACATTATTAAATACTACCAGGAAGCATGGCAAGGTTTCTTTTGCTACATATGAAAAACTTGCTGAAAAGTCTTTTAATTATTCTCTAGATAGTCTTAGTGAAATTCTGAAAGTAGATTAATCATCATTAAGGTGTTGGCTAAGATGTCTTAATACCGTTACTCCTTTTCTCTTAAGGCTGTTTCCTTGGTATGTCACGTATTTCCATTCCATTTAAAGAAGTTTATTTGTTTTTAGATATAAGAAGATTCATGGGTTTCTGGAAAAGCAAATGGAAATAAGAAAGTAACTGAATAAAATAATAGATTTTAAAGAAGAGGTCATATGATTTTGATCATGCTGCGTTATTTATCTGCTTATCTGCTTTTACAAAACCATCTTCAATTCTTAATGTTTTACATTTATATGTCTCCACCATTTTAAGTAAAGACAATTTTCTTCAAAAACATCATGAAAATATTTGGAGTAGAATATGTTATCATTGTAGTATTTAGTATCTCAATTGATCCAATATACTGATAACACTAGTGAGTTAACTATAGCCTCTACTAGAATCTTTGTTAGATTAAAAAAAATCTGGCATTACATGCTTTGGTACTAATCAAAGAAAAAGTCACTTTGAAAAGCTGTTGTAATAATTTTTGTTTAAATCATATATCTTGTAACTATGAAAAAATATTTTTTAGAAAGATTTAATGGTAGCCAATTGCAACAGTTATGAGAGTGCACCTTGCTGAAGTCCCACTACGTGGCTATAATTGACCGAAAGCTCCAGCTGCTGCCTTCTGAAATCCATTGCTGCGTTTATACTGAGGCCACACCTCCTACAGCTGCTCCCAGCCAATGACTGAGCATGAGGGGGATGTTAAGGCAGGTCTGTTACTAACAGGGAGTCCCTGGGTGGTGCAAAGGGTTAATGTACTCAGCTGCTAACCCAAAGGTTGGAGGTTCAAATCCACCCAGAGAAATCTCAGAAGAAAGCCTGGATATCTACTCTGGAAAGAAAATCAGCCATTGAAAACCCTGTGGATCACAGTTCTACTCTGATACATTGTCTTAGTTATCTAGTGCTGCTATAACAGAAACACCACAAGTGGATGGCTTTAACAAGGAGAAATTTATTCTTCCACAGTTTAGGAGAGTAGAAGTCCGAGTGCAGGGCACCAGCTCCAGGGGAAGGCTTTCCGTCTCTGTCAGCTCTCAGAGAAAGCATCGATCATAAATCATCCCTTGGTCTAGAAGCTTCCCACGCAGGAATCCTGAGTCTAAAGGAAGCGCTCTGCTCTCGGCTCTACTTTCTTGGTGGTAAAAGGTCCCATGTCTCTCTGCTCCCTTGTCTCTTTTGTATCTCAAAAAAGGTTGATTTCAGACAAAATCTAATCTTGTAGATTGAGTCCTGCCTCATTAACATAACTGTCTCTAATCTCACCTCATTAACATCATAGAAGGAGGATTTACAACGCATCAGGTAGGAAAATCATATCAGATAAAAAAATGGTGGACAATCACACACTACGGGGAATCATAGACTAGCCAAGTTGACACATATTTTTTATGGATACAATTCAATCCATAACACACATATAGGGTCACCATGAGTTGAGTTTACTCCACGGCAACTGGTTTGGTACTAAGAGACCTGGAGCTCCTCTGATGGCTCAAGATTGTGCAAAAGCCCTGCCGAGGTCTAGGACACGTCAGTCCACCCTCCTTCTCTCCTTCACTTGACATCAGACATCCTTCATGATCTCACAGCTCTTCTATTGTTCTCGGTCTCCCATTTTCTTTTACATAGGCACCTCCCCCTAATAAAACCCTTGCGTGTTTAATCTGGTTTTAACATCTGCTTCTCAGAGAACACAGACTAACACATCAATATAGGAAAATCTGAATTAATACCAAAAACAAATATAATTGCCATTTGTTTACTAATAGAAAAGATTAAAATTCTAACCTTTGTTTTAAATCTATATTGGAGATTGAACATTCATAGTGCATGATCCTAAGTCTTGCCTGTGGCCTCGGCGTGACTGATACATACATCAAGCATGACTAAGGTGGCTTGTGCTTCTGACTGGAAATGCACACTAGATTTCAGGACGAGTGAAAAAAAAACCACGCCCATTGTTGTCAAGTCAATTAAACTCATAGCAACCGTATAGGACAGAGTAGAATTGCCTCATAGGGTTTCCAAAGAGCGGCTGGTGGATTTGAACTGCTGAGCTTTTGGTTAGCAGCCAAACACTTAACAACTGCGCCACCAGGGCCAGTGGACAAAATTAAAATAATTTTTTGAAGGAATCAAAAATTGGCAAAGCCAATGAATATTTTAAAAGTATGTTTTTCTTTCCTGAGATCAAAGTACTCTGGGTGCAGAAAAATACATTTAAATTTTCAAAATAAAAGAATAATTATCATAATGCTGTATTGCCGTTTAAATATAAGGGGATTGCATACAACGAAATAGTACAAAGTAACTTGGGAAATAATACCAAGTATAATGAGGGGAGATATTCTTTCTAATGTAGCGATGCTGGAAATTCCCAGTCAGCAGGATGGGTGCTCTAAGTTGTTTTTCTGAGCATGTTGATGGTTTGCACTTAGCCATCTGCAGCCCTCTCCCCGGTCCTTTTTATAACCAGTAATGTTGGTTTACAAGATGACTGGATAGGCCTTGTGAGCAGTCTGTGGTCATGGATCTTTTCTCTTTACACCTCTGTCTTGCTCAGTAAGTGACCAAGCTATGAATTCACTGTCATCAATGCTGTGCTCTAAGCAGTTAATTAAAAAGCTCACACAAAAGAACTGCAATATTAAGACCAATTACATTTGGCTGGAAAGTGGGATTTTTAATGGATCCACTGTACCTCCTCTTAACCATTCCAGGAAAGATTTCTCCAGCTCTACCCATCAGAATTTTCCTGTATTTACCTGTAAGCTATACAAGACTTTCAGAGGAATAAGTTTAAGGTGATTGTAAAATTAAAATTTGAAAGATTTTTTAGGAAAGAACAAAGAATGATTTTGTGTACACAGATCATTTAAATTTTTATAGTTTCATAAAAATTAATCAAACCTTCTGGTTTTCACTGAAAGGTTTAATACAGTACAATTTTAGTTTTGATTTTTAAGCAGTTTGTGTAAATAAACTTTAAAGACAATGAAGATTTCACTTCAGAAACTAACTTACCATTTACGATTTTATTCTAGAATTGGTATTAATTGACTTACCTTAAAGGAATGTCTGTTATTTTCCTTAAAATAGAAAATTGAAAAAGTACAGGTAAAATGGATGGTACATTAACCTAGAAGAGCCACAAAGATAATTTTGTTTGTTCGTTTGTTTAAATCTTTTGTACTAAAAATAAAGGAGTATAATTTATAACTTTAGAGATAATTCTGAAAATACAAGTAAATTAAACATTAAAAGCATTATTCTTAGCACATCTGTTGAAGCCCCTCTCACTTTCCCAGTTATACTTGCCTCTCATTATCTTTTACTGATGTTTCTTCCTTCCTCGGTCCCCAGCATTCAGAACAGAGACTGGCAGGGGAAGGTATCTCCAAAGCATCAAGGTGGCTTGTTGCAAACCCTGGTACCCTCAGTGCAGGCTCTGCCAAGTGCTTGACTGGCTTGGCTAGAATCACTCAAGGTGAACTCTTCCAGAGCCAAGACTCCTGTTACATTCACCTTTGTGACACCTTTCAATGCTTATGATATTTTTCTCCCTGTATCTCAAAAGTGCTCCGGGATTTGCAGGATTGTGCATAGAACTTAATTCCAACTATATTCGTAAACTTTTGTTTCAAGACCATGACAAACATTTTAGAATGTTGCTAACTTCATTCTGCAATTGATTTTTATTTTTAAATTTATATATGTTATTATGATGCTGAACAGATTTCAGGGGAGCTTCGAGACTAAGATAGACTAGTAAGAAAACCCTGGTAATCTACTTCTGATAAAATCAGACAACGAAAACCCTATGGATCATAACATTTTGATCCTATTGTGCATAGGGTTGCCATGAGTCAGTGGTGAACTTGATGGCAGCTAACGACAACAACAACCAGGGATGCTAGATGTCCTGCAATGCAAGGGAGAGCCCAACACGATAAAACATTGTCCTTCGTCATTATATGACTTTTGATTGTCCTACTGAACATTCATGTATGTGAAAAACTTGTTTATAGTTATCAAAACTAGACCCTAATTCCATTTTACATATAAAGACAAAGTAAGTATTGAAAATATTGAAGTTGTCAAAGATTTCATTTTACTTGGATCCACAAACAACACCCATGGAAGTAGCAGTCAAGAAATCAAATGACGTATTGCATTGGGCAAATCTGCTGCAAAAGACCTCTTTAAAGTGTTGAAAAGCAAAGATGTCATTTTGAGGACTGAGGTGCGCCTGACCCAAGCCATGATATTTTCACTCACCTCATATGCATGTGAAAGCTGGATGATGAATAAGGAAGATTGAAAAAGAATCGATGCCTTTGAATTATGGTGTTGGCAAAGAGTACTGAGTATACCATGGACTGCCAGAAGAACGAATAAGTCTGTATCAGAATAGGTACAGCCAGAGTACTCCTTGGAAGCAAGGATGGCAAGACTTCATCTCGAGTAGTTTGGCCATGTTATCCGGAGGAACCAGTCCCTGGAGCTGGACATCATGCTTAGTAAGGTAAAGGGTCAGCCAAAAAGAGGAAGACCCGCAATAAGATGGATTGATACGGTAGCTGCAATGATGGGCTCAAACACAGCAACAATTGTGAGGATGGCGCAGGACTGGGCAGTGTTTCGTTCTGTTGTACATAGGATCACTACAAGATGGAACCAACTTGACAGCACCTAACAACAACAACAACATTTTTACTATGCACAGAATTGTCGGGTATGCAACTACGGTAACAGTCAAGGGAAAATTGAACTTGGTTTATTTAATACTTCACCAAAAGTAGAACACATATCTACTGGCAAGGCTGCTACGGAATTTGTATCCCCAAGATGAAAAGTATCAAGGTATCAAAGAAGAGATACTTGCAGTTGTTGCATTCGTGGTTGTTATGGATTGAATTATGTCCCCCCAAAAATGTGTGTATCAATTTGGCTAGGCCATGATTCCCAGTATTGTGTGGTTGTCCTCCATTTTGTGATTGTAATTTTATGTTAAAGAGGATTAGGGTGGGATTGTAACACCCTTACTAAGGTCACTTCCCTGATCTAATGTAAAGGGAGTTTCCCTGGGTTGTGGCCTGCACCACCTTTTATGTTACAAGAGATAAAAGGAAAAGGAAGCAAGCAGCAAGTTGGGGACTTCATACCACCAAGAAAGCAGTGCCAGGAGCAGAGTGCATCCTTTGAACCTGGGGTTCCTGTGCAGAGAAGCTCCTAGTCCGGAGGGAGATTGATGAGAAGGCCGACAGAGAGAAAAAGCCTTCCCCTGGAGCTGATGCCCTGAATTTGGACTTTCAGCCTACTTTACTGTGAGGAAATAAACTTCTCTTTGTTAGAGCCATCCACTTGTGGTATTTCTGTTATAGCAGCACTAGATAACTAAGACAGTAGTGTTCTACGTATAGGGACAAGGATTTGACTAACTTATTGTCTTCTAATGCACTTACACGCAAGCATTTACTTGCTGAATTACATTTTTTTAT
>NW_004443971.1:19021413-19022648 GCF_000243295.1 Trichechus manatus latirostris | reverse complement strand
CAATCAGCGTCTAATCTCTAAAATCTACAAGATACTGCAAAAACCTCAACAACAAAAAGACAAATAACCCAATTAAAAACTGGGCAAAGGATATGAACAGGCACTTCGCCAAAGAAGACATTCAGGCAGCTAACAGACACATGAAGAAATGCTCAGGATCATTAGCCATTAGAGAAATGCAAATCAAAACTACAATGAGATACCGTCTCACCCCAGCAAGGCTAGCATTAATCCAATAAACACAAAATAATAAATGTTGGAGAGGTTGTGGAGAGACTGGAACACTTATACACTGTTGGTGGGAATGTAAAATGTCAACCACTTTGGAAATCGATTTGGTGCTTCCTTAGAAAGCTAGAAATAGAAGTACCATATGATCCAGCAATCCTGTTCCTTGAAATATATCCTAGAGAAATAAGAGCCATCACATGAATAGATACATGCACACCCGTGTTCATTGCAGCACTGTTCACGATAGCAAAAAGATGGAAACAACCTAGGTGCCCATCAACGGACAAATGGATAAACAAATTATGGTATATTCACACAATGGAATACTACGCAATGATAAAGAACAATGATGAATCCATGAAACATCTTATAACATGGAGGAATCTGGAGGGCATTAGGCTGAGTGAACTTAGTCAGTTGCAAAAAGGCAAATATTGTATAAGACCACTATTATTAGAACCCAAGAAAAGGTTTAAACACAGAAGAAAACGTTCTTTGATGGTTACGAGGGTGGGGAGGGAGGGAGAGGGTTATTCACTAACTAGATAGTAGACAAGAATTATCTTAGGTGAAGGGAAGGACAGCACACACTACAGGGGAAGTCAGCACAACTGGACTAAAGAAAGGCTAAGAAGTTTCCTGAATACAACCAAACACTTCTAGCGACAGAGTAGCAGGGGCCGAGGTCTGGGGACGATGGTTTCAGGGGACATCTAGGTGAATTGGCATAACTAAGTTTACTAAGAAAATGTTCTGCATCCCACTTTGGTGAGTGACATCTGGGGTCTTAAAAGCTAGGGAGTGGCCATCTAAGATGCATCAATTGGTCCCAACCCACCTGGAGTAAAGGAGTATGAAGAACACCAAAGTCACAAAGTAAGTATTAGCCCAAGAGGTAGAAAGGGCCACATAAACTGGAGACTGCATCAGCCTGAGACCAAAAGAACTAGATGGTGCCTGGCTACCACAATGACTGCCCTGACAGGGAACACAACAGAGAGTCT
>NW_004443971.1:19019968-19021313 GCF_000243295.1 Trichechus manatus latirostris | reverse complement strand
CCCCCCCCCCCCCAAATACGTATTGAAGTAGTCCTGGCCCCTGTACGTGTGGATGTGATCCTGTTTGGAAACAGGGTTTTCTTTTGTTATGTTAACAAGATCATAACCAGAGTAGGGTGGGTCCTAAATCTAATCATGTCTAAGTTGTTTAAAAAAGCAGAATAGACACAGAGACATACACAGGGTGAAGACACCATATGAAGACAGACACACATAGCAGATGCATCTACAATCCCAGGAATGCCAAAGATTGCCAGCTACTAGAAGCTGACATGGACAAAGAACAACCTCCCTCTAGAGCCACACCATGAATTCAAACTTCTAACCTCCTGAACCGTGAGAAAATAAATTTCTGTCTTTAAAGCCACCCACTTGTGAAATTTTTTGTTACATCAGCACTAGGTAACACAGACGGGGCATTATGTTGACTTTTTTTCTTTTTAAGCTATATGTGTCTCTTGTGTTTCTGCATGTCTTGTAAGCAGAGGCACTGACAGTTTTTGTTCCAGACCAACTTTTCAAGGATAATTGTATAGAGACAATACTTTCCTTGAGAGCAGAAGGAATATTTGTTTGCTGTCCAGATTAATAAAGACAGTATCTTCCTCTGGGGAAAGGTTGGGCAGATTTGCTTGACATAAGTTTTGGCTTTCCTAAACTCAGGGTTCTTCAACTACAACACAGACATATTGTGTATGCAGCATTCCTCTGGGTTGTTCCATATCACAACTGCAGGTCTTGGGGGATGTCTTAGTTATCTAGCACTGCTATAACAGAAATACCACAAGTGTAGAAAAACTAAAACCTATAACAGAAGAAGAGATTGAAAAGGTAATTAAAAAACTCCCAACAAAAAAAAGGCCTGACCTGGATGGTTTCACTGGAGAATTCTACCAAACTTTCAGAGAAGAGTTAACACCACTACTACTAAAGGTATTACAGAACATAGAAAAGAAAAGAATACTCCCAAACTCATTCTATGAAGCCAGCATAACTCTGATACCAAAACCATGTAAAAACACCAAAAAAAAAAAAAGAAAATTACAGACCAATATCCCTCATGAACATCGACGCAAGAATCCTCAACAAAGTTTTAGCCAATAGAATTCAGCAAAATATCAAAAAAATAATTGACCATGATCAAGTGGGATTTATACCAGGGCAGGGATGGTTCAACATTAGAAAAACAATCAATGTAATCCATCACATTAATAAAACAAAAGACAAGAACCATATGATCTATCAATCGATGCAGAAAAGGCATTTGACAAAGTCCAACACCCATTCATGATAAAAACTCTCAACAAAATAGGAATAGAAGGGAAATTCCTCAGCAAAATTAAGG
>NW_004443971.1:18980058-19019868 GCF_000243295.1 Trichechus manatus latirostris | reverse complement strand
AGTAAAAACACCAGACTTAATGGTCTGACTGAGACTAGAGGAACCCCAGAAAGCATGGCCCCTGGACTCTCTGTCAACCCAGAACTAAAACCATTCCCGAGGCCAACTCTTCAGACAAAGATTAGACGGGACTATGGGACATAAAATGATACTTGTGAAGAGTATGCTTCTTAGCTCAAGTAGATACATGAGACTAAATGGGCAGCTCCTGCCCAGAGGCGAGATGAGAAGGCAGAGAGGGTCAGGAGCTTGTTGAATGGACACAGGAAATCAGGGATGGAAAAGAGGAGTGTACTGTCACAGTATAGGGAGAGCAATTAGGGTCACATAACAATTATTGTATAAATTTTTGTATGAGAGAGTAACTTGAACTGTAAACTTTCACTTAAAATACAACAATAAAATGAAAAATTAAAAAAAAAAAAAAAGAAATACCACAGGTGGATGGCTTTAACAAAGAGAAATTTATTCTCTCACAGTCTGGGAAGCTACAAGTCTGAATTCAGGGTGCCAGCTCCAGGGGAAGGCTTTCTTTCTCTGTTAGCTCTGGGGGAAGGTCCTTGTCATCAATCTCCTGATCTAGAAGCTTTTCAGCACAGGGACACTGGGTCCAAAGGATGCACTCCCCTCCTGGTTCTTCATTCTTGGTGGCATAAGGTTCCTCTGTCTCTCTTTTATATCTCAAAAGAGATTGACTCAAGATACAACCTAATCTTGTAGATTAGGTCCTGCCTCATTTACATAACTGCCTCTAATCCTGCCTCATTAACAACATAGAGGTAGGATTTACAACATATAAGAAAATCACATCAGATGACAAAATGATGGACCATCACACAATAACTGGGAATCATGGCCTAGCTAAGTTGACACACATTTCTGGGGGACACAATTCAATCTATAACAGGGGGTCAAGGGAAACTGATGTGACCAAGAAGTTCATACTACTTGCTGTGCCATGAATAATAAAGTCCTTTTTCTCTGACCCTGGAGTCTCAAGCCTTCTGCCAGCGTCCATGAAACTGTGGCAGACTAACTTGTTAGTTTGCAAGCAAAGTAAATCTAGGATCTTTTACAGGTCTTGAGAGTGTGTTAGTAGGCTTGATCATAAATTTCATTTTAGGATAATGAATAGGACACCTCAAATTTTGTTTTGAGAAATTGTGTTGGGTTTGATAGAGTTGAGATAGAGTGATTCTCAACTTTGTCATTACATCTCAACTATTTCCTCCATATCAAGTCAGCTCCATGCTGTGAATAAGGTGTCATTAAGGAGGCCACTTAGCCCATAACTGTGACAAGTACCTGGAATTACATTACGAACAGTTCAATCTTTTGAACAAGTTAAAGATTTTGAGGGAGGGTCTTTAAAACTACAATATAAATCAAGGGAAAATCGTTCTTGGTCTTGTTTAATACTTTATGGAATATAGTTCACATCAATGACAAGGAAATAAAATTACAACCCTCTTAAACAATTTTAAGACTTACTTTGTCTGCTGGCTAGAGTAATTAGAAATACCATTGTCTTAGTTTCTTAGGGCTGCCAAGACAAAATACCACAACATGGATGGCTTTAAAGAACAGAAATTTATTTTCTCATAGTTCACAGGCTGGAAGTCAAAAGTTAGGGTGTTGGCAGGGATGTGCTCCCTCGCTCCACTCTAGAGGAAGATCCTCTTGTCTCCTCCAGTTTCTGGTAGTCTTTAGCATTTCTTGGCATTCGTTGACTTGTAGATATATCTTCACACGGTGTTTCTTTTCCCTCTGTGTATGACTCCATTTCTATGTCTGTTCTCCCCTTTACAAGATACCACTCAGAAGGGATTAGGATCAGCACCCAGCCCACTCTGGTGAAACCTTGTTTAATTTAACGGATAACAAAAGAAAAACTCTATTTTCAAAGAAGGTCTCAGTTACAGGTTCAGGGATTAGGACATCAACATATCTTTTTTGGGAACACAATTCAATCCATAACAACTATGAAGCAACCAGATTGAGGAAAGAGAGGACACTGAGTGAGAGAGAAGGGGATCTACCCTCTGAGTTGATCTGAAAGGAGAAGTCTAGGAGAAGAACAGAAGTTGCTTTGTAATGTTCCTCAGAGGAAGCTCTAGGAGTTGTAACACAATGGGAAAATACAGAGTTAAGTGTTCAGTAAATGGTATCTAGTATGAATATTTCCTTCTAGCTTGTCCTCAAAGTTAGCTATTTAAAAGATTTGCTTTTGTGATTTTTAATGCCATACTTATGTGTAAAATAATTGTCTCTGCAGATTATATGAATTAGATGCCAGAGAACATTAATTTTATTTCATGATATATAAAAGCAGGATTTTCCAGTAGAAAAAAAAAAATTCTTTATGGGTTTTAACTTCACTGTGCCCTGTTGTGCCTTGATGTAACAATTATGTGTGTGTTTATTTTAATTACATTAGAGTGATATGCATCGCTTGTGAAAATAATTGTAGGAGAATTTACTATATGCCTGTTCTGTCCAGAATTCTAAAAATGACTTCTCTTTTCCCATGTAATCTCTATAATAGTGTTTATCTTCTATTTATTATGCACTCAATCACACATATCTATCAAGTAAGCTTTAAGAGTGTTATAATCTATCTAAAGCCTGTAAGAAAAATGAAATGTAAAATTTTGTTTAAATAATTTTTATACCCATCTATTCACACCAAAGAAGTTGAACATATACATATATATGTTCACATTAATAAGCAAAAAAAAAAAAAAAGGTGAAAACAATACATCTAAGTGGCTACTATGTGAAAGATTCAGGATGGGAGTGCACTAAGAAGGTATGAGATATGAAAGATATGGCCTGCTCTAAATTATTTCAACTATTTAATCCCCACTACAACCAAGTGAAGTGGATCTCATCATCTCAGTTTTACAGATAAGCAAACCGAGGCTCTGAACCCTAGAAATTGGAGAAGCTGGACCTCTCTTGCCTTAAGAGCTACTACTCTTCATTTGCCATGCTGACTCATCACTGAATCACAGAACACCTCCTAGAAAACACTTACTTTTTCTCTCCTCTTCCCCTTCTTCTAAAGAAATGATTACATAAAGTTTGAACATGCTAAGTCATGCATGCTTTTAAAACTTAGAATGGTTCCAATTGTGAAGACAGTGGCAAGAAATATCTTGGAAAAAAATTTATCATTTGAACTATTTTGAATTGCTGTAATGTATTTCTTGTTTACTGTTAAATAAAATGAAGACAATCATTTTAGCAAAGATTTCTAGTGGAAAGCTCCGTGGTTTCTGTTGCTGTATTTTATCAAAAAATGGTTTAAAAAATCTAAACGTATGGAAGAATCTAAAATGAAAAATTGGAGAGGCAGGGGCCAAGATAGCAGAGTAGTCAGATAATTCTTATTGTCCCTCTTGCAACAAAGACCCAAATAAACAAGTGAATCGATTATATATGACAATCTAAGAGCCCTGATCATCAAAGACAAAGACAAAGGGTCAGACTTAGTGGTAGGAGGGAGGAAAGACAATTCAAAAGCAGTGGAGAAGTGCCAGTTGTGAGGTTGCTAGCGCCCTGCTGGCTGGGTTGGCCAGCACAGACGGGCTGAGCTGAGCAGTAGCGTTTGAGACGTGTCTCACCACATAAGGTGAGACCGGGTGGCGACGAGCTGCACACTTGTCCGGAGCCGGGTGGAAGCGGCACTGGACCGGCAAAAGTTAAGCGCAAGCATCTAACCTACTGTGTGGGGGCAAAATAACCCCTCCCCCACAGAGTTTCACAACAGAGCAGTGCTTCCTTCCCCTCACTCACCTTCCACCCTGCTCTGCTCTAACACCAGTCGGCAGTATTCAACAACTTCCATACCCCCTAAGCCGGAATTCAGGGCTATCTGTGCCCACGCCAGTCTCAGTCAATTGATTCACGCTATTCACTGAATTTTTATTTCAGCCATCACATTTTTTAATTCCCAAGAACTGTCTCATTTTCTGATTGCTATTTTTTTGTAATAGCTTTAAAAAAATGGTTTTAAGAGCCTAATAATCTCTATGGATCATACGCAAACACAGATATAGTTAATAAGTTTACATTTATTGTGATTTCTGGAATAGATTTAATAATAATACTTTTAAAGGTTCCATGGTGGTGCAGTGGTTAAGCACTCAGCTGCTAACTGAATGTTTGGCCGTTCGAACCCACCAGCCTCTCTGTGCAGGTGAAAGATGTGGCAGTCTGCTTCTGCAAAGATTATAGCTTTGGAAACCCTATGGGGCTGTTCTCTTCTGTCCTATGTGTCAGAATGAGTCGGAATCGACTCAACGGCTCACAACAACAACAGTACTTTCACAATAAATTACAGCGTTGTTCAGTTCACAAATACTTTAACTTAGCTTCTTTTTTTCCGTCTTTCCTGACTTCTGTTGGATTGAGTTATTTTATTCATCTCAACTGGTTTGAAGAGACAGATTCTACATCTAGTTTTATAGTTGTTATCATGGAATTTTAATACACATACGTGACATAAAATTCCCAAGTTAATCAGTGGCTGTACCCTTTGTCCAAATAGAACAACAATCTTATAACAATTAAACTCTTTATGACCCCTTTCAACTTAAAGGCTACTCCTGTATAATTTTATTTCCGTTTTATTGTTTGATTGCTCACGTTTACTCATTTCTTTGCTTACTATTGCTTCTTGCAAATGGAGCCTTTCTTCCGTCTCTAATTTCTTTCTTCCCAGAGTACGTTGTTCAGAAGTTCTTTCACTGAGAATCTGTTGGCACCGAACTCAGTTTTTGATGGTGGAAAAATGTCTTTACTTTCTTTTGAGAAATAATTTAGCACTTTGAAGCTATCCTTCCATTGTTTTGGGGTCTCTCCTGATATCCATCTATTTGTCCTTCTCCTTGGTTGTTTTAAGATTTTTCTTTGCCTTCGATGTTCTGCAGTTTACGTGCAATGGGTCTAGATGTGAATTTCCTTAAGACCTGATGTGATTTTAGGATTCATATCATCAATTTTGAAAAATTCTCAGCCACGATCACTTTGAATTTTGACTTTCCTGGTTTTTTGTATTATCATACTTAAACTCCTCTTAGATGTACATTGGATCTTCACATTTACCCTCTATGCCTTATAATCTCTCTATACTGTATATGAGCATTTTCCTTAGATCTAATTATATTTGTAACTGTGTTGTTTGAAACTGCCCAGTGGCTCCACAGGAGAAAAGACCTGGTGATCTGCTTCCATAAAGATTACAGCCAAGAAAACCCTATAGGGCAGCTCTACTCTGTCCTATAGGGTCGCTATGAGTGGAGTTGACTTGACAGCACACAGCAACAATTTAGTGTTTAGCCCATTCATTTGGCTTTAAGTTTCAATGACTATATTTTTCATTTCTAACTGTTACATGTGATTCTTTTTCATATCTATAGATTTTTTTAATAGGGTCAAATATTTCTTATAGTTTCTACTTCTTTTGCTATTTTAATTATTTTAAATATAATTATGTTATAATCTATTTAAGATTATTATTTTATCTTAAGTTCTTGAAATGCTAATCCTTTTGTTTGTTGTATCTTCTGACTCTTATTCATGTTGGATAATTTTTCCATATGTTTTTAAATTCTTGATCACAAGCTTATCTTTGGTGGACCTTGTTTTTGCTACTACAATTCTGGGTTCCTGCTTATGGAAGGCTTAATACGGAACAGTTTTGGGTTTGTTTCTCTCAGACACCTAGATGTGGTGAGACCAGACTGGAAACAATTTTCATGTTATTTCTTG
This sequence comes from Trichechus manatus latirostris, assembly GCF_000243295.1. Lineage (NCBI taxonomy): Eukaryota > Metazoa > Chordata > Mammalia > Sirenia > Trichechidae > Trichechus > Trichechus manatus. Next base: position 19,014,093 of record NW_004443971.1, on the reverse strand, counting down.
GTGTTGGGAGTCTCTCACCAAATTGACATTAAATTCTGACTGCAAATTCTCTTATAACTCGAACATATTTTTTTCCCCCTAACCCTGCACTCTGGGAAAAGATGAATTTCTTTGCTCCATACATGAACTGTTGAGCAGTATGTTTCTAGTCTTGCTGTCATTGAGGAGATAGCCTTCTGAGAAGCTTGGTTTCATGTAGGAGTCTGAGTTCCAATTACCACACTCTCATGCACCAAAGATCTCTTCTTTTATTCCTGTATGGACGTTAGAACCCAAGTGCCTTGTTTTTAAGATCCATTTCTCCTTGTGACAACCCCTGATCTTTGCAGCACTACTTTTGCTATTGCTTTGTTTTTCAGTTCTCTCTTTTGCTCTGTTCCTTGGAATTTTCCCTTTATTTGTAGTGTCTACCAATTTCCCAGAACAGAAAACTTTACATGTTTTAAAGTTTCCTTCTTTTCCTTAAAATTATCTGTGTTCTCTGATGGCATCCCTCCTGTGTTTCTAGCTTTCTACAAGTGATTGGGAACCTTGTTTTTGGTTCATAGTTTTGAATAAAGATTTGGTTGATTTTTATAGCCATTTGATGTGAGTTTCTTCTATAGTTGTCTAGTTTCGGTTTCCTGAAAACAGGTTACCGTCCTTAAATAGGAGGGCTAGCCCTACACTGTATAATTTTGCAGAACCTCTTGGAAGCTTCATCATTACTAGAGTGAGGAGGGGAGAGCTTTACTTTGGGGATAGAGTGCTTTCATGTATTTCATCAGTGGATGATGTTGCCTTCTCTTTTTATTAATATCTTCTTTCACTGCTCTGATGATCCAATATTACCTTTGGTTCCACTCTACTTCTCTCTCAGGCTCCAACACTATGCTGAATCCTTCTCCAGGTAGGTAAGCAAGATTGAGTTTTATCACTAAGGGCCAAAACTCTACTTCACATATACTTTATATATGAAAAGCCTGGGAGGGATGAAACTTGCCTAACTGGTACAGCTATTCCAAGCAATGACATAATTAATTGTCACCACAGTTTACTCCTCTTTGTGGCAGTTGACTCTTAGCAGCTCTCTAGGACCCCTTTGGAGAAGGTTATTCTTAATTCTGGTGTTTTGGGGTAAGACTTTTTCTGACTTGTTTTCTCCATCAAATGGAAATTTTCTGGTCCACTGATGAACTCTTTCTAGTTTTCTAGAACTCTGTGATTTCATCCTTTTAAAAATACTTTTTGTGTCTTTTCAGTGGGACCGCCTTAAAGAGGAGAGGTAGATATATGTTAAACCAGAACTTATTAACAATACGTTAGAAGCCAAACATTTAAGTAAAATAAAGGAATGAATGTATTTTTTAGTATTTCAAATAATTTAAGTAGAACATGCAAACATAAAAGTGCACAAATATAAATATACCTCTAAATGAATTTTCATAGAGTGAACACACCCATGTGACTAGATCAGGAAGCACAATACTGCTGGGATCTAAGCCACATGTGGCCATTAATCACTTAAAATATGATTAACACATTGAAGCACTGAATTTTTAATTTCATTTAATTTTTAATATTATCAACATGTGGCTAGTGGTAATCGCATTGGGCAGCCCAGGGCTAGATGATATACGGCCTTGTGGTTCATGCTACAAATTTTGTCCTATCCTAAGAGCAATGGGGAACCATTGAAGTATGTTTCACAATGGTGAGACATGATAAGATTTTCCTTGAAAAAAAGACGAGACTGGCTGCGAGTGAAGAAGGGCCTCTCTCAGACATCTCTTGCAATGTTTTTTGTCTTTCTCCAGAGACTAAAGGAATATTTTGGATGTTCTTCTTGGTTTTACCAAAGACTGGGATTAGGAGTGGTTGTAGGTTGTCTCTGGTCATAATTTCCTGTGAGCTGCTAAACCACATTTTATGGAGATTTTGGGCTATTTCATAAGGAGACTATTTTGTTCTTTATAATGTGATGCCTTTACACATTGGTCAATGCCACCACAAAGACCAGTTGTTGTTACACTGATCACTGACACCAGAATAAGTCTAAGTGTCACTTCTAGGTAGCTCAGAAGGACTCGTAGTTTAAACTCTGTAGGATAAAAATTCAAGAAATTTGGAGATGTACTAGGGTTTTATGTAAAGAAATATGATGAGAATAATAAAATACAATTTTAAATTCTCTCTTAAATAGAAAGCTGCAAACATTATGTGCTCTACACATTGCTGCAATTTAATTACACGTGGGAATCTTCTTATAGGTTTCGTTTCAAAATATTTAGCTGATCTTAACAGCTAGCCATTTCTTCAGGCCTTTTCCATCGGTTTGTCTCCCTCTTCAGTAATTAAACAATTAAATGTTCATAAGACCTTTTTTATTCCTCACTAGACCAATAGCTAAGGAGCCCTGGTGCTGTAGTGGTTAAAGCACTCTACTGCTAACTGAAAGGTTGGTGGTTCGAAACCATCAGTCCCTCTGTGGGAGAAAGATGTGACGACCTGGTTTTGTAATGATTTACAGCCTTAGAAACCCTATGGGGTTGTATGAGTTGGAATCGACTCATGGCAGTGGGTAGATCAATAGCTAAGGAGCAGGAGCCCTGTGGTGCAGTGGTTAAAGCACTTGACTGCTAACTGAAAGGGATCCACTAGCCACTCTGTGGGAGAAAAATGTGGCAATCTGTTTCTGTAAAGATTACAGCCTTGGAAATCCTGTGGGGCAGTTCTACTCTGTGCTGTAGGGTCTCTGTGAGTTGGAATCCACTCGATGGCAGACAACAAGAACAATAGACCAATAAGTTATCAATAGTATTCAAGTTCACTCAGATTATTTCTCATCTTTCACAGCAATAGCCTTATAGCAATAGCCTTGAAGTAATTTCCTGCTCTGGATTTCTCCTTCTCTGTCACCCATCAGTCTTTTTTTTCCTGGAAGCATATTGAGTTCAAGAATCTAGAAACAATTCCATGTAGCAGAAGTGAAGGGCAGGTTGATGCAATACTATCATGTAACTGGAAGCAATGGGACACTGCTGAAGGGCTTTAAGCAAGGAAATGAAGAGTATCCCAATTTTTCTCCATCTTATATAGAGAAAATAGAGTTGAAAAATTGCAGCTCCCATCATATTACCTTCTAGTTCAAAAACTTTGAATGCTTCCCCTTAGCCTACTGAATTAAGATTAGAATTGTCTCCAGGTTTCTCAGTATGTGAGGACATGAATAGTTCCAATTAATATGGAAATGTTTGAGAAAGTATCAAATTATAAATAGAAAATAAAATGACTGAGTACCATTATAATCTAGTGAAAATAAGAATTAGATCACTATGGGCATGAGCCTTCATTAAGGAGATAGAAATTCAGAGGTATATTTTAGTAAATACATGTATAGTATATATATTTATATGATTATACGTTGAATAGACGTTTGATGAGACTCGGCAGGAGGGTGTTTCAGGAAGAGGGAATTACACAGACACAAGAGTGGATGTGAACTTCACGTATGTGAAGAACAGTATCTATCTGCCTGACTGGATAGAATGGAACAAGCTGAAGTCTGGAGATAGACTGAAGAGGCAAAGAGAGGATCAGTTGATGAAGCTGTTCATTAGAGTGAGTGTAGGTTATTGAACATAAACGGATCTAAGGAAAATATTTTAAATATATTTTTATTTTGAAATTTGGTGAGGTTAAAAAAGACTTTAAGGGAGAAATCCTGGAGAAAAAGAAATGTTAGCCCCTATTGATTACATTCTGATAAATGCATACTAAGCTGAAATGTTAAATTTGTTTATCAGAAGGTAGCAATGAGTAATGAGAGGCACGAAGGAGGGTTTTGATGAGCCATGGGCTGACAAGCTGCAGAGAATGCAGTACTGATAGTAAAGCTGACTCCTGATGAGAGTGAGTCCTGGGCAGTTGAGGCTACTGGGAGCTCAGAGAAGTGGAAATAAAAAAGTTTTAAACAGTTGCCATGGAGTCAATTCCAACTCATGACAACCTCATGTGTGTCAGAGTAGAATTATGCTCCAAAGGGTATTCAATGGCTGATTTTTTGGAAGTAGATTGTCAGGAGTTTCTTCCAAGGCAACCCCGGGTGAACTTGAACCTCTAACTTTTTGGTTAGCAGACAAATGTGTTAACAATTTGCACCACCCAAGGTCTCCTAAAAAAAAAAAAAAAGTGTACAGAACCCAGTTTTATAGTTTTGCCAAGAACCTTCCCTAACAATGTTCAACAATGTAAATCTGTAAATCATGACTCTTTTTATTTTCTCAGCATAAGTTATTATTCCCCTGTATCAATGTCTGTTTTAAAGTCTTTGCTAAAGTTATAAAATAATAAAGTCCAGTATTCTCAAAACAAAACATAAAAAAACAATTTTACTACAATTACCTATACTGTCACACTTGATATTTATAGTTCCACACAGATTTGGTGAGATTCTTACTCTTCATTAGATATAAAAGTTTATCATTGCTTTAGAATTATTTCCTTCTGTTGATAGTATAAAGGGACCCAAACATAAATAAGGCATAATTTACACCCTATGGAATGTAACAGACATTGTATTAATGGTTTTTGTTCAGTATCTATTGTTAGCTTTATTTTTTCCCCTCCTTTTCTCCCTCTCTCACTCCCTCCTTTCATCTCTCCATTCCTTCTGTCTTTCTCTCCAAGATGAAAAAATTGACAATCTTATCAATGTGAACTGATTTATCTTAACTCAGAATGAATAAACCCCAAAGTAGCCTTAAAATTACTCATAGGACACAAAGGGGATTGAACAGAATCCTTTGGAGGACATTATTCATCTGTAAGTCTTGATAATTTGATGTTTTTCTTGCAGGTATGATTTGTGCATGAGTTGTTAATTATATATTATGTTTAGAAAAATACTTTTTTGTTGAACAATGTAAATGTCACTCTCATTAGCCATCATTATTACCTGTCAGGAAGAAGATGCTTTAAATGAATGATAATTTCTCCTCCTATTTCTGTGGATGCATACAAATGTAAAAATTGTTTTTTTCTGCTCATTTCATTTTCAGTGCCAGTAACCCTTCCTCTTTCTTTCAAAGTATTTTGAAACCAACCTCTAAACTTGAAAATAGAATATTGGCCTGATCATAAACCACTTGTTTGAACTAGTTCAGATTTGATTCATGGGCAAAAGAGAAAAGATTCTTTGAAGAACCATTGTTTTGGGCAATTAAATTCTAATAATATTAACAAGGTAGTTTGAAAACTGGGGGTGGGGAAGGTACAATCCTTGGTTTGATATTATCCGAAATGTTCAGTCTGACTTCAACTTTGCTCCACTTCTGACTGAATAGCCCCTGTTGAGATCCAGTTGTAAATGGGGCTTTTATGAGATAAATTTAAAAAAACAAACAAACTATCTTATAGCCCAAATGGCTATGTGTATGTTCCTCTAGCCCCCTGGCATCATCACTGAAACAGGGCCACGAAAGATCTCATACTTTTCAAATAATTTTCATGTCCATTGTCTGTTCATTTTGACCCCCACAATAACACACTGATATATCACCAGAGAATCCTGGAGACTGCCTAGCTACCCTTACCCTGGGAACCAAAGAAGGAAAATGGTTTGACCAAGATTGTAACACCTGTTATTGGCCAACAAAGTGCAATTACTATTCTGGGTCTTCAATGCTGGGCACATAGGAGGCTCTCAGATAAATATTTGTTAAGTCCTATTGTTATTGTCTTTTAAAGATGAGGAAAACATTGACCTAGACTTGATGACTTAACCAAGGTTTTGTAAGTTAATGGTAAACTAGTACTGGAAACTTGAATCATAGTTCATTTTCTTTTCCTACTCTGTCCCTGGACCTGCCATACAATTGGAAATCTAGAATCAGAGGAATATTTTAGAGGCTGAACTTCTGGAGAGCTATTTAATAAGACAGTTGAGAAGATAAGGATTCAACAATAGAATATTGAAAAACAGCTTTCCCTGAGGACCATCGCACATCCAGACAAGAACAGACATTATTTAGCAGTGGTAAGGACGGCTGATTCCTGGTCTGGGAAACAAAATCCAAGTGTAACTGCTGGTGGAGCTACTTACTGAATTCAGGTGCATCTCCTTAAAAAGTGAAGAATTTCTTCTTAAGATTTTACCAGTAAAGGAAATGTTTTTGTTAAGAATGAAACCACAGTATAGAATGGATGATAAAATGTTCACCAAATACTTAAATGTGAATAGTCATGCTACAGACTTCAAATAAGATGCAGAAATGAAGACAACGGTCTCTGAGGGTAAACTTTTAGACTCTTTTCACTTACATACAGGCAAAGCACTTAGCCTCATATAGTTAAGACAATTGTCCCTCTCCCAATGTAATTTGCAAACTTTTCTGTATTTATTATTTCATTCTGTGATCTTCACTGATCCTCCTCTACACCAATGCCTGTCGCATGTTGATCCAAAACACACTGCTCATTTCCCTGTATAAGGGCTGTTAATTGCTGGCTGTTCTCAACTTCTGTTAGCAATTTTTCAAAGATTAGACTGCAGATAGAAAATATTTAGCAAAGGTAATGGATGGTGGTGGTTGTGGTTTAGTCTGCTAAATGGTTTTCCTTTTTGTTTTTGATATCAGCACTCCTAATCCTTTCTTTTTGAGAGTTCTCTCCCTCCCCCCACTCTTTGTAGCTTAGCTGGGACTGTCAACCATTGAACTTTGGCTGCTACCTCCTGGCCACAGACTGCACATGTGAGTTGGACCTGGGCAATCAAAGTATCTCATCCCACTGGCTAATGGTTCAGAAATGGGTATATGAGCCAGGTAAGAACAAGGAGTGCTATTCCTTGGACTTGTCTGCTAGAATATAGGAAAACACTGTCCTACTTGCCTTTGGGGTCATGTAACAAGGAAGTTGTAAAAGACCTGCTTGCAGTCATTTTCTCAACCCTACGAATCCTTTAAGACATCTTTGTATAAATTTGAACAAGATTCCTTTTCTCTTAGAAAAATTCTTTATGTTAATGTATTATTTATTCCTCAATAATTGCAATTACATCAAAGGTAATGCCATTTTGTTTAAATAATATTAATCAAATTATTGAACATAAAATAACAGAAAATTAGACTATTTAGTCACAATAAATAGGATCTCAAAGTTGCTATGATAGAATCAATTAAAAAGTTACTCATTTTGCTTTTTTGGAAATAAAATTCTCTTTGACATTTATTTGCTCCAATATCTTGTTTGTCTTGTGATATTGCAGACATTAAGTGGTTTTTAAATATATTTTAATCTTAAAAATCTAGATTGTCCACTGGTGTCTGATTTTAGAAAACAATTTAAGGTTCTTAGTTCTTTTTTTTTTTGGTGACAATAGGCTCTTTTTATTATTGAGTTTGGGGACTTGAATGTTGTTGGTCATAATGTAGCATAACAGTCCTTCCTGCCGATTGGAGTTCTTAAGCTCTGTTTCAGCTTTGAGTGTACTCAAATAAAGTGTACACTTGACTCTCAAAATAGTTATCAAGTGTCTTAGTATATGAAAGGGTGCCTTTTGAGACCCTCCATTTTTTAGCATTACTTAGAATTACCTATTTTAGTTCTTTTCAATGTGATAGTCTGATTTGGGTCTGTTTACATAGTTTAGTAGTTTAAGCCATGATTTTTTTCTTTTTTGGTATCATAAACCTTTCCTTTAAAAGTGATATTATTATATCCAATATAAACCAAAATAAAAAACAAAAAACTTATTGTCATCAAATCAGTTCTGAGTCATAGTGACCCTATAGGACAGAGTAGAACTGCACCATAGGGTTCCCAAGGAGCGACTGGTGGATTTGAACTGCCAACATTTTTGTTAGCAGCCAAGGAAAATAAATTGATTATGAAATTTAATTTTAGAATAAGGACTCACTAATCGGGGAATTTGCTGTCAAAGTAGGTGTGTTTATTCTTTGCACAACTTATTCATGTTAGATAAATTCGTATCAGTGTCTTCAAGAGACTAACTTGTTTATCAATAATTGTTTTTTTTTGCAAACATCATTGCTACATTTTTCTTCAAAGAATTTCTTAATCTCTTTGATACTTTCCGGAAAATTATGTACATTGAATGAGGTGCTTGCATAATTTTGCTCATAACATTAATTTTATTTCAAACATTATTTCAAATTAATACTGACCAAATAATTTTAAAAAGAAATATTTTCAAAAGTAAAAAGGTGGCTTGTTTTCTAGAATTGATACCTTTGCTAATATCATCAATAATTTCTAAGAGTAGGCCATCTACATCCATTTGAGTTTTTGGTGGCATGATAACATCAACTTGACTATCAAAAGAGAAATTTGCAGACAGAATTTTTTATAACCAAGGTTGTAGAATGCATAGTATAAGTAAATTAGAATGTCGAAGTCTTTTTTTTTTTTTTTTGAGTATCTTCTTTTACAATCTAGTATGTTTTCCACATGTATTTGTGACCCTGTAGTATATTTGGCCTCTCAAATTATTGTTATCTAGATTAAATTTAAAAAAATAGTCCACTAAAAATATATATAATTCTTTTATATAATTCTTTTGAAGCCATGTGTTCCATTGGGACAAACACATTTTGGAAGCCTGCAAAATCTAACAACTTTTTTTTTTTTTTTAATTCTACATAGCTTACATCAAGAGTTGGAGCTATAATAATTGAGAAATACTTAACACTACTTTGTGTCACTCAAAATAATTTCATCCATTACATCTGCTATAATTTTAATCATTTGGTTTTATATCTCAGTCTCTAAGAGGAATAACATCATTTGATATAATGTTTGTATTCAGTGTAACTACTCTGACATATTATTATCAAAGCTTGCTATGGTTTCTGCCAAATGAAGAAAATTCCCATTACCAGGCTCAAAACTCTCTTGGATGATTCTCTGAACACCATCGATTGTGTTGCCAAAACTTAATCACGTATAAGTTCAACAACAGCATGCCAGTATCTCCCCTCATTTTTCACATTGTCTCTGCAGCATTGTTAATTACATATTGTTAGAATCAGATTTCACTTTTGAATGTTAACACTATTGGTATGGCTGTGCATTTCTATTTCTTCATGTTGACTAAAATCTGTAATAAATGCTGTTCTACCCATTCTCGTTCTTCAAGTGATTTTTTTACATCCCCAAAGTTGGCATCAGGAGCGGGGTTCATTGCAATGGCTCCAGACTCACGGAAGCATGGGACTTTGTAGAGAAAGAATGAAGGGGCATAGGAAGTGAAACTTTTGATTCTTAGATGGTCACATTGGTGGCTGTTACCTGTAATAGCTGAAAGGAAAATAAGAGATGTTATGCTGGAGCAGCAGATAGGGAAATAGAAGATAGAAAAGCCTCTTCTGGAGTGGCTCAGGGAAAAAGCCAGGCTTGATAAGCAAGATAATTGATAGAGGGCCAGGTTGTTCTGGTTCCCCCCAGCCAGAAGCCCAAGGCCCTATGCACATGAATGGGAAGATAGTCAAGGAGAAGACAAGATGAAACTGGAATGTTTTAAAAGGGGTTATGTGTTTATTTGAATGTATTATGGATATCGAATGTTCCTTCTACCTAGTGTTGCAAAACAGACCTACATGTATGATGAAAATGAAAATTCAGTATTATAGATAACAGAGAATGTGTAATTCTGACTTCAGCCAATATTTGATTAAATATGCTAAAAGGGAAATTAAAATTTGCCCAAAGACACATAGGCTTTTTGTTTCAAGCCAGTAGTCCTGTGTGTAGAGTTTTAGGAGTTTAGGATGAAAACTTGAGCCTCACCCAGACCCTTCAGAGTCAGGAAATTTTCATTTGAAGAGACATGTAGACCTACTCTGAAATGCTGGGAGAGGAGACCTACTCAGAACGTTTGAAGGAAGGACCTGCAGGAAAACAAAAATGACTTTTTCTTTTTGAATTTTGAGCAAGTGGTTTGCTGTTGGGTACATTGAGGCAGATAAAATCAGTGTGCATCAGAAGAACTCTTTCTAGGACTGGAAGTTAAAGGGAGCTGGTGAGTAGACAGCTTGGTATGCTTGCTTGTGGTGACCACCTGGCTCTACTCAATGAGTGGAATTGGGGGAGGTGCAGCAATGAAGAGACAGGCTGAGTCTGGACATGTTCCATTGGCACCTGTTGACCTAGCCCACAGGAATTAGGAATGAGAGAGAGGAAGGACTCACTGGTCTGAAGTGCAGGGTGAAGTGCAGGGAGTTGTGTGGACTCCTGAGCCTATGAGCGGTGTCCGTTGACCTAGCCCATGGTGGCTAGGAATAAGCTGACCAGAACTGGATCAAATGAAAAGAAAGATGTTTGACACCGTGAGCTCGTGCAGCTTGCTGCAATTATTTTTCCATAATGTAATTTTTTCTTTTTTTATTGTGCTTTAGATGAAAGTTTACATAACAAATTAGTTTCTGATTCAACAGTTCATAAACAAATTGTTTTGTGAAATTGGTTGCAATCCCTGTGGTGTGTCGACACTCTCGCCTTCCCTACTCTGGGTTCCCCATTTCCATTGGTTTTTCCTGTCCTTTCCTAACTTTTCATCTTTGCTTTTGGGCAGGTGTTGCCAGTTTGGTCTCATATACATGATTGAACTAAGAAGCACATCCCTCATGTGTGTTATTGTTTATTTTATAGACACGTCTAATCTTTGGCTGAGGGGTAAACTTTGGGAGTGACTTCAATTCTGAGTAAAAAGGATGTCCTGGGGCCATAATCTCAGGGGTTCCTCCAGTCTCTGCAGACCAGTAAGTCTGGCTTTTTTTTTTTTTTGTAATTTGAGTTTTGTTCTACATTTTTTTCCCACTCTGTTGGGGACCCTCTATTGTGATCCCTGTCAGAGCTGCTGGTGGTATTAGCCTGGCACCATCTAGTTGTTCTGGGCTCAGGCTGGTGGAGGCTATAGTACTTGTGATGTATTAGTCCTTTGGACTAATATTTCCCTTTTATCTTTAGTTTTCTTGGGATCAGTAGATGTATCTTAGGTGGCCGCTCACAGGCTTTTAGTATCCCAGACACTATTCATCAAAGTTGGATGTAGAATATTTTATTTATAAACTATGTTATGCCAATTGACCTAGATGACCCCCACAACCATAGCCCCCAGCCCCAGTAACTTAATCTCTCTGGGTGTTTGGATGTGTTTAGGAAGCTTCTATGACTTTGCCTTGGTGAAGTTGTGCTGGCTTTCTGTATATCGTGTACTGTCTTTCCCTTCACCAAAGTTAGTACTTGTCTACTATCTAGTTAGTGATTCTCCCTCCCCAACCCTCCCTTCGCTTGTAACCATCAAAGATTGTTTCTTTCTGTGTGTAAACTTTTTCTTGAGTTTTTATAATAGTGCTTTCATACACTATTTGTCCTTCTTGTGTTATTTTCTTGGATTCTTCTATTGCTTTGTCTGTGTTTTCCTTGATCTGTTTCCCAATCTTTTGTACAGCACTAAATATTAGTCTTTTGCATTCCATATCAGGTATTTCACTGACTTTCCTTCTACTGGAAGGTCATCTGATTGTTTAGTTTGGTCACTTGCTGGAACCATCTTGTCCTGCATTTTTATGTGTTTTGATATTGCCTGTTGTTTCTGAGACATTAAGGTGGTATACTAGGCGGATACTTTGTCTCCTGTTGGGAGCTCCATGAAGTTGCCTTCCTGTACTCCCTGTCTGGGGTCATTGCTGACTATGCTCCAAGACTGTGACGCTGTGACTCGTTAACTGGCAGGAAACCTCCACTCCATAGCTCTCCTTATTCTCTGTTCTGTCAGTTTTTTCTTCCCTTTGGTGCTTGATCTAGTTCTTTATCTCTTTATTTGATGCTTAGGGTTCCAAGATTGACGTTTGTATCTGTTTTACTTAGTTTTTTGGGTCTTTGCTGTAGAGGGATGGCATGGTGCATCTGCATATAGTGCCATGTTGGCCCTGCCTCAGATTGCTGAAATTTGATGGCTTTCTCTGGACTAGACTTTGCTTATGGATGCTGATGCTCAAAGTTTCAACTGGAACAGAAGATTCTTCATATCAAGGCACATGCTTGTCTCCTCAGAGTACTGGTTTGATAGGGATGGGTAATTTTGAAGTTGGCTGTCTAAAAGGGGGGGAGATAAAGGCATGAAGTGGCTGGCTTACATGGTTTTGTGGGTGTGTTTACACTCAAAATGAGGGTGACGAGGGAGGATTCCCACTGAATAGATTCCTCTTTTTCTTATAGTTCCAGGGAAGAGAGGGTAGGGGAGATGCTGATAGGATTATATGAATCAGTTGGGAGTGTTGAGTGTTAATAGGGTTAATTGTGATTGTAAAAACAGTAATCGTAGAACCAGTAACTGTGAAACAGTGGACTAAGGGGGAGGCACTGCTGGACTGGAGTACAGTGGCCAAACCTAAATTTCCTTAAAGCTTTTGCTATACTGAAACCTCGTGAGGCTCAGAACAAGGGAATAATCTTCTCTCAGTTAAATTTTATCAGACACCATAAAGGGTAAGGCCAAGATGACTTTAGGAGAACCTAACCAGATCAGATGGATACCTGTAACAGACCTGAATGGCCGGTACCTGAGTAACCTCACCTTGAAGACTCTTTTGCCCTACTGAAGGATTGTTAATGACTGTTTTGGAATGGTAAAATGATTGGGAAGGAGAAGCTAATCCTTCAAGTATGAAAGGGTTAATGGCTAGAAGAGCCAGGGGGTGGTCTGCGGTGCAGTGAATTACTTAATATGGCCCTTCTAGCCATAGTCTTTGTGACTCCCACACAGTGATTGGGTGGAACTATGCAAATAAGGTGTATGGAAACTGTGATGGTTAAGGTTATGTATCATCTTAGCCAGGCCATGATTTTCAGTGGTTTGGCAGTTATATAATAATGTAATTTGGCAGTTATATAATGATGTAGTTGTCCTCCATTTTGTGATCTGATGTAATTATCCTCCATTTTGTGATATAAATCCCAGCTCCTATGCCTGTTGTTATGGTCCCATTTGAGAGTGAGTTGTCAGTTATGCTAATGAAGCAGGCTTAGGGTGGGATGTATCTTGAGTCACTGCCTTACTAGAGGGTGTGACTCAAGTCATCACCCTTACCCCGGTCACCACCCTTGCCACCCTTATTCAAGTCACGCCCTTGAATCACACCTTTTATCTTACAAGAGATAAAAGGAGAGAGAAACAAGGAGGAGGGACCTCACTACTACCAAGAAAGTAGAACTAGGAGTGGAGTACTCCTTTGAACCCAGGATTCCTGTGCTGACAACCTCTTAGACCCAGGAGACAGAGACAGCCGTCACACTGGAGACAGAGACAGACAGTGAGAAGCAGTGGCAGAGAAATGGCAGTAGCAGAATTGGAGACTGACAGGAGACAGTGCATTGGGCTTCCCAGCCCATGGAGCGAGAAAGCTGAATGCCTTTGGGTAGGAGGCTTGCTGGTGAGTGGGGTGCCTTCAGGCACTGCCAATAAGCTAAAGAGATTTGTAACACTTGTCTGAGCAGGGCAGAGGCTGGGCTGAGGGGCCAAGGGGCTAAGGGCTAGATAGAGAGGCCTGCAGGTGGGCGTAGCTGAGAAGAGGCTATCTTGATCAAAGAACTATATCCTGAGTTGTTTCTGATCCTGAATTGTAACCTGTAACTTCCCTAATCAACCCCATAATCGTGAGTATTGTCTTTGAGTTCTGCGTCACCACTGCAATGAATTATCGAACCCAGCAGGGACGTAGAGAGTGCTGTAGAAGGGACGGCTGGTGTTAGAATTGGTGAAAAGATTGGAGAGATGAGGCATGTCTGACCTCTGCTTCATAGGAATCAACGTTGGGCTGATGTTGATCTTGATTCTCCATCCTCCTCCTCCTGAAGTTAGAGGAGGTCAGACACCTCCACTACACTATTTTTACAGGTAAAACAGAGAGTCTTTTTAAGTAAAGTAACTAGGATCTGGGATTATTTGTAACCAGCTGGGTGGTTTTATGCGTAATAGATTTTCCCAAACTTCCTACTTGTAATGTCTTTTGTAAAGTTTACATTTCTTACTTGAATTAGATAATTGTTAACAGAAGTTTTCTATTACGTACTATTCAAATTTTATGGCCAAGTATCTTTGTTGGCAGAAAATACATTCAGTTTAATGAATTTTTTATTTTTTAAGATTTGTTTTGTTTTGTTTTCTATTTCTTTTTTTAATCTTTGGTTTTGGTTGAGATGGAAGTAGAAGGGAAATTCATGTCCTCTATTTCTGTAGACAGCATGTGTCTGAAATACTCAGACATTCTGCTCAAAGTAATAATTCTCAAATCTTTTCCTTTTATTGTGGATTTACATCTATTTTTCCCATATACATATTCAGTATCCCAAATATTTTTTCTTCTCCAAGACTTTCCATTTTCTATTTTCAGATCCTGGTAATTTAAAAGGTATATATATTTTTTGACATCTGGAGAAAAATAATTTAGTGCTTAGCATTCAGTCTAAGAATGTGTAATATTTTCAAATAATCGTGTGTGCCACAAGCTGTTAAATTTTGTACTGATGAATTTTATATAACAACAAATAAAAACTGCTCTAATTATTAGATTATTACAGAATAATGTCTGATTTATATCCAAATATTACTATGATAGTTATTATTGCTAAGTAACTATTGGCTATTACATGAAGATTTGCATCATAAGGGCCTAACTTAAATATATATTTAATTTGGGAACTTGGACATACTACTCTAACAGAGTAAACAACCAACAGATTATATAAACTGCAATTTGAAACATCCAATATACACAGCGCACTCATATCTCAGTAAGAGATGCTTTCTGAGATTTTTACCAGTGTATCAGTCCAAAACACAGCATCTTATTTGGAACCACAAGCTATTTTAGATGTTGTTAGATCAACTACATGTTTTTAATTATTTATTTAATTCCTCGTTTGTAGGTCAAAGCAGAGTGACATAAATAGGTCATATTAGAATAAGACACTTAACTGTCATCTGCCAAATTTTCATAATAAATACAGGAATTGCCCATCTTTGAAGTCAGTAAAATTGTAATCAAAGTATTAAAGGAGTTGATGATGTAACTGATATCCTCTTAGATGTGCTGCCCTTGTCAGTGCAAAACCTGAACAACCATCTATGGTGGCCTTGTCCCAACCCCATATGGAAAACCTGTCAGCACTTGAAATTTTCTAGCATTTCATCACAGATGAGCTAAATTTGACCTCTTTCTGAAGCCTCCCTTCATGGAGGCATGATTTTATACGACTGAAAATTGATGCAGTTCTTGCCAGTGTATAATAATACACTGGCCATTACATCTTTGCAATACTGCTTTGGGAACACAAAGTTCATAAAATGGGCAGTTTTACCTTAATAATTTTAACCTGCACATAATTATTAGAGGTCAGGGGTGTGAGCAGACAGAACGATACGCAAGAGAACATGCGCTGGGTGAAGGCCCTACTTAGGAGGAAATGGATTGACTCTGAAGGGAGCTGCCCAGGTCAATTTTCCACCAATGTAACTATTTGTTGAATATATACGTATTTTTACGCAAATACTGCGTCTGCTTGCCAGCCATGCCCTCCCCCTACGGGTCACTCTTACAAGCACCAGCAGGCCAATCCTCTTCCACATGTTGCTGTAAAAAAAAATTAGCATAGTGTGCTTACAAAAATACCTCAAGGGGAGGGGGCATGGCTGGCAAACAAACGCAGAAAACATCCATTATTTGTGTAAAAATACATTCTTGCTCAAATGAGATTATATGCAATATGTATATATGTATAACTATATATACATATACATACATACATATATGTACACTCTTATATAAAACCTTGAGAAATACAAAGCAAGAATGTGTTATCACACTAATTTATGCCACGCTAGGCTAATAAAAGAAAGATTTGATACTAGACAGTGGTTCTCAGTCTCGCCTGCACATTAAAATCACCTATGATACACAATAAAGGTAGCTATTCATTGTTGGTGCTGTCAAGTCGGTTCCGACTCATAGTGACCCTATGTATAACAGAATGAAACAGTGCCCGGTCCTGTGCCATCCTCACAATTATTGTTATGCTTGAGCCCATCATTGCAGCCACTGTGTCAATCCATCTCACTGAGAGTCTTCCTTTTTCTCTCTAACCCTCTACTTTACCAAGCATGATGTCCTTTTCTAGGGACTGGTCCCTCCTGATAACATGTCCAAAGTATGTGAGATGAAGTCTCGCCACCCTCGTTTCCAAGGAGCATTCTGGCTGTACTTCTTCTAAGACAGATTTGTTCATTCTTCTGGCAGTCCCTGGTATTTTCAATATTCGTTCCCAGCACGGTAATTCAAAGGCATCAATTCTTCTTTGGTTTTTTTTATTCATTATCCAGCTTTCACATGCATATGAGGCGATTGAAAACACCATGGCTTGGGTCAGGCACACCTTACTCTTCAAAGTGACATCTTTGTTTTTTAACACTTGAAAGAAGTCTTTTGCAGGTTTGCCTAACGCCATGGGTCATTTGATTTCTTGACTGCTGCTTCCGTAGACACTGACTGTGGATCCAAGTAAAATGAAGTCCTTGACAACTTCAGCTATTCATAACCAAAATAACCAAACCTGTTGCCGTGGAGTTGGTTCTGACTCATAGAGACCTTATAGGACACAGTAGAACTGCCCCATAGGGTTTCCAAGGAGAGGTTGGTGGATTCAAACTGCCAAGCTTTCGGTTAGCAGTCGAGCTTTTAATGGCTATGCCACCAGGGCTGCAACTACTCATAGGCCTTGGTAACCGACTTCTGAAAAAATTAGCCATTGAAAACCCTATGGAGTACAGTTTCTCCCTGACACTCATTGGGTCGCCATGAGTTGGAATCAACTCCATGACAACTGGTTGGTTTGTTGGTTGGTTGGTTGATTCCTAGGCTTTACTCCAGAGATGTTGAATCAGTGGATCTGATGCTGTGCCAAGGAATCTGTATATTTTTTAAACTACAGGGGTGATACTGATACACATTCAGGATACTGGATTTCCTTTTCTTTTTCCAGTCTGATACTTCCAACCTTATTTTCTTCTGAAGCACAGAACAGGTCTGCATTTAAAAGTAGTCATTTAAAAAATTACAGAAAGTCTACCATATTCATAGCACTGTCAGCAGCATTACAGAAAATACAAATAAATAAGACCAAATTTTAAGGAGCTTAGAATCTGGTAGAGGAGATTAAAAAAAAAATAACCTGAAAAGGATAAATGAAAACTAAACCAAACCCGTTGCCATCGAATCGATTCTGACTCATAGTGACCCTATAGGATAGAGCAGAAAAGTGTAGGGCAATGGACAAAATAGTCACACTACCTGTTCATAAGAAACCTGAGGGGCTTGTCCCAGTCTTGGGTGTTTAATCTACACTACACTGTCATTAAGGAGCCTGACTAACCGAAAGCTTAGCAGTTTGAACCCACCAGCCACTCTGTGAGAGAAAGATGTGGTAGTCTGCTTTGGTAAAGATTCATGGCCTTGGAAACCCTACAGGGGCAGTTCTACTGCAAGGTCACTATGGGTCAGAATCATCTTGACGGCAGCGGGTTTTTACGGTGTCATTGGCAGGTCTTGCTAGCTGATGTTCAGAGTTAAAGGAGCAAGTGAATGATTATACGCTAGTTAAGGAAATTCAATGCAATGATTGTCTCTGTCTTATGGAAAACATAAGACTAATTCCCACCTTGTATTAATATAAACAGAGAGCTGTATTCTAGGATTTAAGATTCCATTAAGGCTTAATATGCCCCTTTTCATTATTGTTGTGGATAAACTGTCTACATTTATTTTAAAATATAAAAATGCTATTTTCTGAATTGATCTATAATTTATAAAGGCACCATTATAATTACAAATACAGTATTATTATTCTGCATTCATCATGTTAGAATGGTAGCTTAATGCTTATGATAATTCCTTCCCTATTTCTTCACACACAATTGATTTATCACTTGCCTGACCCACTTTCCCAGCACTCCATTGTTCCACTCTTTCAATACCTCCCGCTTCACAGAGCTATGTTAATAATGGAATATGTTATTCAGTTTTTCATTAACATGCATGTTTCTAAGATGCCATTCTCTGTAATTAATCACCATCACAAATATTCTCATGTAAATGCTTTGTATATATACACTCTTACTGGGTCATTGTGCTAATAAAACAGCTTATTCTAAGCATTGTTGTAAATCACAGCCTATAGTAGTAAGAAGGTAGTTAGTAAAATGCATGACATAAGCATAGATTTGCAGGATGTTTCGGTCAGGTGAAAATCTTGAAAACCTTTGTTTTCGAATAATGTATGTGCTAATAAGATCAAAAGTAACCATTCTGTGTTATGTTTAATAAATAATATTATTTTCATGGCTTTTAAATATATATAAAATTGGAGAAAATATGTTATTTACCTTTTGCCCCTTTCTTTCTTGTCAGGAAGTGGGTAGTGTATTACATTACCTATAAGTAGAAAATAAGAAAATTTCACCTGGTCTCATATCTCACTGAGGTCGAATAACATGCCAGGTATTATCCCATTAAAAGAACTGAGCTTTAAAGGTTGGAAGTGAAATATCTTCCCCTTACCTGCATTTCTCTCGATCTGTAGAACAGATGGGTTTCTCAAAAGGTAGTTGGTTATAAAGTAAATATATTTTCCTATAGCTCTTTGGGAAGATTTGTATCTAGGGAGCAACCCTAGGGTTGGGGAACCTTCTAACCCTCTTTCTCACTAGTTTAATAGCATTAACCATGATTTCGGAAAGAGTTTTTTTTTTTTCCCTCCAGTTAAGATGAAAGAGCTACATTTATCATACTTAGGATACAAACCAGTCCAAAATGCTAACGCTGAATCAAGGGTGTAGTCACAAATCACAACAAGTTGCTGTTGAGTAGATTCCGACTTGCGGAGATCCCATGTGTGTCAGAGAAGAACTGTATTCCATAGGGTTTTCAATGGCTAACTTTTCAAAAGTAGATCACCAGGCCTTTCTTCTGAGGCGCCTCTGAGTAGACTTGAACCTCCAACCTGCTGGTTAGCATCTGAGTACATTAAGCATTTGCACCACCTAGGGCCTCCTAATCAGATATCAGGATCAGAGGAAATAAAATCAGATCAAAACCAGAAACATTGGAATCAGACTTTTATGGTAAGTAAAGGAAACAGAAAAATTAATGTTAGAAACTCAAGTTGTTTGAGTGAGGCTTGCTTGTTAATTTGTTCACTCACTCATCCATTTGTTCAATGGGCAAACATCTATGGATCACCTACTCTGTGCAAGGTCCTTTCTTTATGGAACTTAAATTGGGGGTGGGGGTGTAGGAACTGGGGAAGTAGCGCTGGTGGTGTAACAGTTAAACGCTTGGCTTCAGACCAAAAGGTTGACCATTGGAATGCACCAGTCGCTCTGCGCTCTGCGGGAGAAAAGACCTGGTGATCTGCTCCTGTAAAGATTACAGCCTAGGAAACCTGATGAGGCAGTTCTACTCTGTCACATAAGGTCACTATGAGTCAGAATCCTGTCACCATACTTATTCAATCTGTATACAGAGCAAAGAATTCTAGAAGCTGGCCTATATGAAGAATGGGATATCAGGATTGGAGGAAGACTCATTAACAACCTATGTTATGCAGATGACACAACCTTGCTTGCTGAAAGTGAAGAGGACTTGAAGCATTTACTAATGAAGATCAAAGACCACAGGTGTATAGATTACACCTTAATGTAAAGAAAACAAAACTCCTCACAACTGGGCCAGTGAGCAACATCATGATAAACAGGGAAAAGCTTGAAGTTGTAAAGGATTTCACTTTACTTAGATCCACAATCAATGCCCATGGAAGCAGTAGTCAAGAAATCAAATGATGCATTGTATTAGGCAAATCTGCTGCAAAAGACCTCTTTAAAGTGTTAAAAAGCAAAGATAACACTCTAAGGACTACGGTGCCCCTGACCCAAGCCATGGTGTTTTCAGTCACCTCATATACATGTGAAAGCTGAACAATGAATAAGGAAGACCAAAGAAGAATTGACGCCTTTGAATTATGGTGTTGACAATGAATATTGAATATACCATGCATTGCCAGAAGAACATACAAACCTGTCTTGGGAGAAGTACAGCCAGAATTCTCCTTAGAAGCAAGGATGGTGAGACTTCATCTCACATACTTTGGACACGTTATCAGGAGGGACCAGTCCCTGGAGAAGGACATCATGCTTGGTAAAGTACAGGGTCAGAGAAAAAGAAGACGACCCTCAATGAGATGGATTGGGATGGTGGCTGCAACAATGGGCTCGAGCATAATAAGGATTGTGAGGATGGCACAGGTGTGGGCAGTGTTTCGTTCTGTTGTACATAGGGTCGCTATGAGTCGGAACCTCCTCGACTGCATCTAACAACAACAACATGAGCAGGAATTGACTTGATGGCTCACAACAACAGGAACTAAGGGTGGAGGCAGCTGTTATAAACATGCAATCACACAGCTTTTTATTTTATTAGAATTGTGATAAGAGTAATAGATAGTACATCGCAAACCCACGGTCGTTGAGTCAATTCCGAATCACAGCAATCCTGTAGGACAGAGTAGAATTGCCACATAGGGTTTCCAAGGCTGTAATCTTTATGGAAGCAGACTACCATGTCTTTCTCCTACAGAGCGACTGGGGGGTTCGAACTTCGGACCTTTTGGTTAGCAGTTGAGCACTTAACCACTGCACCACTAGGGATCCTTAGATAGTACATAGTGCTATATAAAATGAGAATCCAGGGCTAAGGGAAGGCTGCTTTGAGGAAGCAAAGACTGAAATGAACAGAAGTATAATTATCAGAATAGGAAAATTTACAGAAGCATGAGGTCTGGGTCAAAGTTTCAAGCTGGAATCAGTACATGCATAGTGGGGAGGCCAGAAGAGCAGGGAAGCATTGATTGTTAGGTGAACACAGTCTGGCACAGAGCTTAAAGACTTGGAAATCAGACAGGCAAAAATCAAATCCCAGGTTCACCTGCTATCTTGAACCCATCAACTTCTCTGAGCCTCAGTCTCCTTAGCTGTGAGAAATGCCTAATACAGTTAAATAATTTGATAAAGAATTTAGTCTGAGTTTGATGTTCTAAAAATCTTTACCTCCTGCATTTTATAAAATAATAATCAAATATGAAACCAAAGATTATGTATCTCAGAAGACATGAATTGACATTGTCACTAAGAGAAGACCTAACCAGGTTTTGAAACTTACCCCAACTGTCACAGTAGAGATGATTTTTTTCTTTCCTCGTCATTCTCAGGAGATAATGAAGAGAAATGGTGATGTGGAAAAAGGCACTGAGAAAACATGGTAGACTCAACAGGACTGGAGAGATTTTCTTTTTCTTCTTTTTATGGTGACTCTTGACTAAGTGTGTTGTATGTGGAGGGAAATAAACCTAGAGAATACAATTAACAATATGCCCAGGTGCTAAAGTAGCCAGGGTAATTGGACAAATGGTTTGAACGCAGTTCCTTCGCTGAATCTCTGGCAGGGCTTCCAACCTGTTCGTTCAGTTTCGAACCCCTGCTAAGAATCTGCATTTCCAACCCAGATATACTGAATTAGAATCTACAGTTTAACAAGGGCCCCAGGTGATTCTTATGCATGATAAATTTTGAGAACCACTGCTCTACAAGTAGTTCTCCGAGTAGGTCCCTAACCAGCAGCGTTAGCATCACCTGGGAACTTGGTATAACTGCAAATTCTTGGCCGGAGTTCGAACCAGAATTAGCTTGTTGGAAGCCTTGGTTTCCAAAACTTTTGTGCTGGGCCCTAGAAACAGCAGGCAGAGCCCAGATGTCAGAAGAGAACCAGGCAAAGAGGAATTGTGTATCTTATCATGGTGGCTGTCTGAGAGGGGTATAAACACCAGGTTTTCCTGTAACCATACTTGATCTGTGTATATGCGTATGTGCACTTATTTCTATTATATATATTTTCTGTTAATTATATTTTTCTCTATAACTTGAATCATAAGTGCTTCTGAAGAAGTGGGGGTGGCCTATTCTGACCAGTCTGTAGAAGGAAAAAGTCAAGGAGTGCTAGGAGGGGAAATGCCTCTCAAAGGTAATATTCCACAAACTAATTACCTGAGGAACTAACTCATAGAAGGTTATATTGACACAGGTGTTAAAGTTATATTCGGTTAATTATACCTCTTCATTAAGAAGAGATTTAAGTTTAGCCTTGAATTAATGACAAACTTATCTTCTTAGTTCTTTTCAATCTATCAGTGCATATATTTTATTTTATAGAGGACATTTGGAATACAATAGTAGGCTTTTATTTGAAAAAAAAGTAAGAATTAATGAAATACAGTTGGGAATTAGGCTGTTTTTAAAAAGGATTTCAGTACGTATTAAATGATTCTAGTTTTACAATTTATAATTATCAAATTCTAAACCTTTTACCAAATGCTAATTTATATTTAACAACTTGGCTATTGCCTTACTAAGCATGCTTTTTTTTTTTTTTTAAATTAAGTCAATGTGATCCCCATTAATATAAAGTTCAGAAGACATATTATGTGGAGGGTCACTGTGAGTCAGAATTGACTCAGTGGCAATGGGTTTTTATCATGGTTGAATTAGGTGTTTTTAGATAATTAATGGAACTATTTTAAAATAGTGGGTTTTTTTTCAGATTATAAAAACAAATGTATGGTCACTGAAGAAAATTTGGCTAACAAAGATTAATGAAGATATTTAAAATCATCTGTAATCTCTACACCATAATAACCACTGTTGACACGTTCTAGCCCTTATTCCATTAAATTTTTTACAAAGTTGAAGTCATGATGGTGATTGCACAACATGGCTAATGTAATTGATATCCCTAAATTGTGTACCTGAAATGTTGTTTTATATATACATATATATATATATTTTTTAAGTTAAATTTTTGTAAGAGTTATACAGCCATGCACCACGTAATGTCCATTTGGGCAACGTCCGACCACATAGACCTCTGTGGTCCCATAAGGTTATAATAGAGTACAGAAATCCCAATCAGAGGATAAAATGTAGGGAAGTATCAAATGTCAGTTAGTCAAATATTTGCCTTAGTTTATAGCGTTCCTTTCTATGCATAAAAAACATTAAAGAAATACTTCCAGATACACTAAAACATCTTTAACATAATAATACAGCAACAATAATAATAATGTTTTGATGTGCATCACAAAGTAGCATCTGCGTGCTATTACGAACCATTGTATGTGTCTCAAATTTTTAATATAATAGGCTTTACGGGAGTTGGTTCATAACTACAGGTTGTACGTAAGTTGGACGTTTGTAACCAAGGGACTGCCTATATATATAATATAGTGTTCTCACAATGTCCAAATCACATAATGTCCTATTTCACAGAAGATATCATGGACATGAAGCGATACATGACTGTATATATTTTTACGACATTAAAAAAAGAAAAAAGTTGAAATCATGCTGTATATACAGTTTTATATTCCGATAATTGCTTTTCTCCAGACAACAATGCTTTATTATCTCCATACCCACTGCCTTCTACAAAAAGAGCAAGTTTCATGTTCTTTTAAGCACAAAACAACTATATGTTTTTTAAAACTATGTATTTACTCAACCTTTTCTTTTGTAAATATCCTTTTAATGATCATGAGATATTCTATAACATGGATATATCACAATTTATTCTACAAGTTCCTTATTGTTAGATATTTAGTTTTTTCCAATAACCCTGTAATAAATGTCTATGTTTATAAAATTCTAACCACATTTGAGTGTATTTAATAAGAATCATTTGCATTGAAGCAAAAAGCTATCTTTAATGAGATTAGATTATTGTATGCTTACATCAAAACTATAAACTGCTACTATTGAAATTAAAAAGTATAAGAATAACTATGACAAAATGATAATTTCTTTGAATATCAAAAAAACCTTTTTTAATCAGAAATTCAATACAAGTTTTAGATGTCCCCAGAAATCCTACCATCTCAGTGATTATGAGTACCTTCAGATTTAAGAATATATAATGTTATAATTATTGCTATTACTGAAGAAATGCTTACTTTGTGTGAAGCATACTGCTAAATGTTCTCATTGACATAAGCTCATTTAATCCTCAAAATAACCCTATGAGATAAATAATATTTTATCATTTAAAAAATAATGCCTTCTGCATATGGCTGTTGTTAAGGATTAAGTAAGTTAATATACTTAAGAAATTAATCAATACACATAAATATGTATCATTTAACAATATATACAAGTAGTGTAAAAATCAAAAATAGTGTAAAAAGGTCTGGATGAATCTATGCCAAATTGCTAATGAAGATTACACCTGGGAGAGAGGAAGGGGACCAGGCTTGGTGGCAGTAGTCAAAGTAGACTTTAGCTTTATTATCAATGTTTAATTTTTTCCCAAAAGAGTAGAATCATACACTATTTGTTTAATTAAACTTTATTTTAAAAGATATAATTATTCACATGATTCCATCATATTTTAATGATTTGGAGTTCATTAGCTCCTTGATAGAGTTGGAGAAAAAGAATGGTAGTAGACAAATTTAAAATCAATATTTTAAGAGCCCCTGAAAATTAAAGTCAATAAGAAATATGAATACTATACATCAAGAGCAAAATAGGATTCTTTACATCATTCATTTTACATTGAACTTTTATAGAAATTTGTCTAAGATCTATTATACCAGCAGTGTAAGATAATTTTATTTTTAGGTAATTACTCTGTGCTGTCAACAAATATATATTGAGCACCTACTCTGTGCCAAGCACTGCTATAGTGAAGAAAATAGACAAAGCCCTGCTCTCATTAAAGTAGGGGAGAGGCACAATAAATAAATGAACAAATACATACATGTCAGGTTCTGATAAGCTATGAAGGACAGCAATCAGGATAAAGGGATTGAGAAAGGTGACCTGGGGTGAGATGGAGAGGAGGGAATATGTGTCATTTGAAATTCAGTGGCCAGAAAGATCCTTCTTTGAGAAGACATTTGAACAGTGGCCTTAAGGAAGTGAGGGCATGAGCTCTGGGAGTATCAGGGGTAAGACTGCTCAGAAGGAACAGTGAGTTCAATGGTCCTTGGGCAAGAAGCATGCATGGCACCTTGAAGAACAGCAAGAAAGTCAGTGTGTTTAGAGTTGAATGAACAAGGGGAACAGGGTCAGGAGGTAAATAGGAGAGGAAGCCAGAGACAACATTGAGTAGGCCAAGATAAGAACTTCAGATTCAGCCCTTCAATTATTCCATCATATTTTAATGATTTCATATTAAGTGTAGCTGGCTGGGTTCTTCGGCTACAGATAGTGAGATGGAGTTGGGATGCAAGATATTTATTAGAGATGGACACCCGTGAAAGAAAGAGGCGGAAACAGAATTGGGCAGAGGGAGAAGTCAAACTGCAAAGCCGTTCCAGCAAGGAGCTTACACCCTGTGTCCTTGTTCAGTCACCTAATCCATGACATGCCCTGGGAGGGGCATGACCTTAGGGAAGGCAGTGCTCTGCATCTGAGAGAGACCCTGAAGTAGGTGACAGCTGGCAGCCATGTTGTGACCCTCTTCCCACTGCTGGACAATAAGTCCTGCCTTGAAGGGAGATATGGGTGGTTCATCTCGGGTCTAATGTATTAGGAATTCTATTAATATGCTATTGCAATAAGTTAGGATAAAAAAAAAGATCATAAATGTGCAAAGCTCCTTTGACAAAGGTTAGAGGTCATGACTTATTAATATAAAACCCTAGTAAAATAAGAATTGATTGATACTCATTACCATGATAAAAATACATATCTCAAAATAAATTCAGAGTCACAATTTTCGATGAAACATGGAAGGAAATTAATTAAATTCAGGATGCCTACCTAAATCACTAGAAAAGGACATCATGTTTGGTAAAGCAGAAGGTCAGCAAAAATGAGAGAAACCCTCAATGAGATGGATTAACATAATACCCACAACAACGGACTCAAACATACCAATGATCATGAAGATGGCGCAGAATCAGGCAACACTTTCTTTTGTTATACATAAAGTCGCCATGAGTTGCAGCTGAATGGACAGCAGCTAACAGCAACAATAACTACTACAATCACCAGTATTATCTGACAATTTTCTGGAAATTTTATTCAGTGCAGTTAGAACAGAGAAAGAATAAAATTCTAAATGAAGGAAAGAAGAGACAACGATTATTTGCATATGATATGATTTCTTCTCTAGAAAGCCCAAGATAACTGAACATGATTAGAAACAATAAGAAAATTCAGTAGATGGGCTGAGGGCTGTGGGGACCTTGGTCTCAAGGAACATTTAGCTCAATTGGCATAACATAGTTTATAAAGAAAATGTTCTACATTCTACTTTGGTGAGTAGTGTCTGGGGTCTTAAAAGCTTGTGAGTGGCCATCTAAGATACTCCACTAGTCTAACCCCATTGGGAGTAAGGGAGAATGAAGAAAACCAAAGACACAAGGGGAAGACTAGTCCAAAGGACTAATGGACCACAGCTACCACAGCCTCCACCAGACTTAGTCCAGCACAACTAGATGGTGCCCGGCTACCACCACTGACTGCTCTGACGGGGATCACAATAGAGAATAATGTAGAACAAAATTCTAACCCACAAAAGAAGACCAAACTTACTGGCCTGACAGAGACTGGAGAGACCCCAAGACACCCTTTTAACTCAGTAATGAACTCACTCCTGATGCTCACCCTTCAGCCAAACATTAGAGAGGCCCATAAAACAAGACGAGACTAAAGGGGCACACCAGTCCAGTGGCAAGGACTAGAAGGCAGGAGAGGACAGGAAAGCTGGTAATAGAGAACCCAAGGTCGAGAAGGGAGAGTGTTGACTTGTTGTGGGGTTGTTAACCAATGTCACAAAACAGTATGTGTACTAACTGTTTAATGAGAAGCTAGTTTGTTCTGTAAACCTTCA
Organism: Trichechus manatus latirostris; assembly: GCF_000243295.1. Taxonomy (NCBI): domain Eukaryota; kingdom Metazoa; phylum Chordata; class Mammalia; order Sirenia; family Trichechidae; genus Trichechus; species Trichechus manatus. The sequence goes on along the minus strand of NW_004443971.1, from coordinate 18,987,100 downwards.
TCTAAAGTACAATAATAAAAAAATAATAAAAATATTTAGTAGGGAAGTTTCTTATAAATTAATATATAAAATTTAGTAGCTTTCCTAGATATCAAAAAAACAAAAACAAAAAATCACTGCCGTCAAGTCGATTCCAACTCATAGTGACCCTATAGGACAGAGTAGAACTGCTCATAGGGTTTCCAAGGAGTGGCTGGTAGATTCAAACTGCTGACCTTTTGGTTAGCAGCCAAGCTCTTTACTCACTTCACCACCAGGGCTCCTTACATATCAGTGGTCGGTAAACTTTTCTGTAAAGGGCCAATACTGCTCAACTCTGATGTTATACAATAGCAGTCATAGACAATGCGTAAACAGTTGGGCATGGCTGGGTTCCAATAAAACTTTATTTAAAAAACAAGAAGCAGGCCAGATTTGGCCCATGTTGGTAGTTAGGTGACCCCAGCTATATATATAAGAGAAAAAAAAAAAAAAAGATAAATTATAATGGAAGAAGAAATCTCATTCACAACAGCAAACAAAATAAGAAAAACACACAAACTTGATAAAAATTGTATCAGGACCTAGAGAAGACATTTACTGAGGGACATAAAAGAAATTTCAAGTGAGTAGCAAGTAAAACCTTGCTTTGACTAGGAAGACTTTGTAAACGGTCAGATTCCCCTAAATTAATCTATAGATTTGAGGGAGTCTCCATCTTAAATATTTACATGATTAAAAAGAAAATCTATCTTCTTTTTAACACCTGCATATTATTATAACATACATATACGCTATAGTCAGGCTCCTTTTGATAAATGCTTTGATAGTTGCTAGGTTTTTGTTTTAGTTTTGCTTTTTTGCTAGCATATATAATTCTGCAATAAATATCCTGTGGAAAGGCAACATGTGAAAGTAAGTCCACAGACAAGACTGCCACTAGTGGGAGCAGTGCATCACACAATATGCGTTTTTAATTTTGATGAGGTGAACACCAGCTGAGAGTGCCCTCTACTCCACAGCTTCTCTAGAACTGGGGGGTGGGGGGGCATCAGGGTTTCTTTGTTTGTTTTTGTAATTCTTATATGTGAAAAATGCTATCTCTTAGGTTTTTAATTTATAATTTTTGATCTTCTGAGAGAAGATGGACTTTTTTTTTCCCTTATGCTTACTAACCACAGGCATTTCTTTTTTCTAAACTGCTTGTTTGTATTCTATTTTTTTGTTTATTTGGTTATTCCCTTTCTTATTGGTTTGTGTGAGTTCTTTATTGGTATAGAAACTCTATGTCTGTCATTTCTATTTCAAATTATGGTTTCCCAGTGTGTATAAAGAAATTATCTATTTTTTTCCTTTATGAGTTTGGGGTTTGTGTACTTAGAAATGTCAACCCTTTCTATCACTCAAGACTCTTAGGAAATATCACCTCCTATGAGGCTTTTCCTAACCACCGACCTAAAATAAGTAGTAGTATAATTACACAGACAAAACAAACTGAGTCAGAGAGGATAAATAACCTGCCCAAGATCACACAGCTAGTAGGCAGTAAAATCTGGAGCAAGGATTTAAGCTCACCATTGTCCGGTTCCAAAGCCAATATTGCTGTATTGTTCTGCCCCTTCCTGACCTTATCCACCCCCCACCACCCCATGTACAGAATTGTAAAATTTCAGGGTTGGAAGAGACTTTCTATGCAGGGTCCTAAAAGATAAATCAAGAAGGACATATAGATTCCTGACAGTAGATGTTTTATGATTATCAGTTTGACCAACAGTGACTTCTAAAGATGTACTTAGAATTATTTTACTACGGTGGGAGGAATCCCTGTTATTTACTATTTTTCACATGTATTAATGCACTCTTATTCCAGAACCCATTCTAGATGTTCAACATTATGATGTATAATTATTATTTGCCTTAGGAAGGCTGTGATTCCTACCTGGATTTAATAATGAATCCCCATAAGTATAGTATTTATTATTCAGATCATTATGCAGTAGTGTAACCATGATTTTCAATAATTAAGAGTTTCTATGAAACTCTTTTGGAATGAATTTTCAGATTTAGGAAAAACAAGAAGCTGATTAATGGCATATTCTTGCTAAATGTCACGAAAACAAAACATAAAGCTTTCTGTCAGTGAATCAAAATTACTGGTAGTCCTAGGGAATACATAATCAGAAGAGCAGGTAACATAATGTTAACTAATCTTTCATCTTTGAATTAAGATGAATCATTAATCTTTACAGACCATAGAAATCATATTATTTGAGCTGAAAGGGTGAGACTTAAGGATTCCACTCAGCAGGTCTAATTTGTGTGCCCATAATTTACCAGTTAATTTTGACTATGGAAGAGCATGTGACAACATTGTATTACCTCTTATTTTGAATAAAATCATACGAGAATGATTAGTTAGGAAAAGGCAAATTAGATTTATTGCTGTTAGTTATCACACGGCAATTGGAAATGACTTTTCTTCAAATCATCACTCATATAAATTATTATGATATTTATTGTATTATCCCTCAATTCAAATATTTGTTGAGCTCCTGTTCAGTGCAAACAACTGGACTAAGTGTTGAAGGGGACACAGGATGATGAATAGGACATGGTCCTTGTCCTTACAGGAAGTTGGAGAGAGCTCCTATAACCCCAGTGTTAACTGTTACCCCATCTTCTTGCTCCTGTACCTCTGAAATTAATCTCTGTCTTTGCCCCTACACTACATGGCGGTACAAACGGTTAATGTTCTCAGCTGCTAACCAAAAGTTTGGAGGTTTGAGTCTACCCAGAGGTGCCACAGAAGAAAGGCCTAATGATCTACTTCTGAAAAATCAGCCACTAAAAACCCTATGGAGCACAGTTCTACTCTGACACCTAAGCAGTCACCATGAGTTGAATTGACTTGATGGCAACTGGTTTACCTGGATACAGAACTCAGCATCTTTTTGCATTCTCCATACAGAACCAACTTTCACAAAAGCACTAAAAAATGTAGATAGTATCGATGCATCTACCAGAAGGTAATACAGAGTAATGGTTAAAAGCATGGTTTAAACCTGGCACTGTTGCTTCTTTGCTGTGAGTTACTGGGCAAGTAATTTCATTCCTCTGTGTCTTAGCTTCCCCATCAATAAAATAGGGATAATAATAGTACTTATCTCACAGAAGTGTGGTAAAGATTAAATAATGTGTATAGAGTACTTTCCATGGCTAAACAGTATACAAACAAACATTAGCTATTATCATTATAGAGATGGCAGAGGAAGGGGTCATTTTTTATATACCACATGGGAAGGAAAAAACCCTCTAAAATTCCAGCTGAACACTTCTGTGCTCTCCAGAAGTAACCTCTTTACCGCTTGTCCCCAGAGTTGGGTAAGGGTTGGGATGAGCCCTCTGATTTCTTCTCTCATGTTAGTTCAGTCTCCCAAGGGTAGATTAATATGCTGAAAGTGGCTATAGATTACCTAGGAGTCCCAGAGTGGTGCAGATGGTTAACAAGCTCAGTGGCTAGCTGAAAGGTTGGAGATTTGAGTCTACCCAGAGAAGTCTTGGAAAAAAGACCTAGTGATCTACTTCTGAAAAATCAGCCACTGAACACCCTATGGAGCACAGTTCTACCCTGACGCACACAGGGTCACCATGAGTTGAGTTGTAACCTTTTTTTTTTCTGAGATCATCTATGTGAAGATACAGGTATGAGGTTCAAGTAAGAAGTCAGGGCTACATATGTTTATGGATCATTTGTATGGACAAATAGGAGCAGTCTCAACAGTGGCAGTGAAGAGCAGGGATGAGCATGCAGAAGGAAGACAAGAGGCTGGGGGAAATCTCAAAAGAATACTGAATTGTTAAAATTAAAATTTAAATGTAAAATGTGTCCTCCCAACATAAGATGCCAGATTGAGCATACTTTTTTCCTGAAGCTTCATTAAAATTATAGTAGAAGAAAAATAGACATGAACATACAACAGGGGAAAGAAAGCATGGTGGACATCAGAGAAAAGCTGCTGAAAAAGTGCCGACTAGTGACACTGAGCTTAAACATCCCCAGGAAGAGGCTACTGGAGAGGAGAAGCTGGCCTGCCTAGCAGAACCCCAAGGAGATTCTGGATTCCTGACTGTCAGGTGAGAGGTGTCGGAGGGTAGGTTGGAGAAGAAGGGATGAAAATCAGGATTAATTACAGATTTATGTATGGAACTATTGACAATGGATCCTTGAAGACAGTGGAGCAATTCCTTCAAAGTTGAGGGGAAATGCCATCAACCCAGAAATCTACACCTAAATAATAAATTCCTAACAGAGTCGAATAAAGACATTTTATAGACATGCAAGGGGTCAAAATGGTTACCTGTCACATGCATTTTTTTAAGAAAATTGAGGATGTATTCCAGGAAAGTAAAGGAATAAAGCAGAAAGGAGAACTTATAAGATCCAGAAAACAGTGTAACCAATTCAGGGAAGCAGTGAAAAGAAATTCCAGACAGAGAGCTGGGCAGCAGGGTCAGTGGACCAGGCCAGACTGGAGTGGAAGACACAGGGAGGCGCCACAGAACAGATAGTGTGATGGAGAATAGAAGAACTCAAAGATAAGAAAATGGCAGATGTCTTAGTTTTCTAGTGCTGCTATAATAGAAATATCACAAGTGGGTGGCTTTAACAAACAGAAATTTATTCTCCCACAGTTTAGGAGGCTAGAAGTCCAAATTCAGGGCACCAGCTCTAGAAGAAGGCTCTCTCTCTCTGTTGGCTCTGGGGGAAGGTCTTTGTCTCCTTTCGACATCTGTCGGCCCGGAGTCTCTAGGAGAGCTCCATGTGTCTTGACATCAATCTTCCCCTGCGTCTAGGAGGTTCTCAGCACAGGGATCCCAGGTCCAAAGAACTCTCTCTGCTCCCGGCTCTTCTTGTTTGGTGGTACTGAGGTCTTTCTCTCTCTGCTCACTTCTCCTTTTATCTCGTGTAAGATAAAAGGTGATGCAGGCCACACCCCAGGGAAACCCCCCTTACTTCACATAGGTCTGTGACCTGAGTAAGAGTATCGCATCCCATCCTAATCCTTTTACAGCTGATTGGCTGATCACATCATGGGGGATGATTACATCAGTACATAACTGCCAAACCACTGAGAATCATGGCCCAGCCAAGTTGATACATATTTTGAGGGTGGGGCACAATTCAATCCATGACAGCAGAGGATGCAAGGAAAGAGAACAGTGACTGGAAACTTCAAGTCAAAACAAAAAGACTATGCAAGGAAATCATGGCCTAGATACCAAGTAAAGGAGCTAAGGTACTTCATGAAGGTGAATGGAGTGAATTCTAAGCAAATGATAGAATGAGTAAGAAAGTGGAAGATATTAGGGATAGAATGAAGAAAACATCTTCTCCCCAAAAGAAAAAGAATCAGGAACAGACAAAATACTTATACAATAAATTCATGGTCCAAAAGTTTAGCAAGCTGAAATATAACATGGCTTAGACAAATGGTGAAGAATAAGAAAGGAGAATTAACTTGGATTTGATCCTAATAAGATCCTCTTTTGAGAATGTTCATGAGCTTGGTGTCTTAGAGAATGGAATGGAGTAGAAACACACTACTTGGCACAACAGTGCCAATATTTACATTGTTCAACCATGTAACTGTTATTTTTTTTTTCTATTTATAAATCAACCTATAGACAAACACTGAAAAATTCATTTGGTTACAGTAAAGAATGTAAATTTTATGATCCTTGATAATTCAAAAGAGTTTGGCAACAACATTTAAAAGTAGAAAGGGAATGAGAAATGGAGGGAAGGACACAGCTGATAACACGGTCATTTTACAAAGTGGGGAATAAAATAACAAATAGAAGGGCCAATATTAGTGATATAACTCTTTTGGAAAGGGAGGGAAGAAGAGATGGGAGTTGAGATGACCTAGGCCTTCATCTAATATTGCAAGAAATCAACAGATAACATCTGAAGCTGATCATTCAAAATAGAGCTTCATAACTGTGGCAGTGGCTTTTAGTCAAATCTTTAAATAGTCACTCTCCATTTCTTTATACAATACAAATTAATTTGGTTTAGGGAACACTGAGTTTCTTTCAAGAGTGATGAAGAAATTTGGAAATGGATATTGGTGATGGTTGCACAACAAGATGAACATAATTAATGTCACTGAATATACATGTAAAAATGTTGAAATGGCAAATGTTTTGTTATATTTTTTTTTATCACAATAAAAAAATGGGGAAACAATGAATTTGAGTAAATGGTTACACAACTAAATACTACATTTCCCAGCCTTCCTTGCAGCTACTACTACCTCTATTGCTGCTACTATCACTACCCATTTTCGCTGAGTAAATTCTGTCTCATGGTAACCCAATGTATTGCATAGTAGAACTGCTCCATAGGGTTTTCTTAACTATAATTGTTACAGAAGCAGATTGCAAGGCCTTTCTTCCATGGTGCTGCTGGGTGGGTTCAAACCTTCAACCTTTAGGTTAGTAGTGAGCACACAGCATTTGCATTACCTGATGACCTTTCTTTGCAGCTAGGTGTGGCCAATAGGCATGGAAGCTGAAGTTAAGAGTGCAACCTCTAAATCAGACTCTTAAATTAAAAGGAGCATGCCCTCCCTTCCTCTTTTTCTCTACTGTCCCTAGGCTGGAATGTAGCTAAGACAGACAGTTTGTTAAACAAGTGGAAAAAGGCCATATTCTAGGGATGCCAGGGCATCAAGATGGAAGAATCCTGGATCCTGACACTATCAAGTAGCCCTAAACAGACTACTGGGACTATTATGTGAAAGAAAATAATTTTTCTCTCACTTATGCGACTATATTTTTGGACTTTGTGTTAGAACAACTTGATTTGTATCCTACTCCTACGAGTAACTATTTAGAGACATGAAGGTAAACATTTAAGATTGAAAACAGAAATGATTAAAAGTTGTGTTCTGGGGTTTAAGAGTAACTCCGGCAAGATGGCGGTCTAGGCAGAAGCACCACGCCGTCCCTCCACAACAAAGATCCGAAAAACTAAGCCAAACAGAGAATCAACAATCCT
>NW_004443971.1:18934028-18971729 GCF_000243295.1 Trichechus manatus latirostris | reverse complement strand
AAAAAAAAAAAAAAAAGAAAGTTGTGTTCTGGAGACCTGAGTATAGGGTGGGGGTTGAATAGGAGGTAAACATTGCTTCTCATTATGTTTTTGTATACTATTCAATTTTTAAGGATGTGCACGTTATTTTGGAAAAAAAAAAATGAAAGTTGGTTATGTTAATGAAAGAAAATATAGAACATACACAGAAGTAAAATTCATCATATAGACATCAAGAAGTAGAGCTGAACATAGAGAAAGAGTAGCCGGTGAGGTAGGATGAAAACCAGAAGATCATGGAATGAAATCTAAGTGAGAAAGTGATTGAAGAAAGAAAAATTGTGAGAAATTCTGCTGACAGGGCAAGTGTTAGGAGGGCTGAGAACTGACTCTTGGATTTCTCATGGTGGAGGTCAGTGTAAGTGATTGGTAGGTACAGAACCTGGTCAAAATGGTTTAAAGAGAATGGGGGAGATCTTTAGATGAGAGAGATGTAAGCTTTGTAGTAAGAAGTCAGTGGAGAGGGATGAGTGATGTTTTGAGAGGGAAGTAGTGCTCTATCAAGGACCAGGTGGGGATTACAATGAACTGGTTCAAAAGTACAAGAGGAATGTTTGCCTTCGTAAGCGGAACAATTCTTCCTCTGAGACCAAAGGAATAGGGGAAATTTGAGGCGAAGGGGGAAGTTGATCTTTTTAGCGGTGAAGTAGTTTACAAAGTAATACACTGAAAGAGTGAGTTTGTGGGCTTAACAATGGAAATAGTTTGAAAGGGTTGACCAGGTAAATTATACAGGAGAAGAACGGAAAGTTTACCAAGGTGTACTGTATGCTTTTGATTATACTTTTTTATTTTTCTGTTTTTGACTACATAATTGACAGGAAAGAAAGAAAAGAGCAAAATTGATGTCAGACGAGACTCTGAAAGTTACTCTTGAACATAGAATAGCTAAAGCAAATGGAAGAAATGATGAAGTAAAAGAGCTAAACAGAAGATTTCAAAGGGCAGCTCAAGAAGACAAAGTATTATAATGACATATGCAAAGACCTGGATTCAGAAAACCAAAAAGGAAGAACGCGATCGGCATTTCTCAAGCTTTTTCAGAAAAAATGCAAGCCTCTAGTTGCAAGAGTGAAGGAGTTTATGCACAAAATATTGAACAACACAGGAAGCATCAAAAGAAGAAGGAAGGAATACACAGAGTCACTGTACCAAAAATAATTGGACAACTTTCAACCATTTCAAGAGGTTGTGTATGATCAAGAACCGATGGTACTGAAGGAAGAAGTCCAAGCTGCACTGAAGACATTGGAAAAAACAAGACTCCAGGAACTGACAGAATACCAACTGAAATGTTTTAAGGAATGGTTGCAGTGTTGGAGTGCTCACTCGTCTATGCCAAGAAATTTGTAAGACAGCTACCTGGCCAACCACTGGAAGAGATCCATATTTATGCCAATTCCAAAGAAAGGTGATACAATCGAATGCAGAAATTATTGAACAATATCATTAATATCACATGCAAGCAAAATTTTGCCGAAGATCATTCAAAAGTGGCTGCAGTGGCACATGAACAGGGAACTGCCAGAAATTCAAGCCAGATTCAGAAGAGGACGTGGGACCAGGGATATCACTGCTGATGTTAGATGGATCCTGGCTGAAAGCAGAGAATACCAGAAAGATGTTTACCTGTGTTTTATTGACTAAGCAAAGGCATTCAACTGTGAGGATCACAACAAATTATGGATAACATTGTGAAGAATGGAAATTCCAGAACACTTAATTGTGCTCACAAAGAACCTGTACATAGATTGAGAGGCAGTCGTGTGAACAGAACAAGGTGATACTGGGTGGTTTAAAGTCAGGAAAGGTGTCTGTCAGCATTGTATGCTTTCACCATACTTATTCAATCTTTATGCTTAGCAAATAATCTGAGAAGCTGGACTATATGGAGAAGAATGGGACATCAGGATTGGAGGAAGAGTCATTAACAACCTGCATCATGCAGATGACACAACTTTGCTTGCTGAAAGTGAAGAGGACTTGAAGCACTTACTGATGAAGATCAAAGACCACAGCTTTCAGTATGGACTACACCTCAACACAAAGAAAACAAAAATCCTCACAATTGGACCAATGAGCAACAAACGTTATGATAGAGAAAATATTGAAGTTGTTAAATATTTCATTTTACTTCTATCCACAATCAATACCCGTGGAAGCAGCAGTCAAAATATCAAATTTGCCTATTGCATTGGGCAAATCTGCTGCAAAAGACTTGTTTAAAGTGTTAAAAAAAAGCAAAGGTGTCACCTTGAAGACTAAGGTGCATCTGACTCAAGCAATTATATTTTCAATCACATCATATGCATGTGAAAGCTGGACAATGAATAAGGAAGACCGAAGAATTGACGCCTTTGAATTATGGTGTTGGAAAAGAATATTCAATATACCATGGACTACGTCCCATATACTTTGGACATGTTATCAGGAGGGATCAGTCCCTGGAGAAGGATATCATGCTTGGTAAAGTAGAGGGTCAGCGAAAAAGAGGAAGACCTTCAACGAGATGGATTGACACAGTGTATGCAACAATGGGCTCAAGCATAACAATGGTTGTGAGGATGGCGCAGGACCGGGCAGTATTTCGTTTCGTTGTACATAGGATCGCTGTGAATTGAAAACAACTCGATGGCACCTAACAACAACAATTGTATGCTTGAGTGAGGTTATCCATTATGGATGTGTAGTCACCTGGATCATGGAACTTTATCCAGTAACTCTCAGTAGTTGGAAATGGGAGCAGACAGAAAAACAGTTGGGTTAGTCCAGGTTATTGCATTTTAGTAATGTTTCCATCTAAAGATGTTTAAGATGAAAAATGGCTTTGATGTTTCTATTATGTAGGTAATTTAGATGTACTGAATAGCATGTTTACTATTGGGTCAAATAAATTTGACATACAGCAATGGTAACAACATGCTTTCTTTCTTTTATTTATGGCTTAATTTCTGTTACCAATGCCTTTTTTCCTCATAGATATTCAGTACATTTGTATTAGCCCTACCCAGATTTGCCTGTGCTCTGCCTTTAGATAAAAATATGCTCAAGAATTTTCTTCGACTATGTTATACAAAAAATTAATAAAACAAAGAAAATAAAATGGGAGACATGCTGACTGTATTAAAAATGTTTATTAAATCTGCTGAGCAATTTTAATTGGGCTCATTGACTGTTTCTGCTCTGATTTATTTTGGACGCAAGGGATAGGGCCTGTATTTAATTCATAGGATATTGAGGAAGGAATGGATTATGCTTTTGTACTTTCCTGTTTTTGACTACACAATTGACAATGAGTGACCCTTTGTAACAGATGACCAATGAAAGCAAGGAATTTGTATTTTGAGTTTGTGTTAGAAAATTCTGGCATATTTTCTCTATACCTATAGTACGAAGGAGCCATCTGAAGAGATAACCGGAGCAGGTGAAAATGAGTTTAGAATCTGATCAAACAATTTTTTTCAGGCCCCTCATATGATTTTATTTGGCTTCAGATCCCCTTCCATCCCACATTGTTTGTAGTAGACTCCCCTGACCCGTTCAAGGTCCTGAACATACCAAGGAACTTAAGAGCAGTTCAAATAAAGATATGATTCTGTCATTTCAAGACCAGTTGCCAGCTTTCTACTGTCTTCTCTGTCCATACTTCCCTGCCTCACTTTAAAAAAAAAAAAAAAACTCTGTAAAAGGCTTTAAAAAAAATGCACAGTTTTAAAAAAATGGCCAAATGGATATAGCTACTGCTCAAATGGTCCTTACAAAAATTAAAGAAACCAAAGGGTTCTGAAAATACTCATCTGGAAATTACATTTTCTACTAATTCAAGCCGGTGTCAACGTAACCAAGGATATTGTGTCTCTATAGGATAAATCCCCATACCATTTCCCTTCTAGCTGTAATACACTATGTCACAGAAACCCCTTCTTGGCATCTTTTCTAAGATAATTACTTAAGTGGCTCAAGACCACACAAAACAAATGACAATCCTCCTCGCTTTTCTTTCTCAAAAGGGTTGTTGTTGTTGCAGTTGCCGTTGAGTTAGCTCCAACTCATGGCAACACTGTATCAAAACATTGCCTGGTCTTGTGTCATCTTCATGATCGTTGGTATGTTTGAGTTCATTGTTGTAGCCATTGTGCAGTGCCTTCCAACCTAGGGGACTCATCTTTCAGCACTATATTGGACAATATTCTGCTGTGATCCATAAGGTTTTCACTGGCTAATATGCGGGAGTAGATAATGCCTTTCTTCCTAGTCTTAGTCTGGAAGTTCCGTTGAAACTTGTTCATCATGGGCGAGCCTGCAGGTGGTATTTGAAATACCAGTGGCATAGCTTCCAGCATCACAGCAACATGCAAGCCACCACAGTATGACAAATTACCCATCCAAATAGTAGTCCCCTGCATTACAAAGGGAGCCAGAGGTCTTTTTATATGTGGGAGGTTGTGGACGAGAAGAGTGGAGGGATTGGTCCTGACTCTTCACTTTCAGAGGTGATGAGGGGTATCAGAACCACATAAAAACATTGGGTATCCTTACTGACCACACTGAATGAATCCTAAATGCATCATATTCTAGTAGTATCTAGGATTTTAGGATTTAAGAACAGTAGCAGTATTCCATGGAAGATGAAATGAGTTTTAGGGCTGACTTCTCCACCAGACTTGAAGCAACTTGAGTCCAGGGACTACATATCTGCAGTTTCCCAGCCCAGGTACACGCGTAGAGTAGTGACTCAATAAATGTTTGTTTAAATAAAAACTTATATAAAAATTTGTGCACGTATTATTTGGGGTAATTATATCTAGCACACTTATAAATCTTTGAGACTTAGGTTATAAGCCACTAGCTCAGTACCAGACTTGGCCAACCAGGGATCTGACCCACTTTCACAGTGTGGTCTTATCGTTGCACACCGGACCTGTGAGTGAAGAAAATTAAAAAAGTTTTTGAGCTGGAAGGGACTTACAATTTGATTCCAAAACTAAACATTGCTTGACTCATCAAGATATAAGCACCTGTGAATTCAGTGAGTGACCTCAAAGGAGCTTAAAAACACATATAAAGAAAAGGTTTAACAGTCTTCTAAGCACCAAAAATTATTCATATTGGTGAAATTCTGCTTCGGGCACACACTCTGCTTCTCTTTTCTTTCTGATTTACTGGCAATTTTAACACTTCAGCTGAAAGCAGTCACACTAAACTGCTAACCACATTTCCAAACTGTTAACTTTTGCTATAATTTTCAATCTACTCTTAAGCTCAGCAACACCAGGAAGTAGGGGGCAGTTACAAAGACTTAATGTGGCAAGGAAATAGATATTAAAACAAATACATAATGAGAACTCCTATTTCAGCTAAGTCAGACATGCAAACACTTCCTCTGGAAAGATAAAAACTTTTCAAAACCATGGGGTCTACTCATCAGCAAACAAATACATCGGACAGTCTTAAGTCCCAAATTCTGCTGCTAAGAGCATGGCTTTGTCTATGAGGGGTGTTTGGATCGAATTGAATCTGAAGTTTTGCTTTACACTTTTTGTGACACTGGCCATTCAGGGTTGGGTTGGGATTGCTGTGTGAGGACACAACGTGGCAGCTGTACCAACACTGACCTTATAACCAGAATGAAGGCTGACGCTGGGAGGAACCTTGGGGATCATCTAGGCCAGCCCCCTTATTTGAACATCTCCCACTCCGTTACCAGCTGCCATCAGGTGGACTCTGACTCCTGGTGACCCCACGTGTGTCAGAGTAGAAATGGGCTCCATAGGATTTCCAATGGCTGATTTTTCAGAAGTAGATCACCAGGCCTTTCTTCTGAGGCATCTCTGGGTGGACATGAACCTCCAAATTTTCAGTTAACAGCCGAGCACGTTAACCATTTGCATCAACCAGAGGCTTCCCCATTCCATTAGGAGCAGCTTTTCATTTAAAATTGTGCGTCTGCCCATTTCTCTTATATTTATTAGAGCTTTTGCTTTATATATTTTCGTGAAATGCCACTTGGCAAACAAAAGTCTACGGCATTGGTGTGATGGTTAAGATTGTGTGTCAGCTTGGCTGGGCCTTGATTCTCAGTGTTGATATGTGATCACTCGCATGATGGAATCTGCTGTGAGTAGCCACTCGGTTGAAAGAGAGTTTCCTTGGGGGTGTGACCTGTATCCAAATATAAACAGACGTTCTGGCTTTGTGCTCACTCTGGATCCTGTGGCTTCCTCCTGTTTGTCTGACCTCTGGTTCTTGGGACTTGAGCTATCAGCTTATCTGCCAATCTTGGGATTTGTCGATTTTCACAGCCTGTGAGCAGGAGCTCTGCTCTCCGACCTGCCGATCTTGGGTTTGCCAGCCCCTGCGGCTACGTGAATTGAGAGAAGCCTCTATCCTGATCTGCGGACTTGGGACGTTCCAGCTTCTACCATCACGTGAGCCATTTCCTTGATATAAATCTCTCTCTATATATATTTATACACTTTACTGGTTTTGCTTCTTTAGAGAACCCAGCCTAAGACAATTGGTATGTGAGTGGTGAAGTGTATCTTTTAGATGATAGCAACATGCAGTGTAAAGATTAGAAACAAATACCCATAGATACTAAACAACTAGCCCAGGATCAGAGTGACAGATACAAAGCTCCATGAAACCTGCTATTCTAACAAAAGCCTGGAGCTTTTTATTCTCATACCACATCAGTTAGTTTTATATGGCCACCTTATGGAGACACAACCTTTATGTGTATCATTTTACTGCTAACTACAATGATCCTGTAAATAATGAGAAGTGCATATGGAGAACATGTAAGTGCTCTCAGATTTTAGGACAACTGGAATTAAGTTTCTCAGGGGAGAGAAGGCAAGCCTAACCTTGGCTTCTTGACAATGGTGAATGTAAAAAACTTTAACAAAAATGTGTTCATAGAAGAGGCAGCACAGAACTTGGGGTTAGAAGATCTGGGTTCCAGTCCTGGCTCTGCTTTTTCTCACAAGGCTGTCACTGGAGTAGCCTGAATGGACTAAGCTGGACACAGTGATGTTGAGGAATTTTACAGTGGAAGTCCCTGATCAATGATTATTAGTTTATTATTGTCAACCAAAGGTCTAAGCTTGGTGCTAAAGAGCAGAGGACCAACTATGATCTTAGAGAACTGGAGTCTCAGGCATTGTTGGTGGGTTTCAAAGTAGGAATAGGCAGAACTTTTTAAAACCATCTGGACTTTGTTTCTGGCCATGGGGTTCCAAGAGAATTAGATTATTGTGCTTCATTTTGCCCTGTAAAATTCTTATGGAAACATCCCACCTGTAAAATTTACTCACCCTACAATCATCCCTGTGAAAAACCCATGCAATGAAACTTAATTACTGGGAGGGTAAGGTGAGGGAAGGGGTGGTCTCTGGGTGGTGCAAAAGGTTGGTAACCAAAAGGTTGGAGGTTCAAGCCCACCCAGAGGCATTTCAGAAGAAAGGCTGGTGATCTGCTTCCAAAAAATCAGTCACTGAAAACCCGATGGCATGCAGTTCTATTCTGACACATATGGGGTCATCATGAGTCGGAGTTGACTTGACAGCAACTGATTAAGATGAGGGGAACTAACATTTATAGAATGCCTAATTTTTGCATTTAAAAAATACATTATCTTATTTCAGCTTAATAAAAATCCTTGGAGTTGGGAATCATTTTCTCTATTGTACTGATGAGGGAATTAAAACACAGAGAGGTTAAGTAATGTTCTAATAAGCAGTAAAGGCAGATTTCAAACCATTTCTGTATGATTTCCAAAATCTAGTCTTTTTTTCACTATATTATACTGCCCCCCACTGTAGCATATACTGCATTGTACAGCATATAGGGCTCCTCGAACAAAAAATACCGTAAGACATTTCTTATTTTTACCACTGTATACAAGTAGATTGGATTTTAAAAGTCCAAAGCATAAAATCATATGTATTCAGTAAGGAAAAAAACTATGATAATTGTATTCCCTTTCAGTTGGAATCTGTTTGGAAATTATTCATTAAATCTAGGAAACTTATTTTAGTTTTGCATAATGAAAAGAAAAAAGCTTACGTTTTATAGGTATAATTATTAAAGGTGTAATTAAGGTATAAAATTAAGGTATTATTATAGGTATAAATTATTAAAAAATAAAACCATGAAGAAGTTCCAAAATAATATTTTGCATCCAATATTATTATTTTGAAATCTCAAATACAAACCAAAACCAAATTCGTTGCCATCAAGTTGATCCCAACTCATAGCTACCCCATAGGACAGAGTAGAACTGCCCTATAGAGTTTCCAAGGAGAGCCTGCTGGATTCCACCTGTCGACGTTTTGGTTAGCCGCCGAGGTCTTAACCACTGCACCACCAGGACCCCAATCTTAGAATAGAACACATTAACATTTTTATGGTAGTTCTCAAGAATGTAAATAAGTAGTGTTAAAATTCTTCCCGTTTTATGGTAGGGAATAAGAGAAAAAGGAAAGGACTTCTATGAGGTGATCAAGTCAGAAACTAAACTGTTAAGCTATGGTTTTAGCTCAGGGTAGAGAAAGATTTAGAAAAGAAGTGAGGGTAATTCCACTGCGTCAAGCCAAATTCTGACTCATAGTGATCCTGTAGAATAGAGTAGAGCTGCCCCATAGGGTTTCCAAGGCTATAAATCTTTACGGAAAGAGATTGCTGCATCTTTCTCCTGTGGAGCAGCTGGTGGGTTTGAACCGACAGCCTTTAGGTTTGCTGCCGAGCACTTAACCACTGCGCCACCAGGCATCCTGAAGTGGCTCCTGAAGTGAAGGTAAAGAGAGCTGTATAATCCCACACAAATGTTTGTTATTTGTGTCATTATTACCTTCAGATGAGGACGGAATCCTATTTAGGGTATGCAACTCATTGTAAGCAGCTGTCCCATTTAATGAGTTGGAAAACCACCAACAGATCTATACAGTGTAGGAAGTTATATTTATTATGGAAGTAGACAGTCTTTGTGTATGATTTTTTTCTTCTTTGTAAAATATCAAATGGAGTAAAAAAAAAAAAATAATGTGCCAGGTGGTAATTTCTTATGCATTCTTTTGCCCCCTCTCTTCTTCTGTCATACTCTCAGCTCCTTCCTCTTTTCTCCTTGTCTTTCCCTTTCAAAGATAGAGATGATATTAGAGATGGGAATGCAGTGGGAATTATTTTTAGATTGTAGCTGTTTTGACTTTGTCTCTCCTTGGATATTCTGGGACCATCATCACTGCTGACTGTGATTTGGTGGAGGCTTCTGTGAGCTCTTTTTGATCAGCCAGCCACTCAGTCGGCTTGGAATTCCAAGTCTGAGAATGTGACACACACAGCACAAAAGACCCCAGCAGCATCTGCTTCTCACGACTCTTAGTCATCACCTACTCTAAACAGGCTTCGGTCTTCATTTCCATTAGGGTGCTACCTCTGTTTCTATTTTCAAGAAGCCACACTGCTCTTTTAATCTTTGGGACCCACTGCGACTTTAAAACAGACTGGCAAACAGGACAAGATACAATTCAAATGGCATATGAGCAAATTAAAGAAGAGAACAAGGAGAGGTGTATGTAGTATACATTTAGAAATGTACCCACCCTCCAATCAGCCCTGTCAGCTTGTGTAACCTTCTACAAACTGTTGTTGTGACTCTGTTGCATAGTTGATGGCTCCAAAATGAGTAAACAAAATCCTCAATACTTGACTTGCGCTTGTGAGTTCTGTTTCACTTCAGGCCCTGAGACAGAAGTTTCCTTGGGAGACGTTCCTATTGAATACTTAGGTAATTCAGTATTATCAGCCTTGCCATCGGAGTGGCTTTAATTCTGGGGTCAAATACTTTGGAACCTGAGTCCCTTTCTCCATTGCATGCCTGGTACTTTAGTTCCTCCAAGCCTGAAGCCCTGCCTTGGGCTTGTCAGATTTTTACTCTCTGCCCAGAAAATTCCAGAAGAGCCAGAGCCCTGCTGTCTCTTGACAAAGTTCCCTGATGCCAAATACCTTCCTGCTTTTAATGAATATTTTCTGCCATTGTATACCTCTGTGGTCAGCAGAACAATGGTCTCCCTCTCCCTAAAGATATTCATGTCCTAATCCCCAGAACCTGGGAATATGTTAAATTACATGCAGGGGAGGATTAACCAGTAAACACGGTATGCATCGGCTTGCATTGAGCAAGGTACACACAGGCTTAATTGTATTTACTTGCTAATCTGTGGTGAGCAATTTCACATGGGTTTCACTACATCTTTGACTTGGTGGGGAACAGGTGAAAGTGTGCACTGCAGATTAGTGGAAAGGCACAACTGGGCCCATGCGTATCTTGCTGACTGGGTAATCCGGCCCTGGGTACTTGGCACAGGGGAATGAAAGTCCCCAAAGGAATTAAGGTTGCTAATCAGCTAATCTTTAAAATAGGGAGATTGTTCTGGATTATCCAGGTGGGCCTACTATAATCACAAGGATCCTTAAAAGTGGAAGAAGGAAGCAGAAGCATCAGAGTGATGCAGGGTGAGACAGACTTGACTGGGCATTGCTGCCTTTAAAAATGGAGGAAGGAACCATGAGCTAAGGAAAGCCATCAGCCTCTGGAAGCTGAGAAAGGCCAGATTCTCTCTTAGAGCCTCCAGAAGGAATACACACAACTTGGTTTATCTCAGTGGGACCCATTTCTGACTTCTAACTTCTCTAAGATAATAAATTTGTATTGTTGTATGACACCAATTTGTGGTAATTTGTTACAGCAGCAATAGAAAAGTAGTACATCCTGCATGTCTTTCCATCTTTACTAGTTGTGCTTGACCCCCAGTGAACCAGCTGTGACTGAGTCTTTTTTCTGTCACCATTATTGAAGTCACTGTATGGGTTGGTAAGCCTGGATTACAGTAAATCTCCCCTCTCCTGTTAAGATTGACCTTTCCAGGTCCATGTCACCTTTCCAGGTCCATGTCACAACAAATGATACTCAAAAGACCACCAAATAGAACCCAAGACTTAAGAACCCTAAGGATTCCAGTCAGCCAGAATGCATCTGCAGATACCAGTCCATCTAACACCAACTCCCTCACTCTAGGACCTTGGACAAACGACTAAGCCTTGCTGAGCCCCAGATTATTCGTCTGTAAAATTAATACTAAACCCCAGAAAACTGTTGTGATGACTAAAAGATAATGCCAGAAAGTGCTTTGCACAAAGTAAACTTTCCATAAATATTGTTTGTTCTTCTTTTTCTTACCAACATCTGGCTCATTATTTCTCGAATGATATAACAGACACTAATTCAACCAAAAGACCTTGATGAAATACCATGGAAAACCAAGTATATGGTTCCCTCTACATCCAAGAACTGCTGACTCTGAGACACTCCAGCATATAGACTATGGAATACAGAGCTGGGAGACCATCTCCCTGATGGTCCAGAGACTAAACTTCAGAGGAACAGGAAAATAATAACTATGAAATTTTTCAACCTAGAAGCTTGAAAGTGCATGGTGTGTTGGAAGATGTGGGCTTGAATCCTGGCTTCACCACTTAAATGGCTTTGAACACTGAATAAATCACTGAAGTCATTGAGCCTCAGTTTCCTCACCTGTTAGATGGAACTAATGAAAACTACTTTGCAGATTGCTATAACAAGGAAGTAAAACAATGTATATAAATAATGCATATAAATTGTTTAGCACATGTTTGGTACACAGTATGTGATCACTAAATTATAGTTATATATTTTGTTTTGTTTTATCCAGTTGCTGTATTCCTAATAGATTTCCCCAATGTTTGATAAAAGAATTAAAATTAATTGTAAAATTAAACATAAAATTCTCACTGGAAGGTCTAGATTTAGTTTCAAGTTTTCACTGCCCTTCAAAATCCAAATAGCCTGAGATCCAAACAGAAGTTATTGCCATTTGTAGTAGATGACTATACACCCTCCTGTACAAAGCGTATTGAAATAAGTGTGTATCTTTGGTATAAATCCTAAAACTGGTAAGGCAGCTTTGATAAAAGTCTGGTAAGTAGCTTGCCAGGATTGATCAGAAGAAAAGGTGCCAAGGCCTGGGAAACATAGCAACTGATTGGTTAAGGCGGTATGGATATAGCCCTATTCTAGAATCCCACATTAATACCAAGCTACATCAATGTTTCCTCAATAAACATCCATAAGTGGAAAAAAAAATGTATTTTTTGGCTCACACCCCTCTCACCTAAATTTTCATGGTATAAACCAGTTCTCTCCAAGGCTGATTGAGCTAAAGAAACTAATGACTGAGATTTAAGATGGAATGGAGAGATCAAATATTGACCTACAGAAATGTATCAACCATCAAGAGTCCTTCCCCCAATGTCAACCACTTCTTCACAGTTATACAATATGCTCTCTTTACCAGCATAATACAGCACAATTCAGTTAAGAGGCTGGGGTCAGGGTGGGGAGTTTGACCACACGTATCAGGTGAGACATAACCTATGTGTGTACCACGTCAGAAAAGCTTGGAAGTGGCTGAGTGGAACACGCTCTCTTCCTGAAGTGCCTCATAGAGTTGAGGAGCCCTGCAGTACCTTCAACATCAGGGATTAATTATTCTGAACCCCTGTCTTGGGACCCTGATGGTGTTGTGTTGTAAGAATGGGAACTGTGATTTTCTGGCTTGGGTTTGAGGTGTGCGAACCTTGCCTTTATGTGGAAGAGAAAGCAGACTAAGAAAATGTGCAATGTAACTTCCCCTGGGGCCACAAGAGCGAAGCTCCTGACCAAGAAGGGTACTGCTAAACTGGTGTCATCAGAATCAGCCCACTGACGCCTAGAAAAAG
The DNA here is from genome assembly GCF_000243295.1 of Trichechus manatus latirostris. NCBI lineage: Eukaryota > Metazoa > Chordata > Mammalia > Sirenia > Trichechidae > Trichechus > Trichechus manatus. The sequence goes on along the minus strand of NW_004443971.1, from coordinate 18,958,874 downwards.
TTTAATATCTTTTGATATTTTCCAAAATATAAATCCTAGGTATATACCTTAAAAGAGCCTATAAAACAGTGTCCTTATTTTGGCCTTATAATTAAGTAATAACAGAAGGGCTGCACTGTTTTACAAGGCAATATTCTAGTTCCTGTGTGGGTAAGAGACACACGACTGCTTGCCAAGAATTGTAATTTATTCTGACAAGTGCCCGCCATCCCTACTCCCATCCCATAGCTTGATGAGAGAAACAGGTCTATACATGCCCTGAAGGAGTTAAAATAAAGATACTTACGTTTACAGGAGGTTAAAAAAAAAAAAAAGGAGCAGCAAGGGTGGCTGACAGTGCAACGGAAGCTGGGTTTGCCGTTAGTTCAGGCATTTTGATAATTTTGAAGAGAAATTCTGAGGTTAGAAAATGAAGGGTCTTCTGACTAGTGTCTCTTCCTGTATGTAAGAGACCAAGGAGAGGTTGGATAGCCCACTCCTCGCCTCTCACATACTCCAGGAGTCACGAGAAGGTGCGCCATCTCACATAAAGAAAAGTGAAATGTGTTTTCATTTTTCCCTCATAAAAATAATTTTTAAAGTATGGTTTGGTATCCAGACAGTTTTAAGAGCTAAAAGGCGCAGGGGGCGGGGGTTAGGTGAGTGAGGCATGGTAGTAACATTTAAATGTGCAAAAAATTACCTTAATTTGGGTGGCTTTCAGGAATTGGATATTTGATATCAACCTCTTTTCAGATCTATAGTTTAATTTTGAAAATATTCTTATTCTGGAGAGTCAGGATACAACTAAGTTATAAAATGATATGTTTGAAAAGCATTTGTTTCCAGAAAATATACTCCCAAGGGCCCACATTTTAGCAAAGTTGACTTTAGAAGACCTGCTCCAGGCAATTAAATCTATGCAACTTAACGAAGCCCAGGAGTGAGGCTGCCTTTTTCTATAATATTAGAAAAAATATTTCCCTGAAACTTGCTTTCTCTTATTCTGTTTTTGAAAATTATTATTTCTTTAAACAACGTTTTGCATTAAAGAAATGCAAAGTAAAATGATTCTTAAGTGAGCTCAAACTTATGTTAAAAAAAAAAAAGAACCAGCTATCAGTTGTACACTTCTCTCCTGGAAGGAGAGAAAAGGTAACTTGAAACCACAAAAAGAAAAAATGCAGTGATTGGCTGAATTCCTTTGGCCCTTCAGAAATTATGTGCATTTTCCCAATAGTCTTTTCATTGCCAAAAAGCACAATCCTAAATCATGTACATTCTTCTCATTTGGAAAAAAAAGTGCATAATTGAAATGTTTCCAAAAGCAAAATATTTGATTGCACCTTTGAAAGTGATTTTCAGATAAGGCCAATAAATTTAAGGACCCAGAGATATGTGGAAATAATCTAAAAATGTAGTCTTGTTTACAGTGTTCCAAGTACTGAAAGATTCCTTTATATTGAGCAATGATAACCCAGTGTCTCCCTAGAATATTTTATCAGTTATCTATTTCTGTATATAAAATTATCCCTTAAAACACTACCAAGAAATTACTTCTCACATGGGGCAGTTCTACTCTGTCCTATAGGGTCACTATGAGTTGGAATCGACTCGACGGCAACGGGTTTGTTTTTTTTTGGTTTAGGGGCGGATTACCCAATAAGCAAGGTAAGCACGGGTTTACTTATGCTTACTTACTAATCTGTAGGGAACAATTTCTTCACCACATCAAAGATTCTGCTTGTAGGTATGGCTGGCATCTGACTTTCTCCCAACAGCACCTTCCTACAGAATCAAAGCCTCTTTTCAAATTTACAATCCCTGACAGGGATAGATTACCCAGTAAACAAGGTAAACACGGGCTGATTTACTAATCCGGAGCGAACAGTTTCACATGCTTTTCACCACAAGATTAGTAAGTACAAGTAAGCCCGTGCTTACCTTGCTTATTGGGTAGTCCGCCCCTGCTTCTCACAACTCTGTGAGTTAGCTGGGCAATTCCTTTGCTGGTGTCTCCTGGGCTCATTCATTCTGTCCCATCCCTTCAAGTAGTCTCTCCTCCTGGAATTCTTCATGCCATGGCGTTCTCAGGGCAGCATTCCAAGGGGCTCAAGATGGAAACTATAAGGCCTCTTAAGGCCTAGGTTCTGGAACTTGGCAACGTCATTTCTGCCACATTCTATCTACCGGTCATAGCAAGCCACAAGGATATCCCAGATTCGGGGTGGGAGCGGTGGTGGTGAAGAAACAGACTCTACCTCTGCATAAGAGGAGTGGAAAAATCATATTGCAAAGGGCGCGTCTACTGGGATGAGAGGAATTTGTCGCCACTAAACCACCTACCACAGGTGCTTTGTAAGATTTGATGCTCGTGTTGGGCATGATGAGGGGGCATCTTTTTTGACTGTTCAGATGCTAGATAGACTGGGAAACAGAGTCACTGCATTTTTCCACCATGTCGCTGAATTTTTGGGACCATCTGATTAGATGAAGTATCAACTTGGCCCAGAAAGTAGCTGGCACATTGTAGAGCTAAATAAATACTGAATGTGTAGAATTAAGAAAACACATGTGGTTAAAGCCTTTTCCTTTCATAATAAATTAACTTATAAGAAAATAATCTGATGGTTTTCTTGTAGAGGCAGTGTGGTGAGGTAGAACTAGTTCCACACTAGAAGTCAGATTCTAATCCCTTCTACCACATTTTCCCATCATAAGACAATACAAAATAGTAATGTTTGTGGTACACAGCAGAAGCTGCTCCCTGGATGTGTGTATGTGTGTAGGGAAGGACTATAGTGAGTATTATTTCCAGTTGCCTGAGGGCCATGGGGATCAGAACCTGTCAGCATGCTCCTGTGCAGAACACCTGAGTTGAGAAGCTCTAAGTTATTGATGTGTGGTCCTGGTCAAGCCACTTATCCCATCTCAGGAGCTCAAAGAATAAGACTAACATCCTCCACTGCTTCCTTTCAGGTTATTATGAGGATTTAAAAAAATAACACTTTAGTGAATTTGGATGAAAATATACCTTCCAAAGTCCAAAGGTAGAAATGGCACTAGTGGAATACTGTTCTTTTCTCAGATGAACAAAATTGTTCATAGAGTGATAATGGTAATCTATCCATCTTACACCAATATCTTTACTATTTTGTCATGTTTGTAACCTCAGAGCAATGCATACTGATAAGGGATGCCTGATAGAGTGATGTGCAACCATTTCAAACCCTATTCTCTTGTGCACAGTATATATCCAGTTCCTGAAAGTAAGAGCCAAGTAAGTTGGAATGAAAAACCAAGAGCTGAACATTACAAAGACATTTTTGCTGATATATTAGAGTGCCAAATAATTTATTTGAACTAAAAGATTATATGAACTAATATATGATTATATGAACTAAATGGTAAATAAAATATTTTACATTTTATTTCATTTTAACCAGATGACTTTCTCTCTTTCAATATTATTTTAATACACACTAGAGAGTGATAAGAAGAATACATATTTATACTGGTGAGTATGAAGTTAGATTGGGGTGCAATTCCTGAGCCTTTTCTATCGTTCCTTAAGATTGTGTTCCCAGATATCTCCGGTTTCCATGCTTTCAAATCCATAGTTCTGCTTTGATTCTGCTTGTATAGACCCAGATTGGAAACGCAGTTCTTCACCAGTACACATTTTTTATAAAAATCTACTTTTACCAAACATTTCAAGTGTTTAGAAATTTTACTAAAGATTTGAAGAATGTAGCCTTCCTTAGTTCACTGTGTTCTTTCGGATGTTTTCTCTTTTTCTCCCTCACTCTTCAAGAAAAAATGACAGTACTACTCTCCTTGTCTTATGTAGATCAGCTCCACTCACACTGAGGACACTACAGGTCTCAGAACCCCAAGTGAACTGAATCAATTTTCCCAACAAAGACAGATTTCTCTCTAAAATAATTCCCATCATAGCCAACAGGTGAATAAAAATACCTCCATATTTCAGCATAATTTTATCCCATGTTTCACAGTATGAGCTGATGTCTATGTTCTGTTTTATTCACTGGGACTCCTGATGGCATTAATATTACAAGACAAAATTAAATTGGGAATTATGTTCCTTTAAAGCTTAATGCTATCATTCAGCAATTTATCTGCATGTCCAGACTCTTTCATTCTCCCACAGAAACCATTCCACTCCTTCCCTACTCTCATCAAAAGCTGCAGATAACCCCTTCTTCTCCATCTGAGAACATGACCTTCCCTTCTAAGTTACAGGTAAAACATAGGTCATAAGACATAAACTTCTGAACTTCTTGCTCCTCCATCTACAAACTTGTTTATGTCTGTACCCAACTTTACCTCCTCCTGCCTGGTCTCAGAGGAAGAGGTGTCCTCCAGCTCACAGCTATTTCTGCCAACTGTTCTCTTGATCCAATCAACCTCTCTAATTTGTTTCATCCTCCATTTCGTCCATTATCCCTCTCCCTCTAATGTCTATAGCCTTCTCCTTTCAACTGTCTCTTTCTCCTAAAACTCAACCTCACTCTAACTATGGTTCTCTCTTTCTTCTTGCCTCTGCAGCCAAACTTCCTAAGATGGTAGCCCACAATCAGCGTAATGACTGACTGTTGTTTTTGCTGCAAGCATCCTTTCTTCCTTCTATTGTAATCAGTACCTGATTTCCTTCAGAGGAACCATTCCCTCCTCTCTCTGTGTGACCTAAACCTTACTTAACCAACGCTTCCATTTACATAGACAATACTGACATTGATTCAGAGGTGGACAAGTGACCCAAGTCAGGTCAATTAGAGACAGTCAGACTCAGTTTTGGGAATTGTGTTTGTTATTAAGAAGTAGATGTTCTTTTCCAAGGGCTTGGAATCTGGTAGTACATAGTGCCAAAGCTGCAACAGGCTGTCTGCCAACACAAGGGGAGAGGCAGCTGAGAAGGGAGGAAACACAGAGTAGCTGAAAAATGGAGAGGAAACTGGATACTGGTGACGTCACTTGTGCTGCTGAATCCAGCAGTGACTAAAGCAGAAATACTCTTGGATATTTTAGTTACAAGAGCCAATGGATTGCCTTTTTACATAAGCCATCTGAGTTGTATTATTTTTCCTGCCATTTTCAAACAAAAATGCTTATCACTGTTTCAAATTTCTCACTTCTCATTCCTCAACCCACTGTAATCTGGTTTCCAATCTCACTACACCACTGAAAGTTCTGTCACTAAGTTCACTTCTGTTTTTCAGGTTTGTTTCACTGTCTTTTCTGCAGAACTTAAAAATATTGGCCTTATGGTTAAAATGGTAAACTTCATATTGTATGTATACTACCACAATAAAACTTAAAAAAAAATATCGGCATTCTTTTTTGGAATAACTTACCCCTTCAATTCCTTGATTTCACTGTTTATTGGTTTTCTTCTTGCCTTTCTGCATTTTCTTTTCTCATTCTTTCCTCGAATCTTAAATCTTTGGACAACTAGAGTTTCACTCTTCCCTTATTCTCTAAATCTACATTCTTTTCTTGTGTGAATTCATCAACTGTTAAGATTTTAATTATCATTTACATTCTATTAAGTCCCTAGGTGGCGCAAACAGTTTGTGCTAAAGGCTGGTTGTTCAAACTCACTGAGTGGTACCTCAGAAGAAAGGCCTGGTGATCTGCTTCCATTAAGATTATAGCTAAGAAAACCCTATGGAACAGTTCATAATATATCTCTAGCTCTATGTCCTCCCTGGAGCTCTAGATTCATACAAACAACTGCTATTAGTCATCCTCACATAAATTTCTATAGCCACAAGTACCATCTACCTCTCAAATAAACTTGATTTACCCTTTTCCTATATTTCCTATCTTTTCCTATGTTCCTATATCTATTATCTCAGGCAACAACGTGGCCAACACCCCAGATTTATAAGTTAGTCATCATCAACGTCTCTCTTATTTTTATCCCTCATCTTCCCTCTGTCACCAATTAGGTGTTTGACCTTGAGAAAATACTGTAGACCTCAATTTTCATATATGTACAACAGAGATATTAATAATATTTGTCAAAAAAATTAATAAGTGCTCGACTACTAGCCAAAAGGTTGGCAGTTGGAACCCACCTAGAAGATCCTTGGAAAACAGACCTGGCAGTCTGCTTCTGAAAGGCCAGTCTTGAAAACCCTATGGAGCAGTTCTACTCTGCACACATGGGGTCGCCATGAGTTGGAATCAACTCAGCAGCAACTAACAACAATAATGCTTTAAATATTAGCTTTTGTATCAGTTATGCAGTGATGTGTAACAAGTCATCCCATAACTTAGGGGCTTGAAACAACAATCGCTGATGTTGCTCATGAATTTAAAATTAAGTAGCGTTTGATGGGGATGACTTATTTCTGCCTGATGCAGTGTCAGCTGGGCTGGGGACTGGAGGCTTCACTCTCAAGATGGCTCGCTTAAGTGGTTGGCAAGTTGGTGTTGATTGTGGCCTCTCTGACTGTTGCTTAGGTTTCCTAACAGTACGGTGGTTGGGTTCCAAGAATGAGCACCCCAAGACACAGAAAGTGGAAGCTATCAGTTTCCTAAGACCTGGGCCCAGAAACTGACACACTCTTCCTCTCCCCATATTCTATTGGCCAAGCCATCACAGAACCTGAATTCAAGGAAAGGGACATAGATCCCCCACTTCTCAATAGGCGGGGCAACAAAGAATTGTGGGGCTAAGTTATAAAACCACCACAGCTCTCTCCTTCCATACCACCACCACCCTCATTCTCTCCAAACAACTGCCAGTACTTTGCTTCTAGTCTTTTTTATTCCTGAACTGTTGTCATGACCTATTAACTCATCTCCTTGCCTCCATTCTTACTCTTTTTCAGTTTCTTCCCCACACTGATATTTCTAAAATTGTTACTCACCTCCTTAAAAACTCTTTGACGGCTTCCCATAATATGAATAATTTCCAAACTTTTTAGCATAGACCATAGTTTCCAAACTGTGCACCAAGACACCCCAGGGTATTGCAGCAAACTCACAGTGGTATTGTGGGATTTTTTAAAAATTCAGGACAAACAGAGACATTTGTCAGATATTGTGCGCAAACTGTTATCTTGGGGTAGTTCACAGTTTCAATATTATATCAAGCTACATTTTCTTTGATGATCTCATATCTTTGTGAAGCTTTGTTTTGGGTGATTTCTTTGAAAAAAAAAAAACAAGCACTATGTGAAAATCAATGTGGAACAAGAAATAAGGGTGGTGGTGTCCAATCTGATTGCAAGGTTTGAGAATCTGCTCAGTGCCCAACATATACACATGTCCAATTGGTAAAGGATTATTAAAGAATGAAATAAATTTTTTTTTAAATATATGGGTATTATTTCAAACAGCTATTAAGTAGTTAGGGCATAAATACTTAGTAAATTGTTTGGGTATAACTACTTACCAAAGAGAGCTGTTGAGTATTTCTGTCCTAGGACTACCTTGAAAAAACTGCTAAGTCACTAAGGACCCTGTGAACTGAGAAAGTTGGGGAACTTCGTGCATAATGTAACAGTCAGAAATTAAAAGATATTTTTAAAACTATTGGCAATCTTTCCTTTTCAAAACCCGTCTCCTAGTCACCTAGATAACTACTGGGGAGAAAAAATACCTGTTTGCTTGTGTCTTGTCAGGATTATACTTCCCTGTGCCTCCATTCCTATTTCCTCTGTCTTTGCCCAAACTGTCAATACCTCTGGCCAACTTTATTCTCCCAAATTCTCAGTCCCATAATGCTTTGTGCTTCCTCTTCTCTAATCCAGGTTCCCACTCCTCAATTCTTTTCAGTTGTACCCTCTGGAACTTCCTCAATGATCTAATAACTCTCCTATATCCTAAATTTCTTCACAGCACATATCCTACACTTTAATGGAAACCAATTTCTCCCAAGTACACGGCTTTTCTGGCAGCCTTCTTAAATGGAAGCTGCTTGTTCTCTTATATTGTGAATACTTCCTTATATATTCTCTTAATAACTAACTTGCTTTTCAAAGCCAGTATGGGACCTTTACTTCCCAGTCTTCATGAAAATACCCCTGCTCCACAGAGACTCTTGCCATCCAGCCCGTCTCTGTCATGAGGAGTCTTCTGTTCTTCACTCCTCACTGCACTTTCCTCTACTCATTAATGACTTTGCCTCTGGCTCCACCCTGTCTGGTCTCCATCCTGAGTGACCTCAGCAACCATTTCAATGAATCATCCCACACTCAAGCCTCTTGATCTCTTGGTCTCCTCATCTCCGATTACTGCTCCTCCTGTCTCCACATCGGCCAGCCCAGAGTCACATTCTAACCCAGAGCTCTCAAGTGTAGTTCACGAACTGGCTGCAATAAGGAGTGTCCAGGAGACTTGATAAAATGCAGATTCCAAGGCCACTTGCCCAGTTCTACTAAATCAAACCTTTTTTGAGTAAAGGACGTGGAATCTACATTTTAACAACTCTCCCAGATGATGCTTAGGCAAAGTAAACTTTGGGATCCACTGTTCTAAACTTGGTTCTCATAAAAAGTTGTTCTGTATTTTAATTTAATAATTCAGAAATCACATTCTCTGACCAGAGTCCCCCGTCTTTCCAGATTATTTTCTCAATTGTTCCCACTATAACTATTCTTGATAAATGAGGGCTCTTCCTTTTCAGATGCTCCATCCTTCTTTCACTCTCCTCTCTCCTTAGCTTAGATTTTTAAAATAATAATAATAATCTTTTACCACTTATTACATGAGTACTGTTCTAAGTTCTTTGCTGTATTAATTCTCTTAATCCTCACAACAATTGAATGAGGTAAGTAGTTGTTTTTTTCTTATGAAAATTTTCAATTTTTTTACCCCTTTGTGCTTTCTTTACTTTCATGTGGCAAAACTCCAACCTGGGATCAATCCTCCAATGCTCTCACCAGCCACTGAGCACAGCAGAAGGGATTGGAATAGCAAGAGTTTATGGACACCTGCCTTAATGGGCCCTTAACACTAAGTTTCTGTAGTTGGCATGCTCTCTCATCCTCTAAAAGAACTATTTCAATCCTTCTACCCTACAACATGTCACTTTGAGAGAACTTTGACTTCTACTTCATAGAGAATAAAACTATCAGACAAACAACCTGAACTGCTCATCATCAAATTTACAAAAATATCTGCATTAGCACCCATACTTCTTTTATTTACTCACTTGTTTAACAAATATTTACTGAGTGGTAATGTCGACAGGCTCTGTGCTGTGCTGTTTCAAGGAGGAGATACACAGCCTCCCAATCGGGCTGTTCTGGCTACCTGTGCTCCGGGTTTCGGGCCCTCCTGCCTTCTCATAACCATGCACTATTGATTATCTGCCCTTCCACACCTTCAGTTTCTCCTCTCTACTGACCTCTTTCATCAACATTCACGACAGCTCTCCCATAACATAACAACAAAAAAAATGTCCCTCCCTTATTCTCATCTCCCTCTCCAGAGCCCAATTTCTGGGGAGAAAAAGTCTACCCTCCTTTCCTTGCCTCGCACTTTCTCCTAAACTCCTGCCAACTTAGTTTCTATCCCAAGCGCTCTTGAGGCACCACTTTCACTAAGGGTACCAATCACCTCTGGTGACTAAATCCAGTGGACACTTTTCAACCGCTGTCCTTTTATCCTCTCCCAACTTTTCTCCTCATCTCTGATTGCTCCTCAGACCCTTTTACTGGCCCCTCCTGCTCTACCTAAATGTGAATATTGAAGTGTCTCAGGTGTCTGTACTAGACAGTCTTCCATCTACTTACTGTACCTAAGTGATGTTACCTGCTTTCAATTTCCATTAGAGTGCTGATTAAACCACTTAGTAGCTGAGGCCTTTGGCAAGTGGCTCAATCCAATTATTTAATTATCTGTCCAATGTCTACTTGTTAAGCAGATACCTCCTTAGGCACTGCAGATACAGACTGACCAAGAGACACTTCTTGCACTCAGGAAGATCGTAGTCTCTGATCTTTTTTTGAGTCTTTTTCCTCTCTTGTTTAAGAGAGAGAAATTAGCTGTAAGATTGTTATTAATTATACTAAAAAGTACGAATACTATCTACTCAAGTATTAAGTACAAGTATGATTATTTTATTCCTTTTTTTTTTTTTTAACTCTGCTAAGTACTTGTTATGTATGATCTCACTGAAGTTCACAACTGAAAGGTAGATATCATTACTCTTGATTTACAGTTGAGAAAACTGAGACTCAGAGAGTTAAGAAAACTTTCTCACGGTCACACAGCTAGGAAGTGGCAGATCAAAAATTCAAACCCAAGTCTGTCTGACTCCAAAATCCATACATTTACTGCTATAATAATAATAAAAATTATAGTTAATAATTCTGGCATTATGCTAAACATTTTTACATGCTGTATGCTTTTAATCCTCATAGTAGTAACTCAGGGTGATAGGTCCCATGCTTATCCCTATTTTACAATGTGAAAGCAGACTTAGAGAAGCTGAGAAATTTCCGTGATTGCAGATCTAGCCAGTAGTGGAGGAGACAGTCAAACTTAAGAGTCTGAGTTCTTAACTGATAACCGTCCTGCTGCCCTGGGAGCCCCTTGGGCAAGGGGTGGGGCAGTTTAGCTGGTGAGATTTTGCCCCTGGCCCCAAATCAATGACAGCTGCTCCATGCTTATCTGTTTTATATATTGGATAGTGTCATTAGATTTCATTCTTAAGAAAAACAGGAAAAACTTTTTTTTTTTTTAGCAAAGATTGAGAAAGCACTATACCTTATGTCTCAAGATTCTCTTTATATGATCTATTTCTCATATAATCTGTTTCATCTGAATCTAGAGCTGGAGGTTAGGAACAGCTTTCTTTACTCTGGGAAATCTATTTGTTTTCTTTTCATGGTCCTTAGAACCACGTAACTGATCAGGGTAACCTTTGTCATCCTGGAATCTGCAATGAGTAAGGACCTGGTGGCTTACCTGTCTGTCTTCTTTTCTCTTTGGTCTTAATTACTCTGCTTTTTCTCCTTTGGTCCAGATATTTTAAATTTTTGCCTATGTTTTCAGTAAATTGGTTCAGATCCTTTTTGAAACAAGATTTGACACAATCAGATAATGTACGTGAAATATTTTGTAAACCATAACAGTAACGTACAAATACAAGGAGATAGATACAAGAGTCCTAGTTTTTTCAACAACCAGCTTACAGCATAGCTCTGTGTCTTAGATATGGTGAAGCAGAGGCTTGGGGGAACACAGAGAGCCCTGAGAATTTCCCATTCTAGACTCATAGAAATACTCAAAGGAAGGAAGAGTCCTGCAGGAACTAAGTGTTCATTATTTGGCATTTCAAGAAAGAATGGAATTCCTCATTCTTTTAGGTATTTAGAGAGCTTGTTATTTTTTACAACTAATTTATTACTCTCATATAGAAAGACCTTTATTTTGTAAGTTATTTTATGGATTTTGTTCTCCAAATAATCAACTTCATTTGATCTGTGTATAGTGAATATTGAAGAATACCATGTACCTGTGTACAATTGACTACTAGTAATTTTTGAACAGGTCAAGGACAGTGTTACATGTTTAAACAAATTATGTTGTCATATAGAAAAGCTTCGAAAGGATAAAGCATGGAATAATTTTATAAAATGAAAAAAAGAATATAATGTAGCATCTAAGAAACTATCAAATATTTATTGAGTGCCTAGGAAATCCTACAGGGAAGTTGTCACGTTTGGGTCACTATGAATTGAAATTGACTCGAGGGCACCCAACAACAACAACTATACACCAGGCACAGATCTAGGCACTTGGGACACAGTGAGAAAAACATAGGCGAGGTCTCTGGGAACTATAAACTGGATTAACATTTTCCCCAATCCCGAATATATTTCTGTTTTAGAAGGATGTAACTGATTTGAAAATTAGCTTATGTACCTAGACTCATGTATTTACAGGATATATCCAGTCAGTATGCCCATGGTAAGAAAATGCTCTTAGTATTATTAAGGAATAATCCCTTTCAATGACATATGAGATACTTTAGTAATATTCATAGTGGGTAGATCATTGAGAATTTCCTGTGGTTATTTTTATTTGCTCAGAGGTATACTGGATGATTTAGTGAAACAAATTTGTTTTAAAGAATAAATAAATATTTAAATAGAAAACACAGAAGGCTGGGTTTTTTTTTTTTAACTGAAGTTTCCTTTTTAAATGATTTATATGGGTAATGGAATGTATAGCCTTGTAAACTCATGGGAGTTTAGAGATCGGGCATCAGTATTAGTGATATCACTATAAACTAGCTGTTAAAAAAAAACCAAAAAACAAAGGAGGTATTATTCTAAAAAATATTTCAGATGTAAGATAAGAAAACATATTTCCTTTCAATACAGGATAAAGAATACAAATATGCTTCAGACATCTTCTTCTGAACCACAAGGTTTACTCCTTAGAAGTTTTGCTACTCTCTCATTTTTTTAATTTGACTTCATAGTTAAGTCTCTTTTCAATTTTTAGAACATATTCCCCAACAAAATAAATAATTAAACTATAGATGAACTGTCAAAAGGGAACATTAGTTTAATGCAACATTACCATTTTGGTAATTAACATGGAAGTTAATGCTTTTACCAGATGTAACAACATTAGACTTGTAAATTTTAATTAAAGTTAATGGTTCATCACAGCTGTAGGGAGCAGGCATCCTCTCTAGATACTGAAAACATGTCTAATGTGATTAAAAATACTAATTGTAGAAAAAAGGATGGTACTGGCACCGACTGTTCTTTATTTCTTATAAAACCTGTAACTACAAACTTCTTTCAAATGAAGAAATTGGCAAGCAAATATAAATTAATAGAAGAGGTGATAATAATATTTAAGGGACGGGATCAAAAAGTGCAAAACGTTCATGTTTACTTACTTCCCTTTCTCTATATAGTTATCTGAGATAATCCCAAGAAAAGCAATGAAGGTATTTCGTAATTTTAATCTAGGAACTAATGTTTCATCTTTAATTCTCTCTGCAGCTTCTAATGGAGTGTTGTCATCCAAAACTGGGATTTAGATGGCCAAGGCTAGATTTCCTAAAACAGGAGAGACAGTTGCTTTGAGTGGAAAACAAACCAAAAAACTCTGTATTAAAATTTTGCTAAAATGATGAACCTAATGGCTAATAGGGAGCCACACTTACCAGCCAAGAGAAAGTATACTCTAACGTTCAAACTCAGTGCCAGTGATGGATGTTTTGCATATAGATATCGAGAGTCCATTTACATGTGGGGTCAAGATTCCTTTAATATTTTCCCAAGTATCTTCTTTTCCACTAAGACCATTAGATTCTAAACAACTCTCTTAAGTTACTTTATTTCTTGAATTCTAAGATACATCTTTTTTTACTTAAAAAACCAGTTGCCATCAAGTCGACTCCAAATCATGGCAATCTGATGTGTATCAGACTAGAACTGTGCTCCATAGGGTTTTCAACAGCTGATTTTTTGAAATAGATCACCAGGCCCTTCTTCCAAGGTGTCTCTGAGTGGACTCCATCCTCCAACATTTTGGTTAGCAGCTGAGCTCATTAACCCTATACACCACCCAGGGACTCTTCTTTTTTATTTAGAGTGTGAGTTCTTCGTCTGTCTTCTTAAAATGGTACTTAAAACAGTGCTTGGCAAAAGTGGTAACTCAACAATTATTAGTTGAATGAGTGAGTAAATGAAATTTTCTGAAATTAGAATAAAATTACATTTAATATATACATTTAATATTGTAGTGCTTTGTTATTTTGTCCCCAAAAGCTGTCTTAAAATCCATAGTATCTTACAATCGGTAGTGTGGTAGAACCAAGAAGTTGTAGAAGGTTAAATGCTTCGATTGAATAACTATTCTTATGAGAAGAAACTGAACTCCTCATATAACAAATTAGACCCTTTATGCAAGCAGCTCCAAGGAAAAAAAATTCAGGAATCTTCACTGAGGTCAAAATACCAGGACTTTGGATGCTGGAAGGAGCCCGGGTGGTGCAGTGGTTAAAGCACTTGACTGCTAACCTAAAGGTCGGCGGTTCGAACTCACCAGCCGCTCCCCAGGAGAAAGATGTGGCAGTCTGCTTCTGTAACGATATCAGCCTTGGAAACCCTATAGAACAGTTCTGCTCTATCCTATAGGGTCACTTTAAGTCAGAATCGACTTGACAGCAACGGGTTTGGTTTTTGGTTTTTTTTGGATGCTGGCACTCTACCAAAGGACTTCCACAGAGTCTGGGATATCAGAGCACACCCATCACTGTCACTGTCAAATTCCTCACAGTATACAACATTGGGCTGGTTGGTGCTAAAACCAGCTTCATTCTTTACTCTTAACAGAGGTATGGTCTGGACTGCAGAAATTATGGCTTACATAGAGACTATTTTAACTTCTTTTAACACTCAATTCTTGGCTCAATTTTCAACCTAGATGTAGACAGGCTAATTTGCAGGGCTAGTGAAAAGGGTAGCCCTGAGGTTTATTGCATGTTATAAACCTAAACGAATGTTGAGAATTAAAACTTGCTTTCCAATTGGCTACTCTAGTACTCTTTAAACTACTTTAAACAATGATGAGAACTACAAGCAGAACAGAATCTGTTGGCAAATGACCATTCAACTTCTCACATTTCCACACATAAAACATTGATTATGTAATATTTTCTTTATGAATTTTAAGCCGTTTTCAATAATAACAGTGACCCCTAGGCCAGGTATTTTCTGGTAATTAGTAACTCACTGGGTTAGGAGTCCAAACCTCATAAAATATTGTTAAGATGATTTTATGTTTTTGTAATTTAGAAAGGTCAAGTGGTGACTTAGGTACTTCTCTGTTTTTTTCTAAGGGTAAATATGAGGTTACATCTCACTTAATATCAGTCCTGTCATCTTACAAACTATGGAATTTTAAACTGTCATTAAGGGCAGAAACATACAATTACAAAATTAAAATATTTAAAAATACAGAGTAGGTCAATCATAAATTTATTGGTGATCAGGAATTTTAATTCTAAACACCATCCATTGCCCAGTCCAATATAGACATGGCAGTTTTTCCAGATACCGATATATAAGTCTCTCCAGCTTTAAAAAGAGTGCTTACAATCTATCAAGGAGCCTTGGTGGTGAAACAGTTAAGTGCTTGGCTGCTAACTGAAAGGTTGGCAGTTTGAACCCACTGAGTGGTTTGGCAGAAGAAAGACTTGGTGATCTTCTCCCATAAAGATTACAGCCGAGAAAACCCTATGGTGGCAGTTCTACTCTGTCACATGGGGTTACTGTGAGTCAAAATCAACTCAAAGGCACATAACAACAACAAAAACAACAATCAATCAGGACAGCATATTGTTTTACAATAGTTGACAAATTCAGCCATTTAAATTTGGATTTCAGACAAATAAATAATATTTTAGTATAAGAATGCCCTATGCAATACTTATACTAAAACACAGCACATTGTTTATCAGAAATTCATATTTAACTGGGTGTCTTATGTTTTATCTGACAACCCTACCTCCTTGTTCATTTTCCAGGCCTCTTCCCCTCCACCAGCCCTCTCAGTACTTTCATGTATCCCAAGGTTGGGGGTGGGTGGGTGGGGGTGGCTTGTGCCACCTGGATGTGAAGTGTTGGGGGTGTTGGAATGCCAAACCTTGTCTCTTCCCAGACCTGCCATATGTCTTTGCTGGGCCACATGCAGCACTCTTTGAGGTCATCTCTTCCCAGAGTTCCAGGCGGAAAGTAGAAACAAGCTCCTGTGTTCTAAGACATCAAACTCACCTGGTGGTCTCAAAGGACCTCCTTTCACCAGTTTCAACCACAAGGCAGAAGGCAGTTCAGACTCCCAGATTCTCAGGAACACTCTCTACATCCAACCCTCTTCCCTCCTCTCATTTTCTCTCCAGGCTCCTGCCCCAACTCAGAAAGAGCTTTCTTTCCCTTTCCGTGAGGCGGGAAGTCACTCATTTCATCAACTTTTGCTTCACTTCTACTCTATGGCTTAAATTGCCTTGCTCTTGATGTGGAAAACGTGGATTTCCTGTCTATTGTTTCTGAAATGGACTTTAAAGAACTTTTTTTTTTTTTAATTGAAACACTGAATATTGTTTATTTGTTTCCATCTTTTATCTTTTTCTAGTGTTTAATCAATGGTTACCTGAGGCCAAATAGGAGGAAAGTCACCTTACAACAAAGAGCAAAAAAAAAACAAAACAAGAAAACCTCATATTATTGTACTATGTCACAATATTGTGTAGTTACCCTCAGAATGTCATTTGTGTTTTTATAATTTAGAGAGATCAGGCAGTGGAGTTAGGTTGTTCTCTTGTTTTGTTTTGTAATGGTAGCTATGAGCTTATATCTCACATAGATGGCTCACAGATACCTCAAGCTCAGTAGTGCCACAAGGGGAACATATAGTTCTACAATTTCCTCTTATTTAGCCTTTCATTGTAGGTGCTTTTCCATGATGGTACATTTATCTTATATATATATATATACACGTATGTTGTTGAGTGCTGTTGAGTAGATTCCAACTCATAGAGGCCCCATGTGACAGAGTTGAACTACCCCCCACAGGGTTTTCTTGGCAGTAATCTTTATGGGAGCAGATTGCCAGGTCTTTCTCCTGTGGAGCCACTGGGTGGGTTTGAACCACCAACCTTTTGGTTAGCAGCCAAGTGCTTAACCACTGCACCGCCAGGACTCTCTTGCATACTTGCATATCAACTCAACGGCACACTACAACAACTATATATATATATATATATATATACATATACACATCTCCCAGTGTGTCCACTTTTCTCTCTCCCTCTCCATTGCTAACACTCTAGTTTAGGTAACCATCATCTGTAGGCTGGCTTTCTGCCTAACCTTCCTTACTGGTCTCCTCATAACCACTCTTTCCCATCTTCAATCCATTTTTCCCTACTTAGACAAAGTCATCTTTAATAGATACTAAATTTATCTTTTCTAAGTATTAGTGTGTGACCTGAGGGGCTTGATGGCTTGAAGATTTCTCTGCCTGCTGTGTGGAAAATGGATTGTAGGGGAGAACTAGTGGAATCTGCAAGACTAATGAGGAGGCTTTAGCAGTGGTGCAGATGAGAGATGGCAAAGGCTTGTGCTGAGGTAATAAATAGTAGTGATGAGAGGTGGATGAATTCTAGAAATATCTCGTAGGTTTAATTGACAAGACTTGCTAATGGATTAGAAGGAGGAAGTAAAGAAAAGAGAGTAATTGAGAATTATAGAATATGGGGCAAGGAATTATTTTAAGGAAGCAATGAGAAGTTTCATTTTGCATATGTTAATTTTGAGATGCCTCTAATACATGCAAGTAGAGATTCAAGTAGGTACTCGTATGGATAAATCTGGGGCTCAGTGGAGAAGTCTAGGTTAAGGAAATAAATTTGAGACTCAACAGTCTAAGATAGTATTTATAGCCATAAAAATGGAAGAGGGAGAGAATATAGTTAGAAAAATGGACTCAGGAATGAGCTGAAGGAACTGCTACATTTAGAGACTGAGAATAGAGCAGGAGCCAGCAAAGGAGACTAAAAAGGAACTGTCAGAGAAGTAGGAGAATGTGGTATTATTTTGTTGTTGTTATTTGTTGTTAGGTGCCATCCACTTGATTCCGACTCATCGTGACCCCATGTGACAGAGTAGAACTACCCCATACGGTTTTCTAGGCTGTAATCCTTACAGAAGCAGATTATCAGATCATTCTCCCATGGAGCTGATGTGTAGGTTCAAACCTCCAACCTTCTGGTTAGCAGCTAAGCATTATAGAAGCCAAGAAATGAGAGTTTTTAAGAAAGAGAAAGTGCTGCTAAAAAGTTGAGTAAACTGAGGAGACAAAAGTATCCGCTAGATCTATCAACACAGAGGTTAAGGATAATTTCGATGTGAAGTATTATCACTGTTATTTACCCATAATAACTTGTAAGCCTCCTGCTTAAACTTTTCAGTGGCTCCCTTTGGCCTTATTATGCAGTTCAAAATACTTTGTGTTTTAAGCCACTCCACCTCTGGCCAATGTCTTATCTCCTGACACCTGTCTCTGCAACCATACTGGACTTCTCTCAGTTGTAGTTCTGGAAAACATGCTATCCTCTCTCTTCTCTGAAGGTCGTCACATAGATTTGAACCAACACTAATTTCTAGACTGGATGGTATGTGAGACAAAGACTAACATGGTGGGTAAGAGTGCAGGCTCTGCAGCCATATTGCCAGGTATGAAATCCACCTCTGATGTTTCTGTTTGTGCATCTCAGGCAAGTTCCTTGACTCTTCTCTGCTTCAATTTCCTCCTCAGTGAAATGGGGACAATAAGAATATCTACCTTATAGAATTATTGTTAGAGGAAAAAAAAAGTCACATCAAAAGAATGAAAATTACAAGGTGTGAATACTAAAAGGCAAAATCCTGGAGGAAAATTATTTACAATCCATATTTCTGTATCCAGAAAGAAAAGTAATCAATTATAAGGGAAAAATAAAGACATCTTGTTCAGATATGCAGGAATTTAGTAAATTATTTCCCATACGACTTTTCTTAAGTAGTTATTTGGCTATGTACTCCTAAAAATGAGGGAGTTAAAATAGAGGGGAAAGGGAACAGGCAATACAAGAATTAGTGAATATAATAAACAAAATTGATGAAGAAAACTCCCAGAATAACATCTATGAAGCAGGTCTAGACTACAGTTAGTTCTGATTGGAACTGGAGAGTGGAAAACTTTAGGAAAGTTTCTAGGGAAAAATATGGAATCCAGAGATTTGAACATATCCCTAGATTTAAGATGCTGGATGATCTTAAGAGTGAAATAAATGCAAATAAAGGCAGTTAGACACTCCAGGAAACACATAAATAGATAGATGATAGATAGATAGATAGATGGATGGATGGATGGGTAGATAGAACAGTCATGCCGCTAATTGGAGTGAACAAGATTTACATAGTTAAATCACAGCTTAAGTTTCATTGATTATAGACAAAGCACAGAAGATTTAGAATGGGTATAGAACCAAATGTAAATGCTTTCAACCTTGAACCTCTAAAAATTCAAGTTTAGATGACTGAAATAGGGAGGTAGCAGGTGGGAAGTAAAGTTAATGGAAAAGATAAGGGCCCTGGCACCATTATCTTACAAAACAGGGAATGAAAAGATACTGTCTTGAGTTTGCTGATATTCCTCCAGAGTATTTGATGCAAGCATTGGAAGTTGACTGTGACTTTATTAAGCAGAATGAAGACTATAAAATTATACTGGAAAGCCAATGATAAGAAGTTAGCTTTGGGAGGGCTAAAACTCCAGGCTCAAGGCTATTTCTAAAAGTAATACCCAAACGCATGTTACAGAGCAGGTCTGATGACACAAATCCTTGATGCTATCCAGTGAACACTAGAAGAAACTGCCACTGCTGCCCAGTCAGTTAGACTTTTGTGCCAGGATCTTGGTCATACAAATTGGGAAACCACTGTCACGTTCGTGGCCACCACCAAAAGGCTAGTGGCTCTCCACTACCATCCACACAAACGAAAGTTTCAGAAAAGCCTGTTTCCTTTCCCTTGTGTTGTTCAGTGCATGAATGTGTCAAACAATAAAACAAATCCAGACTGGGATAAAAAAAAAAAAATCCATTGCCCCCGAGTCGATTGTGACTCATAGAGATCCTACGGGACAGAGTAGAACTGCCCCAGAGGGTTTCCAAGGAGCTGCTGGTGGATTCGAACTGCCGACCTTCTGGTTAGCAGCCGAATGCCTAACCACTGTGCCACCAGGGCTCCAGGCTTAGATAAGGAGAGGCTTTATTCAGAGAAAACAATTGCAGTAAGGAAAACAGTCAGAAATCTAAAGGTGTCTCTAGAGCTAAGCAAAAAGGATTTTTCTTTTGGAGAGATAAGAGTAAACAAGAGTAGAAAAAACTAGGTGTGGAGAAGTGGGATGAAATGGTGATGTGATTAGATAGTAAATCCAAGAATGTTTTACGCTGAGGACGGTCTGTTTTCCAAGAGGGGCACTTAAGGACGGGCTGTATGTTGTTGGCTCCGGGACTTGGGGAAGGAGAGAAGCTTAAACAAAGTTTGGTTACCAGGCATTTTGTTTCTGAGGGATCAGTGGGGGCAAGCTATTCAGTTACTCATTTATGAGGCAAAAAATGGGAATTTGGAAGGTCTATGTCTGGCCTTGTCATAGGTGAACAAGGGGGGATCTGTGAGTTTTATTTAAATCATATGGGAAAGATGGTTCTTTTGCAGTAAGCTGTTTTCTGGAATACAAAGGGTGGGAGGATTTCTTAGCCATCACTATTTTGCAAGATCACAGGGATCAGATAAAATTCAACATTGTTAAATGAGACTTCAAATGGGTGCATCTTATTGACAGAACCGAGGTCACATGCCTCTGTCAAAGATGCAAGAAAAATGGACTTTGAGTTTGACTGTTACGTTGGAAAGGAAGAAGTCACAACACTGGTTTTTTCCCCAAATATATTCAAATGATATTAAAAAGATTATGGGAAGTAATGACAGATGTCTACTGCATTGATGGAATAATAAATAAAAATAAAAGTATATTACATATAGTTATAAGACTAATTTAAAGAGGCTAAAGTTATTGAGTTATCATTTATTCCTCTCTTTCTAGGCGCCCTGCTGGCACAGTGGTGAAAGCGCTTGGCTGCTAACTGACAGGTTGGTGGTTCAAACCCACCAGCCGCTCAGCAGGAGAAAGATGTGGCAGTTGGCTTCCGTAAATATTTACAGCTTTGGATGCCCTATAGGGCAGTTCTACTCTGTTCTGTAGGGTCACTATGAGTCAGAATTGACTCCCCGGTAGCAGGTTTGGTTTGGTTTTTGGTTCCTCTCTTTCTCTTACAGCATAAATTCCATTCGTCAGGAAATTCTGTTGGCTCTACTTTCAAATATATACAGACAATGATTACTCTTTAATACCTCTATAGCTGTCATCTTCAACCCAGTTACTGCATTCCTTCCCCTAAATTACTGTAATAGGTTCCCAGTGGATCCCCCCTCCTTCCTTGTTCCTCCTACAGAATATTCAAACTCAGAGGTTGAGAAATCCTTTCAAGATGTCAGAAAAATCATGTCATGCTGCTTCTCAAAACCATGCAAAGATTTCTCAGGTGACTCAGAGTAAAAGCTTAAGACCTTCCAGGAGGCCTCCAGGACCTTTGTGGTCAGCTGCTTTCCCCCATCACCATCCTCACTTTGACCTTGTTTCTTCTACTCCTGCTCTCACTCACTGTTCTCCATACTGTGTCCTCTTGTTGCTCCTCAAACATGAATGGCAAGCTCCTAAGCTCCTATCTTCAGCCCTTTCTACTGCTGGTTTCTTTGCCCAGAACACTCCTTCCACATTATCTGCTTGGCCAGCTCCCTCATGCCTGCAAGTCTACTCTATTTAATACTCCTTGTATTCATTTCTTAGGGCTGCAGAAATCCTCCCACCCTTTGTATTCCAAATTATTACGAAATATGCGGCTTAAGAAAGGAGCCTTGGTGGTTCAATGATTAAGCTCTTGGTTGCTAACTGAAAGGTTGGTGGTTTGAAGCCCATCCAGTGGCTATGTGGGAGAAGGTCCTGTTGATCTGCTCCTGTAAAGATTACAGCCTAGAATACCCTACGGGGCAGTTCTACTCTGTCACAGGGTGTCACTATGAGTCGTAATCAACTAGACAGCACACAACAACAACGACATGTGGCTTAAAATAACAGAAATTTGTTGTCTCACAGCTCTGGAGGCCAGAACAGTCTGAATTCAGCGTGTTGGCAGGGGCTTGCTCTCTCTGAAGTCCTTGGGGGAAGATTCTTCCTTGCCTCTTCCAGTTTCTGGTAGCCCCAGGCATTCCTTGGTTTTTGACAGCAATCTCTGCCTCCCTCTTCACATGTCCGTCTTCCCTTCTTGTCTATCTCTTTGTGTCTCTTCTCTTTTTATAAGGACACCGATCATATTGGATTAGGGCTCATCCTACTCCAGTATGACCTCATGTGAACTAATTACATCTGTGAAAATGCTATTTCCAAATAAGATCATATTCACAGGTACTGGAAGTTAGGACTTGAACATATCTTTCAAGGGGACACAAATCAACCCCTAAAACTCCCCCTACCCACCCTGCTCCAGTGCTCTTAATCTCACTCTCCCTGCTCTGCTTTATTTTTTTTCCACATCTAGATCACCTTCTAACACACTATACATATATAATTTATTAATTATATTGCTTATTTTATGTCTCCATTGGAAGGCAGTGATTTTGTTTTTTAGCTGCTTACATATACAAGCAGCTAGAAAAGCTCCCTGGAATAGAAAAATTATTTTAACACTTGTTGAATCAATGAATGAATGGATAAATAATTTATGTAAACATTTTTGGAAAAGGGTGAAGGGGGAGTTAGTTTTCTTAAATCCCTGTTTATCAAAGCAGAAAGCTAATAGATGAAGTTTGAAATAGATTAGTCAAGAAATATCAGCATATTATTTAAACCAGAAGATTTAAACACAGAAGAAGTTGAGAGTAGCCGTGTCTGCCGACGAGAATGAGGGTGAACGAAAAAGCAGGGCAGAGAACTACGGCTTTTCATTTTAAGCCTTTCTGAACTTTGTGATTTTTCTTAAAACCATGTGTATGTAACACTTTGACAAAAACATCGTGTTTTTAATATAATCAATTAATAAGGAAACTATAATGGGTTATAACAATTAAAAATACAGAATAAAAATTCATCACATTTTCCTTTTTTGGTAGGAGATAGAATTTATAATAGAAGTAAAATTCATAGATAATAAAAATAATGAATCCCTTCGATCTGCTTTGGCTAAATTCATTCATTTATTTATTTATTTTTAACGAACTGAAATTTATTTTCTCACAGTTAGGAGGCTAGAAGTCTGAATTCAGCTTGCCTGCTCTAGGGGAAGGCTTTCTCTCTGTCCATGACTCTACCCTTCAAGATCTATATATTTATTTTTATTATAAAATTTCAAGAAGAGAATGAGTATATACTTGCCCACCTCTTAGCTCTGTCAAATCTTAATATTACTCTTATTTTTAGGTTCCTGTTCTTTGATTTGCCCTATGAGAGATGTGATTCCCAAGCATAGGTACGGATGATTCATGAGCTGCGGACTTTGCTTTTGAAATATTGAGAAATGACTCCACAAATTGTTTATTGTAAAAATAAAATCAAACCCGTTGCCGTCGAGTCGATTCCGACTCATAGCGACCCTATAGGGCAGAGAAAAACTGCCCTATAGGGTTTCTGAGGAGCGCCTGGTGGATTCAAACTGCCGACCTTTTGGTTAGCAGCCATAGCTCTTAACCATTATACCACCAGGGTTAATAGTAAAGGTAGTAGTAGACGTCTTATTCTGAAAGGGATTTTTTTAAATTCATGTAGAATAATGTCGCTGAATTTGGGTAGGCAAAATAATGTTTCTGAATTGCGCCTTTAGATATCTTCATGTAATAAGATATACTGGTCGGATCCTTAGAGACATAGTTTTTTTCTAGCAACTGAAAAAACGTGCATAGAATATATAATACACTGTGTGTATGTACGTGAAAATTATGCTCTGAAGATGTTATATACTCTTGTGCATAGCGGAAACTCAATGTATGCCTCTAGACATATATTTGTTGCATATGGACTTCATCCTTTGAATAATAATAGCAGTTATTGTCAGTTGTTGCCACTGAAATTTGCAGCTTTTTCTCCAATCTGTTAGAATGCTATTTGGGTAAGAAATGCATAATAATGCTATTCCCGCAATACCGTATTGCTTCAAATTGCTCTCTAATGACTTTTTAAAACACTTCTCTTAGCTGGTAATAATCTACCACTCATTGGCGACACAGCATCAGCTGACTGACTTGGGAAACAAGAAAGCCACATCACTGTTCAATCTGTCCTACTAGTCAAATTAATGAGCTGTATTACCACCTGCCTCAGGGGAGCGTGTGTGATCAGTTCTCCTAGTTCTGATGATACTGTCATGATGATGAATGGCTGAGAGGTAGGTTTTGGGGAAAGAAGCCTAGCTTAGTTAAAAAAAAAAAAAAAAAGAAGAAGAAGAAGAACATAGCCTATTTGTTTTACTAAGTACACAATTAGTATTAGAATCCTTAACCATTTTGGCCAACTCTAATTCTTAAAAATATTAAAAGAAGAAAAAAAGAATTGACTTAGCAAGTCAATTCTCTCCTTGTTTACTCTTCTTTCTAATGAATCATGAAGAAAGATAGCCTATGTTTTAGGCTGTCAAATACAGAATTTACATGAACAGAGAAAGTAGTTACTAAGCATAGTGGTCCTGTAAACTCTGTAGTGAACTCTCAGCAGGAAAAATATTAACATCCTTGGGAATTAGAATATTTGATGCAAGATTTTTCTAAACTTATATTAAGAAATAAAAATTCAGCTAGAGATAGGAGAAAACAATTATTTTCCTCTTGTGACTCCCTTAATAATCATTTCAATGTGTCCTTTACTTCATTTACATTTTGCTAATTACAAAATTCAAACTTTACTGTTTGTCTTGTTTTTACTGAGAGTGGAGGTAAGGACCCCACAGATAAAGAGCTCTAAAAATGCTTTCCTTTCTTAACACCTCACTCTCAAGAGATCATTACCCAAATTAATCAGATTAATAGGAACTAGCACATATTGTACAAATATAAATTCAGAGAAAACTATGAAATTGAAAAGAGCTAGACATAGGTAAAATGACAACTAAATACAAATTTTTTTTTTTTTTAATATTTTATTGTACTTCAGGTGAAGGCTTACAGAACAGATAGTTTCTCATGTAACAGTAACACACATGCTGTTTTA
>NW_004443971.1:18906681-18932939 GCF_000243295.1 Trichechus manatus latirostris | reverse complement strand
TATTCGAGTGACGACTCTTATTTCTCTAGGATATATTCCTAGGAGTGGGATTGCTGGATCGAATGGTATGTCTATTTCTCGTTTTCTGAGGAAACACCATATCATTTTCCAAAATGGTTGTATCATTTTGCTAAATACAAATTTAAGATCTAACTTTCACTGTATATTATTGGGCATTCCTCAAAAACCACTATGCTTGTTAAATGAGCTGAGAAAATTATACACTAGAATTTTCAGAGTACTCTTTCTCATATAGAGTTTTAAAACAAAAAGTAAGCTTAGACCCATTTTTTAATTTTTTTTCCAAAATTCTATTCAGCATTCTTATCAATGGAGAAGATTGAAGATTAAAGACTTTTATAGGAGTGCTCCATTTTGGTTCCTTACATAAGAAAGCTGAATGATCTTCCCTAATTTTTTAAGGCTTCTATAACAGACTAAAAAAATGGTTCAATAATATTGTAAAATTTCAAATATACATCACTTATACTCCAATATGCCAAGCCAGCTCAGTATTTCAGAATTTAAGAAATGGCTTTCCGAATAACCTTCCCAACACCCTCACCCTAAAAAGCCGGTACCTATTTATGCCACTTAAATTGGAAAGAGTACCTACCAATTTAATTTAGGAAGTTGGATAGGTAAAATGTTTATAAATGTTTCAGACAGCTAGTAATCATAATTTCCTATGTAAATAAACACTTTTAATTGATATTCAGATACTACAGAAATAGATAATCCACTAACACATGGTTAGTGTAGGATTCATTTTACTACAAGCTGAATGAGTGGGAAATGGACTAAGAAACTTGGAAAGGCTGAAATAAACGTTGGTGTCTTGGATACGGATGGGGAGCAAAGGGGACCTGTGGTGAAGTCTACTTATAGAGTTTTCCTGAACTCAGGTACTGGTGGCCCAATAGGTGGCAGTCTTCTGTTCCATTGGTTGAATGAGGGTTTTGGTTTTATTTATTTATTTTTTCTTCTTCTAAGCTAGAGAAGGATTGTTATTTTCAGTGGTAGAAATCTTTTGGCATAAAAGCAAATTTTGCAATGCCAGGCTCAATTTTCAAATTGATTGTTTATGGTAAATTCTGTTTATTCCAGTTCTCTTGTAGTTATCCTTACATAATATTTATATTTATTTTCCTTCTCTTCCTTCTTCTCTCTCCTCCTCCTTTTAGATTTTCTTTTTTTTTTTTTTATAATTCAATAATTTAAAATCTTGTTAGGGGATAGCAGAGGAAAACAGAAGAGAATGTTTTAAAAAATCAAGCCCTTTTTTCTATGCTTTTCTTAAAATCCAGTTCTGTCTTACCAAAAGAAACCATAGTAAATTTGGAAATTGTGCAGCACTTTCAGGAAGGAATGTGAAAATATTTAAGGGCCTTCGGCATGTGTTGACAGTGACGTAGTATTTCTGGCTATGAGGTAAAATATAAAATAATTCTTTCTAAAATCACTTTAAAATTTTCTCATATTAAATGTTCATCACTTTTCTCTGGTACTTGAAGTTTTCTATTTAAAACACTAAAAGAATTATTCAATTAAAAAAAAGAAAAAGAAACTAGTAGAACTTTCCCAGGAGTATTTATTCTGTGGAATAAGATTGCTTCTGGAGTTAAAATTCTCCTTCCTTGTTTCCTAGCACATCCATTGGGATAGCTCTTAAAGGCGAAGTGACTAATCTTTCACCCTTGAAGGATAATGATCATGTTAGTGAGTGCTGAGTCTGCCTTCCAGTTCCTCGACATAAATGTCGCCTTGCTACTCTGTCTAAAGCTATTGCCCTGACAATCTGAAATTGTCTAGTACATTGCACAGGAAGTTTCCTTGAATTATTGATAGATCTGCATAATTTTGGGAAGTAGAAAATGGTAGCACAGTAGAATTAATAGTTATTCTAATTCTTTCTTTAAGGATATGGCATTTTTACGTGTGTTGCACAGAAGGAAGATCTCCTAACTAAATAGTTCATTTTGTAGGAAGTATATTTATGTGGGGACATATAAAGGATATTTAGAAGGGAATTCTTATATTATTTACCAGTGTATGCCCCTAGGTGAAGAAATCCTGGTGGCACAATGGTTTGAACCCACCAGCGGCTCCTTGAGAGAAAAGACCTGGTGATCTGCTCCCGTAAAGATTACAGCCTAGCAAACCCTATGAGTCAGTTCTACCTTGTCATATGAGGTTGCTATGAGTCAGAATCGACTCGATGGCATACAACAACAACAACATGACCCTAGATACTTTAGAGTATGTTTTCAACAAATATTGGTGGAATAAATACATGAATTTAGATGGTGACAAAGCAAATTTAGGTATAGGAAAATCCAAGTTATCAAGAGCACTAATTCTCAACTCTGATGCTGCAATTCACTGGTGTGCTGCAATCAGATATGTCAAAAGCAGAGATTTCCAAACTTTTTCAGTTCACGGTGCTGTTAGTGTCTCAGTTATTCTTTTACAGAGCCCCTCAGCCAAAAGAGACACTTAATGGTTCTGTTTATCAAGTAGTTAAGTCCAAACCACTTAGTAAGTAATTATGTCCTAACAACTTTGCAGCCATTTGAAAGTAAATAATACACATAATTTCAAAAAACAAATAATATTCTTATTTCATTCTTAAATAACCACATTGACTTACTAATGGATGAAAGCTCCTGCTGAGCACTGTACAAGTTTTCAAACCTTGGAATCAGATTGAACACTCCATATCATTTTCTGTTCTACATCGATTTTCTCCTGGTACCTGCTTTGGAATCTCAGCAATCCCTCCAAAACCCAGCTTTATAAAGATATGAGGTCATCCTGAAGAACGTAGGTCAATCTAATACGTAAACTGTGAACTACCGGTAGCTAGTAGTTTATAACATGTCTGACAAATGTCGAGTATCACTGTGATTCCCTCAAACATTTAAAATATTACATGGTACCCCTGTGAGTTTACTGTGATGACCGAAGGCATGCTGTTACAGTTTGGACAAATAATGTATTACTAATAATAGTTAAAGGGGCCCTGGTGGTGTAATGGTTAAGCGTTCGGTTGCTAACTGAAAGGTTGGGGATTTGAACCTACTAGCTGCTCCGTGGGAGAAAAGGTCTGGCAATCTGCTCCCGTAAAGATTACAGCCAAGAATCATTACTGAACATTTTGATCAATGATTCCATAGAAGAATCCTGATCAAAAGGGGGAAAGTGTAGAACACAATTTCAATTCTTATGGACTCTAGACTTTCTGGAGCCATGGAGAGTAGATGAACCCCTAAAACTATTGCCCTGAGATAATCTTTAAACCTTAAACCAAAAATATACTCTGAAGTCACCTTAAAACCAAATAATAGTTTAGCTTAATAAGTAATAAAAGGTTTGCCTTGAGCATTATGCTCTTTTAAGAACTATTTATATGGGAGCAAATTGACAACAGCAACTCGAGGAGATAGGAACCTTAAGGGGAAGTGAGTTTATGTTAATAAGCATGGGACAACTCAGAAAAGGAGGGTGAGAATGGTTGCACGATTTGAAGATTGTAATCAGTGTCACTAAATTGTACATGTAGATACTACTGAACTGATATATGTTTTGCTGTGCGTATTCTCAACAACAACAACAAACTAAATAAAATTTAGAAAAAAAAGGATTACAGCCAAGCAAGCCCTATGGGGCAGTTCTACTCTCTTCTATAAGGTCACTATGAGTCGGAATCGACTCGATGACACACAACAACGAACACAATAGTTGTGTAGTCCCTGGGTGCTGCAGACATGCTCAGTTGCTAACCAAGAGGTTGGAAGTTTAAGTCCACCCAGAGGTAACTTGGAAGAAAGTCCTGGCAATCTACCTCCCCAAAATCAGCCACTGAAACCTTATGGGGCACAATTCTGCCCGGACACATGGGGTCACCAAACCCATTGCTGTCGAGTTAATGCCAACTCAGAGCGATCCTATAGGACAGAGTAGAATTGCCCCATAGGGCTTCCAAGGAGAGGCTGGTGGATTTGAACTGCTGACCTTTTGGTTAGCAGCCCTAGCTCTTAACCACTGTGCAGCCAGGTCTCCCATGGGCTCACCATGAATCGGAATTGACTTGACAGCAACTGGTTTGACTTGGTTTGGTTTAACAATAATTATAATACTGAAAGATACCAATCATTTTTTTACACATAATATTCAAGTATCACTCACTCATTGACCTTCTGATAATGCTTGTTGGAGTTGAGGGGAAAGCAATGGGTCTAGCAGCTAGGAAAGTAGGAATTGTACATAACTGACAGCCTATCTAATCTGTGCCCTGGAACCTTGACAATGGCTGTTACTGATGTATCATTAATACATTTGACAATTATGACTTAAAATTATGCTTGTGATTACAGGCAAAATTTATACATGTGTGAGTTTCAGTATCTGGATATAATCCTCCTGCGCATATGATTGCATGTTACACAGATGGACACCAGCCCCAGAAGGAAAAATAATGCTCGTACAGATTGGAACAGGAGTTTGAAACTTTTCGGTCACATGGGGAGTTTATTAAAAATGAAGATTCCTGGAATCCCTAGGCTTGCTCCCTGAGAGTCTATAGGCCTGGAGTAGGGTAATGATATTTTTAAAAGTTCTCTAGGCGGTTCTAATTCAGACTACATTTTGAGAAACACTGGTAGAGGGATAGGGAACCTGACAACAGCTGCACATCATTAGTCCCCTTTTATGTATGTGTATATGTAACTATAAGGAGTTCTGGTGGCACAAAAGTTAAGCGTTGGCTGCTAACCGAAAGGTTGGCAGTTCAAACCCACCCAGCAGCTCCACAGGAGAAAGACCTGGTAATGTGCTTCCATAAAGATTACAGCCAAGAAAACCTTATGGGGGCAGTTCTACCATGTAACATGAGATCACTACGAGTCAAAATCAACTTGACATTACCTAACAACAACAAAAACTATGTAAGTATAGAACTAGCGTAGAAAAACCAAATAACAAGACAAATGAGTTTCTATGCTTTGTATTTGTGTTATCAGTGTGCTGTTGGTGTATGTGTGTGTGCACACTCAGAAGATTCATGTGCATTTTGCCAATACTTAGAGATGATACTACTAATCCAATAGGAGTTGCACAAGCACTTTGTATAGCTTTAATGATCCAAACCCAAAACCAAACCCATTGCCACCAAGTCAATTCTTACTCATAGCAAGCCTATAGGACAGGGTAGAACTGCCCCATAGGGTTTCCAGGAAGCAGCTGGTGGATTCAAACTGCCAACCTTTTAGTTAGCAGCCGAGCTCTTAACCACTATGACACCAGGGCTGCAATGATAGTGGTAGAGTTTACGGTGGGTCATAATCATATTATTATGAGTTATATCCTCCTTTATATCCCCCAGAGTATTTAACATGGAGCTTTAGCCATAGTAGGAACTCAATAAATATCAATCACCATTGATTTTAACCTATGCTGAACATTGAGCTCAATCACCTGGAGCACTTTTTAAAACTGTCAACATCAAGGACCTTCCCCAGGCCTATCGAATCAGATTATCTGAGGAAGGAACCAGGTACAGACTCCCCGGTGATATTACCAAAGTTTATGTCTTAGAGGTAATTCCGAATTCATGGAAATGCCTAACTCTTCCTCCAGAAGGAATGGTTTATTCCATTCCTTTTGAATCCACCTGACCAATTAAGCAATTAAGCAGACAATACCTAGACTCGTTAAGCAGAGGCTTATAAAGCCGTAGTGAACATAGAAGGAACAAGTGCTCTGTCCTGCCTGTCTCCCTTTTCACCTTCTTCTCTGCCAAGGAAGGAGATTCTTGCGGCCCAGGTGTCTGTCTCCCCTGGATGGATATGCCCTGTGATGCAACACTGGTTGAACTCCTTAGATTGCAAGGATAGAAACCCTACTGGAACTGGCAGAAGTAAAATCGAGAACCAATGTATTGGTTAATGTAACTGAGAAGTCTAGTGAAGTCGGACATTAAGCATGGCTGACTTGTGGGTCAGGAATCCATCTCTCTCCACCCCTCAGCTCTGCTTTCCTGTGCATCAACTTCATTTTCAGGCAGGCTCCCCACTTCCTATGACTGAGAAGGCCCTCAGAAGCTCTGGGGTTACTTTCTAGTCTTTCTCAATAGTTCCAACAAAAGTCCTGAGCTAGTGCATTGAGAGGAGCCCTGGTGGCACAGTGGTTAAAGCATCCTGCTGCTAACCGAAAGGTTGAATGTTTGAACCCATGAGCAGCCCTGTGGGAAAAAGATGTGGTAGTCTGCTTCTGTAAAGATTCAAAAAGCAAAATAAAACCAAACCTGTTGTCATGCAGTCAATTCCGACTCACAGCGACCCTATAGGACAGAGTAGAACTGCCTCATAGGATTTCTAAGGAGCAGGTGGTTGATTCAAAGTGCCAACCTTTTGGTTAGCAGCCTAGCTCTTAACCACTGTGCCACTAGGGCTTCTGTAAAGGTTACAGCCTTGGAAACCCTATGGGGGCAGTTCTACTCTGTCCTACAGGGTTGCTATGAGTTGGAATTCACTAGATGGCATATGAGTTTTTTTGGTTAGAACTGATAAAGTATTAATTTCATTTAATTTAGAACATGAAGAAGTACTATTTTTATTATTTACTTCTCTCTAGAAAAAAATGATTATTTTTTATCTTTCAGTTTGAGCAAGGAAAGGATCAATAAAAAAACAGAATAGAACTTTAAACAGTTTCATATTTTGGTTTCCCACACTATACATTATATAAGTGCATATATAATAATAACTCCTTAAAATAACTTAAAAGTTCTATAGATTAAGTAACGTATTGGTTATATGGAGCCCTGGTAGCGCAGTTGTTAAGAACTTGGCTGCTAATTAAAAGGTCAGCAGTTTGAATCCACCAGCCACTCCTTGGAAACCCTATGAGGCAGTTCTACTCTGTCCTATAGGGTCCCTATGAGTTGGAATTGACTCAACGGCAATGGATTTTTTGGTTTATTGCTTATATAGAATATACGACACTGATGGGCAAATGTAACAAGACAGTCCAATTAGGACTGTTTGCAGTTTCCATGGGGTGACAGTCTACTGTTTGTTTTCTCCCTCCCTTTGAAAGAACAGATTATCCCATAAGCCTATAGGTAAATATTGGCTTGCCTTCTCCAGCACTTGAATGGCTTATGAATTTAAAGGTTCTTGACCTTACTTTTAAGGAAGATCTAGCACTTCATTAAGTTTTTAAGCACATCTTGCTTTTCCTTCCAAATTCTCAAGCTTTGGACATGACACTGTTTTATTTTTGGATGTGTTGCTCCAGCTGCTCTTAGTCTACATAATGTTAGCTTTTGCCTGGACAAATGGCTATGACATAGTGATTAAAGAAATAAAACGTCTCCATAATTTGAATTTTATGCATTGGTGAATTCAGTGGCAGAATGCTGGAGGATGTTGAGGCTGTTCATAATTAACTAGGCTTATTCAAAGGAGCCCTGGTGGCGTGACAGTTAAGCCCTCGACTGCTAACAGAAAGGTTAGTGGTTCGAACCCATTCAGAGGCTCCATGGGAGAAAGATACGGCGATTTGCTCCGTAAAGATTACAACCTGGAAAACACTATGGGGCAGTTTTACTCTGTCACACGCGGTCACTATTAGCTGAAAATCAATTCAACAGCACCTAACAACAATGTTCTTATAAAAAGCATGGAGACTGCTTTTAGTATATCTTTGGATTCAGATGTGGCATGATTCTAAATCTGGTTTTACTCATATCTCCTATTTCCAAATAGATTGAACTTTAACACAACAGTTGAACTTCTGAAGAAATAATGACTGAAATATTTTAAAGTGCATTTCTGCTATTATGTAGAACAGTTGAAAAAAAGATCCAAAAGATGTATGTTTTAAGAAATAAAGATTTATGTATGAACAAAGAAGGCTAGAAAGATGAAAACAATACCGAATGCAACTTTTCACCTCTTGCATTGACTTCGTTAGAAATGTACTTTTAGGTCTGTAGCGTAGGAGAAGCCTCTCAGTTTAACTATGAGGAAATCCTGAAAGTAAACAGAAATATTTATCATCCTTTTTTTTTTTTTTTCCTCTCCAGGAAATAGGCAATTGTTTTGAATACTCAGACTTGAGGGGTTTTGATGCATCCCAAGACTGAACGAGCCCTGGTGGGGAAACAGTTAAGCACTGGATTGCTAACCTTAAATTGGAGGTTCGAACCCATTCAGAGGCCCAGAGGCTCTGTGGGAGAAGACCTGGTGATTCGCTGCCATAAAGATTACAGCCTAGGAAATCCTGTAGGGCAGTTCTACTCTGTCGCATGGAGTGACTATGAGTTGAAATTGACTCCATGGCACCAAACAACAAGAAGACTGAAGTGACTAGTAGAGAAGACAAACTGATGTGTCACGAGAGGTAGATGGAGAGAGAATAGGGAAATCAGGCGGGACTCTTTTACATCTTTCCATCTAGCTTTGTGAAATCACAGGATATCTGTAACATCCATTTTCAAGGGGAGACACACAAATACAAAATATTCCAAAGAAACCTGTACTTTATAAAGGTATCTTTTGAAATTTGATTACTGTATTACTGAGCTCTGTCAGCATAGATAATTGAGGGGTGCTCCTGAGCAGTCAATGGTGATTGAAACACCGCCATTGTTGAGAGAAATATGTCTTATGAAATGGCTTCACAGTTTGGCTTCACATCAAACATGAGGTGTACAAAAGTGTGAAAAAGGAAACAATTTCTGAAATATATTTCCTTCATTCCTTTGACTATTGTCCCCTGCATATCAGTCCCCTGGTTTTTGTTCTGAGGCAAGAAATAAAAATGTAGTTAGATTCTGTTGATCAAAGGACATCACAATATAAATATAAACTTCCAATTATACTGTTTCTTTCCTGTTTTGCAATCAGTGTAAAACACTACGTTTACCAACATTAAGAAAATACTGTATGTCAAAACATTTTCACAGTTTTATAACTGTTGGAAAAATAGCCAGGAAAAAGCCACCATCGGTATGCCACTATTTTTAACCATGAACTATATTCTCAAAATATCGTAACTAGATAATTGGGACATAGCAGGGTTGTCCTTCTGTGATTTCAAATTCTACGGATTTGATGTGAGGATAAAAATCCCGGCCAATTTTATACGGTTTTAATGGGAAGTTCATCTGTATGCTCTGTTAACAATTAAATGCAAGGGACCATTAAAGGGGAAAAAGTAACTTTCTAATATTTTTCACAAGTGTTTTCAAAGCAAGATAAAAATTTATTTTCTGACACTGTACAGTGACCACAGAAAAATTATCTCCCTGGGGTTGTCTGTAGTCTGCACTTTGACTTCCTCCTCTTGGCCTGGTTTAGTCCAGACATTTCAGTAGCTTGACTAAGCCTCTTCACTATTTAGCTGCCAAATTCAGTGGCTGCCAATATCACCAGCAGCATTTTAAATATACCTGTTGCCAGAACTATGTTTGAATCAAGAAGGCTAGGCCATCCTGGTCTACCCTGGTTGCTAGGATCTCTTTCAAAGGGGAATTATTTTTAAAATTACTTACTTCATCATCCTTCATCGGGAAAATATTTTTTTTCTAAGAAGTTTCTCTCCCTACACTGAAGTTGCATTTACACTGAACCTGGTATGTAACATCTGGTCTGGGTTAGCCTACACAGAAAAAATGGTTTTGGTAATCTAATCTTTATTTTTAATTGTGTGGGGACAGTAAAGCTATATGAATAATAAAACACGAAGACTTGCTGTAAACCAACAGGTTTTACATGTTTGTTGTTGTTAGGTGCTGTGGAGCTAGTTCCAACTCATATACCACTTACAACAAACTTAATCTGATGCTTAATGGTGTGCATTGCATGGTAAGTAGCTGTAAACACTAAGTAGTTCGTATAAAGGACTGTAATTAATGTGTTTCATAGAGCCAAACAAGCATTTCTGGAGCAAACTCTACGGGGAAATGAGTAGATGCACTAACCAGGGGCACAGTGGGTAAATCCCACCTTCTTTGCTCACTGTGTGGTAAGGATCATCATGAATCCAATCCCCAAAGTGTGGAAATGGAGCCAGTCCTCACCTTCCCACTTCTCCATCCTAGGTGCCAGCCGCTCACGTGGCACACTCTCTCCAATCCTAGCCACCCAGAGCTTGCTCAGAACTCACAAGTTAGATGGACACTGTCTTTCAGACCAATTGCTCATGCAGCATTTCTTGGCCCCAAGCTACCCAGAGCTAGGTCAGAGTTCACATGTTAGAATGACACCTCCTTTTAGACTGCCAAATAGGCAGATGTCAGCTCCTGCTGGTTCTCACTGACCCTGTGGGTTTGCTAATTGGCTGGGACGACTTATAGAAGCTCATGGAGAGTATACTTCAGCAACAACTTTATTACAACCAAAAAGGATACAAATGAAGAGACACATAGGGTGAGGTCTGGGACAGGTTACAGCACGGAGCTTCCAAGTTTCCCAAAGAGGGATGTGCTACTGGCTCTCGTGCATGGTCACCAACCAGGAAGCCCCATCTGAGCCTTAGGGCTCAGGGCT
Source organism: Trichechus manatus latirostris (assembly GCF_000243295.1). Classification (NCBI taxonomy): domain Eukaryota; kingdom Metazoa; phylum Chordata; class Mammalia; order Sirenia; family Trichechidae; genus Trichechus; species Trichechus manatus. The sequence goes on along the minus strand of NW_004443971.1, from coordinate 18,922,383 downwards.
CTTATCACCCTCGCCCATGGGAGAGGTCAGGATCAGCACTGGTCAGCCATTCACGGGCTTCTGTGACCCACCACATGGATGATAAAAAGTTACAAAGAGAAAGTGCAGGGTTTCAGTTCTAACAAACAGTTTTCCCAACCTTTGAAACATTGTACTACTATTTAGCTGTAGCTCTGTAGCCCTTTAAGATGAAGAAATAGGACAACAGATGATTTCAACACTTTGGGCATCATGTGGCCACTCATAGGATACTTCCTAGACAAAGTCTTTGAGGCCACTAGAGGTTTAAGAGCTCATTTTGATCCATTTGCCTATTAGTCAATGTTCATAAAGTATATGAATTTTGCTCACACCAATGAAATATCTGGTCTGTAGGTGAATCTGTAGTTCATTTAAACTGGACTATTTTATTGCTATCTATCTATATCTCCCTATCTCTGTATGTTTTCTAAAAGGTATTATAAAAGATAGTAAGAAAAAAAGGAAAACCCTTAACCATGCCTCTGGCCTCAGATTGAAATGGCTTCATCCTGGGATATCTGGTTATTTTTCCTGCAAGGAGTGCTTGTGTATAACTCAAGTGACACTGTACCTATTTGACTGATTTGCTTTAGTGTGACCTGACAGAATGATCTGGTTCATATGCCAGCTCCATTGGTGTCATCCTTGCCTCCTTTCTTACCTTACATCGAATCTATCTGCAAAGCTTGTTGGTTTTACCTTAGAAATATATTTGGAATCTGACCATTCTTACCACCTCCACAGTTACTACTATGGTTTAAGTCATCAATATCTTTTACCTGGACCACTATAAACCACCAGTTGCTGTTGAGTTGATTCCGACCCCATGTGTGCCAGAGTAGAACTGTGCTCCACACTGTTTTCAATGGCTGATTTTTCAGAAGTAGGTTGCCAGGACTTTCTTCCAAGGTGCCTCTGGGTGGACTCAAACATCCAGCTTTTCGGTTAGCAGTCAAGTGCATTAACCACTTGCACCACCCGGGACCATTATAATAGTCTCTTACTTGGTCTAGCTGCTCCTACCCTGCAGTCTATTCTCCACAGAGCAGTCTGAGTTATCCATTTAAAATCCAAGTCAGATTTGGTCACTCCTCCAATGGTTCCCCATTTCAATCAAAATCCAAAACCAAACCTCGCTGCTGTGAGTCGATTCCGACTCATAGTAACACTATAGGACAGAGTAGAACTGGCCCATAGGGTTTCCAAGGAGCGGCTGGTGGATTCAAACTGCCAGTCTTGGTTTGGAGCTGAGCTCTTAAGCCAAGCTCTTAACCACTGCACCACTATAAATCCTAAAAATTACGAGGTTCTAACTGCTCCCTTCCCATCACCCTCCCCTTCTGATCTCATACGCTACTGCTCTCCTCTTGCTCACTGTGTTCTAGCTATCCTGTTCCTCAAGCGTGCCGTCCAGCTTCCTTCGCAGGGTCTTAGCACTTGCTGTTTCTTCTTTGTAAAATGTCCACCCTACCCATGGAGAGCTGAATGGCTCATTTTCTCAGTTCCTTCAGGCCCCTGCTCAAATGTCAAGACACCTTCCCAGATAAACATATTTAAAATAGCAACCTCCCCCCACCCCGTCTCCTTTCCCTGCTTTATTTTTCTATGAATCACCATCTCAAATAGTTATGTATTTATTGGCTTATTTTTTGCTTTTCCCCACTAAAGTATAACCTCCATGGGAGCAAGGAGTTCGCATCTTGGTGAATCTTTCTACCGTCATTCCTCAGAACAGTGCCTAGCACATAGTACTTATTTACGAAGTACTTGTTGAATGACTTTGAATCATTCTGTTTCTGAAAATGAGCTTTCCAAATCTTAATTTCACAGCTTTAGCATTTTAAGTATTTGAGCTAAAATCTACTTACTCTTGACTCTAATCCCTTTGGTGGGGAAACCAAACTAGTGAAAGACCTAAGAATAATAAGTACTTCGTGTATGCCAGGCTCTGTGCTTAAGCACTTGGCTTTACCTCACTTAATTCTAACCATAGTCCTATGAGGTAGGTATTATTGGTGTTGTTGTTAGGTGTCGTTGAGTCAGTTCTGACTCACAGAGACCCGACGTATAACTGAAGCTAACACTGCCCGATCCTGTGCCATCCTCACAACTGTTGCTATGCTTGAACCTATCATTGCAGCCACTGTGTCAATCCATCTCTTGAGGGTCTTCCTCTCTTTAGCTGACCCTCTACTTTACCAAACATGATGTCCTTCTACAGGGACTGGTCCCCTGATAACATGTCCAAAGTACGTGAGACGAAGTCTCACAATCCTCACTTCTAAGGAGCATTCTGGCTGTATGTCTTCCAAGACAGATTTCTTCATTCTTCTGGCAGTTCAGGGTATATTCAATATTCTTCACCAACACCATAATTCAAAGGCATTAATTCTTCTTTGGTCTTCCTTATATCAGCTTTTACATGCATATGAGGCAATTGAAAATACCATGGCTTGGGTCAGGTGTACCTTAGTCCTCAAGGTGACATCTTTGCTTTTTAATCCTTTAAAGAGGTCTTTTGCAGCAGATTTGCCCAACGCAATGCGTCATTTGAATTTCTGACTGTGGCTTCCATGGGCGTTGACTGTGGATCCAAGTAAAATGAAATCCTTGTCAACTTCAATATTTTCTCCATTTATCATGATGTTGCTTATTGGCCCAGTTGTGAGAATTTTTGTTTTCGTTATGTTGAGATGTAATCCATACTGAAGGCTGTGGTGTTTGATCTTCATCAGTAAGTGCTCCAAGTCCTTGTCACTTTCAGCAAGCAAGGCTGTGTCCTCTGCATATGGCAGGTTGTTAATGAGTCTTCCTCCAATCCTGATGCCTCACTCTTCTTCATATACTCCAGTTCCCCGATTATTTGCTCAGCATAAAGACTGAATAAGTATGGTGAAAGGATACAACCCTGACACTCACCTTTCCTGATTTTAAACCACACAGTAAGAGATCCATATTTGTGCCCATTACCAAGAAAGGTGATCCAACAGAATGTGGAAATTATCAAACAATATCATCACACAAAAGTAAAATTTGGTGAAGATAATTCAAAAGCAGTTGTAGCAGTACATGGACAGGGAACTGCCAGAAATTAAGTCAGATTCAGAAGACGACCTGGAACATCATTGCTAATGTCAGATGGATCTTGGTTTGAAAGTAGAGAATACCAGAAAAATCTTTACCTGTGTTTTACTGACTATGCAAAGGCATTCAACTGTGTGGATCATAACAAATTATGGATAACATTGCAAAGAATGGTAATTCCAGAACACTTATTTCTGTTCATGAGGAATCTATACGTAAGTGTTATTACTATTCTTCTACAGAGACTAGGAGAGGTTGCTGTGACTGACTCCATACTGCCTCCTAGCCGTCTCCTCCTGTACTGCGTGACGGGTTACTGAAGTAGTGAGGTCACTAGACTCTAGAGCCACCCTTTTGCAACCGTGTACTACCGTTCTGGGGGGCCATATATCAAAGATCTCCGGTACCGTTATAGGCAATTCACCTTTCTGACATCTCCTAAAAGCCATTGCCTTCTATGCTGGGACTTCTGGGTTAATATAAGGTTTGCTTAGCCAGACTTACGAAAACGCCTCATTCCCTTATTTTCCTGCACACACATTTAAGCACAGAGGTAGTTTAAGCCACTTGGTCAAAGAGGATAGGATCAAAACGCTGTGATGCAGAAGAAGCGGGGTCAACCGATTCGGTTTACCGCCTGCAAGTGGGGCATTTAAATATAGTGGAAGAAAAAACAAGTTCTTAAAAAGCAGTGGATCCTCGGATCGGAGAGAAGTTGATCCGAAGCAGAAGAGGACTATGGGGGCCGAACGACGCTCCCACTCCACGCTAGGCCTGACAACAGAAAACGATATGCCGGAAAGGCCTTCTCCAGAGGTGCTTCAGTCTAAGAACGGAAAGTTCGCAGGACTTCTCTGCCCCGCAACCCGGCCTGTGGGAGCGGAACACTCAGACAGGGCGACCAGCCCAAACCCGCGGCGCGGGGCACGGGGAGGAGCCGGCGCCCGCCCCGCCCCCTCCTCGGGGATGCCGGGATGTTTATACTCCTGACAGCGGCGGCCGCAGGAGGAGGAGCGGGAGCCGCGGGAGGATGGGTCGCCGCTAGGGTCGCACTCTGGACGCGCCTCGCCGTGCGCAGGGTGGGTGCCCGCGCCTGCAGCGTCCGCGGGGGCGGCGCGGCGGGAGGTGGTCGATCGGCTCCGGGCCTTGGAGGCACAGACCCCGGCCTAGCGTGCCTCTCCGCGGCGGCGCCTCACCGAGCCGCCCGCCTCTCCCGGGTCCCTCGCGGGAGGGAGAACGGAAAACTCCCAACTTCCTGGTGAGTCGCTGCCCGGGGCTCCGGCGCTCGGGCCGGGCAATCCCGGCCGGGTGGGGCTGTTTGCGGGAGCTGGGAGGGGAGAGGGGGCTCGGGACTGCGCGGGCGGCCTCCAGATCCCCCTGCCCGGGGGAGGTGGGGTGGGGCGCCCCGCGCTTGAGCCCGGTGCGGGTTTCAGCCCTGCTCGTTGGCGGTGGTGGGAGCGAACGGCAGGAACTTCATGCCTGGCAGGGACGGGCGGCTCGAGGCCGCGGTGGGCGCCGCGGTAACTAAGAAACTCCGCCGCCACTGCGGCTGCGGCGGCAACAGGTCTTTGCTTTCAGGACCAGAGGAACTTAGACGAAGTCCCGCCTCCTGCCTCCCGGCGGGTGCTCATTGGCGGCTCCAGTTATTTATCCCTCACGGATTGGTTAGGTCCAGCTGTCAGGATTCGGCAGCCGCCCGACTTAGAAAAGTGAAGCTCACTGTTGGGAGAGTGGATAGTGGGAACGTGCTGATAGGGAAGAATCTGAAGTGGCTTGAGAAGTACTTGTGTGTGTGTGGGAGGGGGGAGTGATAGACCTTTTGGAAAATGAGTTTTATGGAGACTATTAGGATTAGGAAATGTTGGAGAGAGAGATTGCGAGACAGTAGCAAACGCAGGTGATGAGGATGGTGGCAATGGAAAAGACAGAAGGAAATTGAAAATTGAGGCCAAAGCCAGAGAAACGAACGGGAGCCCAAAGGAGAAAAGTCAGGAAGCGAACACAACCTAAAGTATGCCGCGGTGAGGTTCGAAGAACTCTTGCCTCCTTCCTTTATACTGTAGGCCTTGGAAGATGATGTATCAAACAGATGAATCATGTTCTCGCCTCGCTGTAGCCCTTGTTAGGGATAAGTACTAAAAATATACTTATTTTACTCTAAGAAATACTTCCTTCATTGAGTAGTCTGTTGACTGGACTGAAAATCAGAAATGTACTACGGAGGTGAAATGATTTTTCTCCTCCTTTGAGACGACTGATCTTACGCGTGCAGTTGAAAACATCAGGGACTCATAGTTTGTAGAGCGTGTCTACCCATCAGAATTAGAACCACTGTTCTTAATTCCTCATCGAAGGAATTGCAGTTTCAGGAGCATGCACACTCCCTACAGGCGACAGCAGTATGTCTTGTCAGGTTGCATTACAGAGCATAGTACAGAATATGTGTGTTATAAATCTGTTAAGGACCGTGTGCTGCTGGTGTAATCGAAGTATGTTGCGTTCAGAAAGTTGATGGTATGTTTGCGACAACCGGATACACACTGAAAACGGTGAATGGTAAAAGAAGAGATACAATTAACCCTGTAATGCTTTGTGACAACTCTTGCTGAAGGGACGCTTAGTATTCTTGGCTGTAACACTTGGTGAAAGACAGTGTATTTGAAACGGTTAACATAAAATTTAAGCAGTTATTCCATTTCCAGAGGAATGAATCCGCTGCTACCCTTGGGGAGATCCAGTCCACAGCTTGCTTCGCTCCTAAAACCGCAACATCCTCTATTAAGCCGTGGACTGGGAGCTTGCTGGGGTGGGGGAGAGATATTGAAGCTTTGAAAAAGCTTTGCCTCTTGGAAGAGTCAAAGGGGCAAAAGCTGTATGGGGCGGTCAGAGGGCGACCGGCAAACTCAAAAGGCCAAGGAAGTCTTTGCAGAGGCTGTTTGCTTTCTCTGGGGTTGGGGAAAGCACGGGGACCCTCCGGGAGGTTGCGGGCCTAAGACTCCGCTTTTCAGCTGGAGGCTCCGCCCGCCGTCGCACTGACGGCTTCTGTAGCCAATGAGCGGCGAGGAAACCGCGGTTCCCATCTCTGAAGGGCGGGTACTTCCTACCCCGGCCCCAGGCTCGGAGAAGGAAGGGAAAGTACCCCTACGAAGGATGGCTGGAGTTGGAGGGGCGCCTGGTTGAGCGACATCCTTGGGAAATAAATGCGTAAAAATAAAAGGGAAAGGATCGAGGTCCATGTTTTTTTGATCCCTCGTACACGTCTTGTTTCATGATTCAACTGCATCTAGAACTGGACCTTTATAGTTAATAAGACGAAGCTAGTCAACAAACTAAATAGATTCTGTGTGGCTATTTGGGATTTTACTCTGAAATTATTAAAAAATGAAATCCAAGAAATGCCAGAATCTGAATCGCTAAGCGTATTCACAGTTACATGGGAATCTTTCCATAGTTAAAAATCCTATCAATTTTTGAAACTAAAGACCGTAACTTTATTTCCAGAAGTGAGACAGTCTCATTTTATAACCTGCGCTACTATTCAGGTTTATTTATTTAGATAATACTTGCAGCACCCTGTATTCCTTTTCCCTCTTACACATTTTCCTCGCTGGACAATTTCAAGAGCTCTTTTCCAGTTCAGCAAAACAACGCTTAACTCCAAGAATGAGGAAAGCACGTGTGGTATGATGGCAACGTACTAGTGGAGGAGGGGAGGTTTGAGGCTAGTATCATTAACATACCCGATTAATACATTAAAAATCAGCATGTCCTTTTAAATGACCGTAAGTGCAGTCATAGTTTATGTAGACAAATATTTAATCTCATACATTTTCCCTCCCTCATCTTCCTGATGGCTGCAATTGACAGTTTGGGCTCTGATTTATTGCAAATATTTAAGTATTTAACTATTGTGCATGTACTGAAATGTAGATGTCTTAATTTAAATATGTGGCCAGAGATATCATTAGAGATTTTTGCAGGACTTCTAGAACCAAACACTACTTTCCTAGGCACTGTTTAATGTTTTAAAATGTATCTCTATAGCAGTGCTGCTATTTAGATATACGTAGACACCGTGCGGGAGATCTGGAGACAGAATAGTGATTCTTTAATGCAGTTGCGGAAAAGAAGTTGCTTAATCAGATAATAAGTTCTAAAATTCTTTCAGACTTTGTTTTCTTTAGTTTTTTTTAAAGATAGGCTTTGGTATTTAAAAAATGTTCAGTGTAGTTACAGCTGTACAAAGCAGCACTCTGCCCACATTCTCAGTTTTATACAAATTAAAATACCTGTTTCTTCAAACATCATGGGACTTTTGTGGGTAGATTTAAATTTGATGTATCAGGTATTTTAGCATTCCCATTGAGTTGACTCTGATTCATAGTGACCCTATGGGACAGAGTAGAACTGCCCCATATGGTTTCCAGGGCTGAATCTTTATGGAAGCGGACTGCCACATCTTTCTCCCATGGAGAGACTGGTGGGTTTGAGCCACCTACCTTTCGGTTAGCAACCAAGCTCTTAACCACTGCACCACCAGGGCTCCTCCTATTTTAGCACACCATGTATAAAACACAGTAGCAAACCTAGTGTAGTACTTGAGGTTGTCTTTGTAAGTGGCATATATGATTGCTGTTTGCCAGCAATTGCTTTATTAGCAATTACTTTATCAGAATTTCTGTAAATATACAGCAAGATGTTTTAAGAAGCAGTTTTAAAATACTTTTGAGGATGTTTCAATTGAATTATTTCTCCTTCGTTTTTATAGGGGATATGGGTGAATAACATTTGGTTGTTTGATTGTCATCAAATATATTCATTTGCAGGATATAGTGACGGTTCAGAATTTTTTAACTTATGAACAAAACTAATGTGCCACTGAAAGGTCACAGCCTTGAGAACGCTGTGGAGCCGTTCTACTGTACATACACGGGGTTGCCATGAGTTGGAATCGACTTGACAACAACAATAACAATGTGGAACCACTCAGTCTTAGAGTTATAAAGCTTCTAAACTGTTTATTCTTTTTTTAATAGTTAGTGGTTTGATCATCCCTTTGTGTTATATACCTTCACAAAATATTTTTTGTTCTAAAGAAACTCGTTAGAGAATGTGTTTAATGAAGTTTGAAGACAGTGGGAATGAGGACAGATGTTCATGAAGCTTTCCTTAATTTTTTGAGCAGAATAATTTTTTTTTATAAACTTTGTCAAAAAGAAGCCCAACCATAATATTTATGTAGTGAGCTTATACAAGGAGCTGGTTTGTAGTAATAGCGCCTCATAGTGTTAATCAGAACAGTATATAATTAGATGAAATTTATTTAAGTGGTTTATAAAAATTTAGAAATAAATGTTTCCTATTACTTAATGGAAACAGGCCTTTTTGTAAATCTTGCTGCTGATCTTTTGTAAAGGGGCAGATAATATTTTAGGGTTTGGGAGCCATATAGTTTCTGTTGCAATTGCTACCGTTGTCGCCATAGATAGTATGTGAGCAAATGGCCGTAGATGTGTTCCAGTAAAACTTCATTTATACAGTCAGGCTGTATGTAGGTCCACCCCTGGTATAGAAGATAATCCTGAAGGTGTAAATATGATTGTAGGCAATTGATATTTGGGTTGATGTGGCTTTTCCTCAGCAATTTTGTAACCTTTTTTGGTCCTTAGACCCTTGTGACAATCTCTTGATTTCATCAGACCTTCCCCAGTCCCCTCAGAATAGTGTCTAACCATGTACTCTAAGATTTCGTGTTTCATTTCAGAGAATTCATAAACTTCTGAACCTCTTTTAGGGTTAGCCACCGTTTCAGGCTTATCCACCACTCTTGCTTCCCTCCCCTATCTTGGGACACCTAATATATGTGCACCTCTCTCCAGCTTCCTCCTCCTTAACTAAGATGGAATCTGCTCTCTGTCATTTATCTTTGCTCAATTGACTAGTAATGTTTTAATAGGAATGTGTTTTAGTGTGTTTCTTTAACCTGCAGTTTTATGTTAGGCCTACTGGAATGATCTTTGTCTCTTTTAGAGGGAATTTCTGGTATGAGCAAGCCAGATTCTTTTTTTTTTAAGAAAAATTGACTCAGTCTTTTAAAAAAATATTGGAAAGGGCCTGGGTTTGGGGGGAGGACCTACAGTCAGGGTGTGTGTGGCCTGTGTGGATAGGGGGTACCTCCTCCCTTTGCTCTCAGAGAATTAGCTGTAGCCTGACCTGTGTGCAGTACCGAGAAGCTGTAGAGTGGAATAGAAAATGCAAGAGCTTTGAAATTACAGCGTAAAACTTTCCAGCCCAACCCAAGAGTGGATTCCGGGTCTGCTCAAATATTGACCCCTCAGCCCTTGGGGAGGCCAGATGGGGTCTAGGGTATTTCAGAGCTTCCTGGCTAGTTGCTGACAGCTGCAAGCCGCCTCTTTCCTTTACCCCACCAGGCCACACAAATACTATTTTCTATGTTTACCATCATGTGAAAAAGACTAGGCACAACACCCCGTGACATTGGTTGAGTTTCTTAATCTGTTCGGGCCATAGTTTTTCCAGCTCATATAAGATTGCTTTGAGGAGTAAATAAAAACATCCTTGTACGTGCTGGGTACTAGGCTCAGTAAGTGTTGGTTTCATTTCACCTGTTTCTCTGTTCTTAGGGCCTTTGGGCTTGAGAAGCACATCTGCTATCGCTTCTTCCAATGACAGGTCCCATCACCCACTCTGCCTTGGCCCAGCTTTGTCTGAACAGGCTCCTTCCAAAGCTTTCCTGCCGTTTCTACTTTTTCTGTTTGAATTTCTGCCCTTTCTTTGCCTTGTGATTTCCATAATCATAATTTAGAGGTTCACACATTTGAGTTACTGTTTTTATGATTTTTTTTTGGAGACAGTGGGGGTGAGGCAGATAGGAAAAAAACCATAAGAGGCTTGGGGGGTTTATATTCCAGGAAAACAAAAAATGGAGGTTTTACAAAGATTCTTAAATACTCATGCAAAAATGACAGAATTAAAAAAGTGTTTTTTTCTAGTATGCTTACAATTCCTTTTTTTTTTTAATCGTTGAAACGTCTTCCCTATATTGTCATATTTACCTCGCAAGTTACTGTCATTTTTGTTGTGGTTATAACCATAACAAAGCCAGATTATTTTTTATTACATTATAACTGGGGAAATTGAATAGATATGTTTTTGAAAAATTGTAATTGAAAATCTTCCATTGACTCTCATATCTGACCGTGGACTCTATAGTAGAATAACGTGGTATGTTCGCATACTGTCATAAAGGCATCCAGAACTGGACAGTAGGTAATTTATTTTAGGCAAATAGTATGTCCTTATTCCAAAGACTTTATTTTTAGGCATGATTTGTTATTCAGCAAATATAGGTGAATTGAAAAACTATTTTACAGGAAGAATGGTTAATGGCAGATTGGTTTTATGGAAATGAATAGATGTTTTCTCATTTCTTATGGCCACCTACAAGTTCACTTCCCTTGTTTTCTTCACGGCCTTTGGTGTTAGATCACATTTACAATCACTGTCATGCCAGGTGTGCTGTTCAGAAAAACTGGCATTTCTGTTTGTTTTCACCACAACATCTAGAATTGCTGAAGTTTTAATAAAGTTTCTACATTTGATACATACTTTGCTCATTGAATCGCATATTGTTTTCAACTCTGCTTTGTTGTTTTATGACTTAACTTTGCATGTTTAAAGTGTCAGCTGTTTGATAAAGATTGTCTTTTATTACAAAGTTCTCCCATTTACTTCTCTAATTGCGCTTACACTTGAAATTTAACAAGCAAATAAATAGCTTTCCTGTCATTATTTACCATACAAAAGATTAAAAAAAAAAAGATTTCTAGATTTCTGATCTTTTTTATTTTAACAGCAGATTTTGAGACTGTGCAGGGTTGTGCTTAAGACATAAAGGCACCCAAGTTATCCTGCATATGTATAATGTGCAGTTAGCATTCTATCGCTGCTGCAAAATAGCTGTTCCAAAATCAAGTTTTCCATTGATCGTTATCATCCTGTAATTTCCCTTAGGTGTCCTAACCTCCAGCTTTAAAATGCTGCTTTAAGCACATAATTCACTAAATGAAATACTTTCAGAATTTGAATAAACTTATAAATTGTCTAAACTGGCCTTTTCATTTGATGTGAGAATAAACTGAAGCCCAAAACTGTAGACTTGCTTATCTCTGTTCCGCTAGATTCCGTATTTCCTGAGTTTCAGGTCCTTTTTTTGGTTCTTTGTTTTAGAACACTCAATATTGGCTTGTGCATTAGTTTTGGAATCTCCTTCGGAGTAGGGACAGAGTTGTTTTTTTTTTTTTTACTTTTTTTCTGAATTAGCAGAGCCTTCCTGTGCTTATGGTACCATACCAGTTGCTGTCAAGTCAGCTCTGACTCATGGTGACCCCATGTGGGTGCTCCATAAGGTTTTCAGTGGCTGATTTTTCAGAATTGCCAGGTCTTTCTTTCGACTTGCTGATAGATTGATGGTGTACCTCTGATTGCCCATGTCAGGGCCTTGATCACCTATTCAAGGCAGCAAATCTTTATGAACCTGATTGCGGTGAAGTATTCGTGTTTTTTTGCCTCTAAAATGAGGAACATTAGGGCATGTTGCTATATCCTCATTCTGAAATAGGATCAAAGAATGAGAAGGAATTACCATTATGGAGGCTAGTCCTAGGAAAGAGCCCCTAGTTAGAGGCAGTAGATAGGATTGTAAAGGCCAGAAATTTCAGTGGGTTGTCTGGTCAATATTTTATAAATACACATTTCATCATATCGGACACCTTGCTTCACAAGAGCCAGCCTTCACTGTTGTTTGTTAGTCATTGTGGTATACTGAATGTAACTCACGTGCCCCCGTTGCTTCTTGGGTGCCTGAAGTGCTTGGTGGTTTTAAAAGAGAGAAACTGAAGAACAGGCATTGACGGATTCCTGAGCTTGCAGGACATTCACAAGAGTCACTGACCAATGTGAAATGCATCTAAGAACAGATGAAAAGAAATTGTGTGGACACAGGTAATCATAAAGTCAGAAACCCCTCTGGGATAAGACAGCTGTGATAACATCCAGGAAGCCTTTAGAAGTTTATCTTATGCAAAGAATTTAACTTCAGGCAATTTCAAATGAATGGGGGCCACAGAAACCTCCTAGTAACCTGATGTCAGCTGATCTCAGAAAGGAGGCGTGATTTCAGTCAGCCGTGTTGAGACCAGCCAATGGCTAATTTTTACCTACCCTTCTCCTTAAAAGCCTCCTTGTAACTAGCCTGCATTGAGCCATTTGTTTTCTTAGAAACAAAATGGTCTCCATGTATGCATACAGAATAATTGCTGCAATAAACCCTATATACCTTACTTGCACTTTGATTATTTTGTAACAGTGGACTTCACTGACCATGTTCTCCCTCTTACTCTCTCCTGTTATGATTTGCAGATCACAAGTGGCTCAGGGGTCTCTATCCCTGTAGCCATGCCTCTCTCTTAGAGGTTGATTTTGGTTTGATTACTCTATGCATTCCCTGTTTCAGTGAAAATCTTACCTTGCAAAGCAGAATGATTAGAGGTTAATCAAATCCATCCTGAAGGGTTTATTTCACGATTCCCTGAAATAGTTTTACCTATTTGTACATTGAAAATAATTTTTATACAATTTGTGTAACTTCAAGAATATGTTGGTGACTTTCTTGCCATCACTAAACTCGGTTGCATTTTCAAAGTGGTCAAGAGCTTGGCTGCTAACCAAAAGGGCAGCAGTTCGAATCCACCAGCCGCTCCTTAGAAACCCTAAGAGGCAGTTCTGCTTTGTCCTATAGGCTTGCTATGAATTGGAATCGACTCGACAGCAATGGATTTATGGTCCTCAGAGGAGCCCTGGTGGCAGTGGTTAAAGCGCTCAGCTGCCAGCCAAAAGGTCAGCAGTTCGAACCCACCAGCCGCTCCGTGGGAGAAAGATGTGATAAGGATTACAGCCTCGGAAACCCTATAGGGGCAGTTCTACCCTGTCGTATAGGGTCGCTATGAGTTGGAATCGACTTGACAGCAGTGAGTTTGGTTTTTTTTGGATGGTCCTCAGCATGCCTGTGTTAGAGATTCTAATTTGATAAGTACCAGCAGGGCCCAGAAATTGGCTTTTTAAAACAAGTATCCCAGATGATTTTTTGTATGCAGATTTGGAAAGCTACTGCTCAGTGATGGGGACCTGGCATTTTAAATCACCACTACAGGCGATTCTAAGGCACCCTGGTGGCGCAACGGTTAAGTGCTTTGCTGCTAACCTAAAGGTTGGCAGTTCAAACCCACCCAGTGGCTCCCAATCTGCTTCTGTAAAGATTACAGCCAGGAAAACCCTATGGAACAGTTTGGGGCCGTTCTGCTGTGTCACACAGGGTCACTATGAGTTGGAATCGACTCGATAGCAACCAGCAACAACAACAACATACTATTCTAATGCAGGTGTTCTTTTTTTTTTTTTTTTTAAATAATGGAAGTCCATTTCTACTGTTAACATCATTTCTGGTCCAGGATTGTACAGGCCTTTGGAATAGTTTAAGCCTAATAATGAGACTCTTCTAGCATACATAACATTGTCTCAGTACAAAACATGCATGGGTGTTATTGAAATCACTGTTTAGATCACTTAAAATAGATAAAGTAGTGTAAATATTTTATAAGTAACCATTGATTAGGAGCAAAGGTAAAATTCCACTTGGTATAAGTTGAAAGAAAATAGTATACTTAAATGTTGGTTTTAGTTCCATCCAACCAACTGGTCCCCTTGTTAGTGTACTGCCTTGTATTGTGCGATGTTCTCACCATTTTTGGCACTTCTATAGTAATGCTGTCAGCTGGGTGTGAAAGCTTACCACTTCCCTTGCCCCTGAGGTGGTTGTCTTTTTGCTTAAGGGCAGAAGCCCTTAGCCTTGCCACACAGTTTTTTGCTTCTTGCTGCTGCCTCTAGCTACCATTGCCTGAGATGTACCTGTAGTTCTCTGCCTTGCTCCACAGCTTGGCTGCACCAGGCTTTTCTGTCTTGTATATCTGGACGTGCTGGAAAGAGTTCAAGAACATTATGATGAGTAACCTGTTCCTTTTTCCATGACTGTCTTATTTCCATTCGAGACTTTGATAACAAGTGGCTGATATTTGAGTCCTTACTAACTCCCCCCTTTGCAGTACATACAGGTATTGGCAAGTGATGCTGTTTATTCAAAAAAAGACTGCTCGGTCGTTTTAAAACATGTTTCTATCAGTACTTTTTTTCTCATTTCTTTAATTTGGAGTTTATAAATTTATAAACAATCCAGATGCTTTTTCTTTATGTCCATTATTCCTACCCCTCCTACTCCCTCTTTTTTAAAATAGTAAGAGACAGCTTGATATAGTCAGAAGGTTTTGAAGTCCTGAATTAAGTCCACGTTCCTTGTTACATCTTTTAAAATGCTAAGCGTAGGGTGTGACACTTAGTGTGAGCTAAATTAGTATCCACAGAACTCAGTTTTAGAGTTGAGTGTCTGGGTTAGGGAAGAGCATCAACAGTGTGATTAATGGTACGGATAAGAAAAAGGAACCTGGGCTGTCATGATGTAATAACGGGGTCCAGTTGGGAAATGTTGGAGCCTTTGTCTCCCGGGGTGTGGCTCCTGACAGAGTACATTCTTAGACATTTTTTGTTAGTGTGGCGGCTTGTCATCACCTGACTGTCAGTATTTCCACAATAAGACAAGAATGCTCGTTTTTCTTGTCAGCTTTATGGTGTATTTGCATATGCACTTTGAGAATGTGTGAAAGATGATCCAGTTGATTCCGAGGCATTGATGTTAAACCCAGTTTCAAATTAAGGTTTCTCTGAACTGGGGAGGCAATACCTGTGTGAAGGCAGAGGGGCAGACCGGTTGATCTCTGGAGATCCCCGGCGGCTGTAAGTGGAATGATTCTGTGATTCCCTAGCTTTCTGATTCTTCTTTCCCTATTTGTTTCTTTATTATCCTCACCATTTCCTGCTGTGTCCCACCAATTCACAAACCAAAGAACCAGAGAAATCTGAGGGTTGTTGGTAGGTAGCTGAAACTGAGCTAAAAAGATTACAATTAAAGAAGGAACCATAGGAGAGGTGAGAAAGAAAAACCAAGATGGCAGTGGCAATTCAGGAGGCATGAATTGGGAACACGAAATGGTCAAGATGAAGTAGGAGGAAGAAAACAAATCTTTAAAAATAAAAAGAAGAGGAGGATGCAGTAAATATGAGAAAGGTAGATGGGGAAGGAACTTTCTGTAACGTCCACTCATTTGAAAAATTTATTCTGAGATTTCCCTATATTATAATTGGCTGTGGGGTGTAGGTTGTACAGTTGGTTAGCGTGCTTAATTTATAGTTGAAGAATAAGGTGGTATGTACATATCACTTAGATTTATATATTATTATTATTTTTAATCTGCATTGTTTCTAGTGTTTAGTAACTCTAGATATAACTGCTGCTCAGCAGCCCTTCAACTGTGTGGATCATAACAAATTATGGATAACATTGCGAAGAATGGGAATTCCAGAACACTTAATTGTGCTTATGAGGAACCTGTACATAGATCAAGAGGC
>NW_004443971.1:18870918-18906450 GCF_000243295.1 Trichechus manatus latirostris | reverse complement strand
GAAGTTGTCAAGGATTTCATTTTACTTGGATCCACAATCAACACCCATGGAAGCAGCAGTCAAGAAATCAAAAGACACATTGCATTGGGCAAATATGCTGCAAAAGACCTCTTTAAAATGTTGAAAAACAAAGATGTCACCTTGAGGACTAAAGTGCGCCTGACCCAAGCTATGGTGTTTTCAGTCACTCATATGCATGCGAAAGCTGGACAATTAATAAGGAAGACCCACGAAGAGTTGGCACCTTTGAATTGTGGTGTTGGCGAAGAATATTTAATGTACCATGGACTGCCAAAAGAACGATCAGGTCTGTCTTGGAAGAAGTACAACCAGAATACTCCTTAGAAGCAAGGATGGCGGGACTAGTCTTACATACTTTGGACATGTTGTCAGGAGAGATCAGTCCCTGGAGAAGGACATCGTGCTTGGTGAAGTCCGAGGTCAGCGATAAAGAGAAAGACCCTCAAGGAGAAGGATTGACACAGTGGCTGCAATAATGGGCTAAAGCATAACCACGATTGTGAGGCTGGCACAGGACCGGGCAATGTTTTTTTCTGTTTTTCATGGGGTCGCTGTGAGTTGGAACCAACTCGACGACACCTAATAACAACAGCAACCCTTTCATTTTCGAGGAGAAGAAAGGTAGATTTTCAATCAACAGATGGCCAAAATAACTTCCTCCCACTTTTGCTTGGAGATGCCAAGTTTATTTGCCAACTTTTCAAAATGAGAAAGCACTTTGAATCACCATTGTCAGATATTTATATTACGCTTTGAATCTGGAGGATTGTATTTGCCTTATTGAAACAATGATCCAGCTTTATGCTTTTAAAAATATTTCAGTTTTTTTTTTTTTTAAAGTGCAGTATGTGGGAGCAAAGAAATGACCAAGTACTGCATGGTACAGCCTGACTCACCCGCCTTTAATGACTCCATGTTGGACCTCTGCTTTCAGCCTGACCTGACCTACCTGCCTATGTTTAGACTCATTTTCATATTTTCCCTTACACTGTAGTCATATCTGACAACTTATGTTCTGATAATTTTTGTGCCCTTTTTGGTCTCTCCGCTTTTTTTCTTACTGCTCTTACTACCTATTTCCCGTGCTTCAGCTATTCAATTTTGGTGTATTAAAATCATCTTCATCCTTTAAGACCTTGTTCAAATATAGAAAGAATATAAAGAAACCTCTCTTTCTTCAGCTTCTTTAGACTTTTAGTACTTATTGACTCCCCCTGCAATTGTACTTACTTTCCTTACTGGAATGTAAGCTTCTGGAAGGCATGAATCATGCCCTTTACATATTTGTTTCCTGCAGGGCCTAGGAGCATTCTTGGCAGAACTGACCACTCAGGAAATAGCAGATGGCTTGATGACTGCATCGCAGAGGCTACATGGGGCAGGAAGTCTGGGTGGGTTCTAGCAGTGAGAGAATGTCCAGAACAATTGAACAGTTGGTTTCAGGGAAGTCTAGGATGAATGCCAGACAAATGTTCCTGCAAGGCCCTTAGGACATAGTATGAGGGAGGTCTTACTGTGTGAAATAGGTAAAGGTCGCATCTGCAAGTGGTCACTTTCAGGACATTCAGGGACCTAGTCTGAGAGGCTGGCCTTGGTATCTGAATTGTGAGTTTTGAAAGGTCTTAGACTGGGGAGAGATGGGAACCAAGACTAGGAAAAACAGGGATATACAGACATGAATTTTGTGGGAGTAGGGAGGGGTGTGGAGTCGAGACAAAGACCAGTTTGGTGACTGAAGTATAAGTTAAAGACTTGGGCAATAAGGAACAAAGTAAGAGCTGAGTACCTGGAATGAGGGCATGAGGTTGAAACAGGACCAGCAATCAGGTTAAATGCACTTGAAGCTGATTTACTAAGCTGTTCACTAAACATCTTATATTTCCCACTTTAGGGGCCAGCTTGTTCCTAGTGCAAGTTAATGATCTGATTTTCTGTAAAGGGGTAAGAACCTCTTTCTGGCCCATAAAAGGTGCTTACTATGTATTTATCAAATTAACTCAGTTTTGATGTTCTAACAATTTTCTCATAAAGAAAATGTTGAAATCAGTTATATAAGGAAATAGCTAGGTTAATACTTGAAATTATTCTCCCCTTAAGAATTATTACTGATTGTGAATTGATGGAAGGATATCATTTGATATGTGACCGTCAAATGCTGACATAGCCAAAGATTGTTCTATTTCAAAATGAAACCAAGAAACCAAACGCATTGCCATCGAGTTGATTCCGACTATCTTAGTGATCTAGTGCTGCTCTAACAGGAGTTCCACGAGTGGATGCCTTTAACAAAGAGAAGTTTATTCTCTCACAGTCCAGTAGGCTGCAAGTCCAAATTCAAGGCATCAGCTCCAGGGGAAGGCCTTCTCTCTCTGTCAGCTCTGGAGAAATGTCCCTGTGATGCATCAGCCTTTCCTTGGTCTGGGAGCTTCTCTGCGCAGGAACCTCAGGTCCAAAGGATGCACTCTGCTCCCAGCACTGCTTTCTTGGTGGTATGAGGTTCCCATGTGTCTCTACTTGCTTCTCTCTTTTGTATCTCAAAAGAGATTGGCTTAAGACACTATCCAATCTTGTAGAGGTCATCAGTATAACCTCATCATAGTGATAGAGTTTAGAACACATAAGGAAATCACATCAGATTACACAATCATATAATACTGGGAATCATGACCTAGCCAAGTTGACAGATATTTTGGGGGGACACAATTCAATCCATGACACCGACTCATAGTGACCCTATAGGATGAAGTAGAACTGCCCCCATAGGGTTTCTAAGGAGCGGCTGGTGGATTTGAACTACTGACCTTTTGGTGAGCAGCCAAGCTCTTAACCACTGCACCACCAGAGCTCCCATTTCAAAACAGGTACGTTTTATTTACTATCTTTATATAGTTTCTATTGCTAGAAGTTTAAAGAACAATCCGTAATGTCAGTAATTATTTATAAAAACATTTAAAGTACTTACAAAGGACTTTATGCCAAATGGACCAAAGATACAATGTATATTCGTGAGTTAATGAAGAAAACCAAAACCTGTTGCCATCCAGTTGATTCTGACTCACAGAAATAACGAAGTAGCACATTGGAAATTTATCTGGGAAGGTACTCAGAGATTGCATCATGAAAGGCCTTGAATATTGCCCTAAGAAGATTAAACCTCTTCTCTCCTGTGATGTGGTTGTGAAGAGTTACTTGTACCTTTGTGTTTTTAGATTTTGATTTTAATAGCAACCAAATAAAAGAGATGGCTTTGTCATCTCTTTATTTGATTCTTAGTTGATGGCAGTTCAGGAACTAGCATCAAAGTAGAATCAAGACTATTGTAAAGGAGATCTCATAGACTTGTTAAAGAATGTATTAAGATAATTTTGGTTTATGAGATATATGAAAGAATTAAGTTTAGACTTTAAAATCCAGACTTTAGTGATACTACTAGTATACTTTAACATTACCAAGAAAAGGGATTATTTCTTTTTTATAAACGCACCCCCCAACACACTTCATTGTCTTCTTTCTTCTTTTTTTAAAATTTAGGACTGAATTAAATAAATAATTAATTTATACATTTATTTTTTAGAAACACCTGCTATACCTTCCACTCTGCTTCTAAGTAGGTTTTTTTTTTTTTCCTTGCATAAAATCGTTTGATTATTGTCTTCAGAAAAATTCCAACCCCTTAGTATCTTAATAATACTTTATGATTTGGCCCTTGGCTGTTGCCTCTACTGCATCCCATGCTTCTGCCTCACTGGACTTAACTGCAGTTCCCTAGTTTTCCATGCTTTAGTCTGGAATGTTGCCCTCTTCTTTTTGGCCAGGTTAGCTAGCTCTCACGCCTCATTTATGACTCACCTTCGGTGTCTTTTCTGCAAGGGCTTGCCTGACCCTGAGAGCCTGTTTAAATGTCCTTCCTATGATCTCTTGGAGTAGCAGCACACTGTGATGGTGTCTGTCATAATGCTTGCCTCCTTATAGTGGACAAATTCGTTTCTTTACGTCTCCACTGTGAATAGTTTGAGGGATTGGTATTGCCTTAGTCTTTTTGATTTCTGTCAGCTCTGTGCTAGGCACACTGGCTATGCTCAGTGAATGGCTTTAATGAATGAGTTGGGGAAAAGATAGAGAGGAGGAATCTAGGATAGCCCACAATGTTTTTTGGCTGGGGGCCTCAGTAGATGACAGTATCTCCAACTCCAGGACTCTTTCCTTTCCATCTCCTCCTCCACCTTGTGAGTAGCTATGGCTCCTTGTTGAAATGAGATGAAATAAAAAAGAGACTTAACTTTCTTGCAGATTCTTGTTAGGTGCTGTCGAGGCAGTTCTGACTCATAGCGACCCTGTGTACAACCAAAGAAAACACTGCCCGCTCCTGCGCTGTCCTCACAATTGTTGCTATACTTGAGCCCATCTTTGCAGGAACTGTCTCAGTCTGTCTAGTCGAGGGTCTTCCTCTCTTTCACTGACCCTCTACTTTACCAAGCATGATGTCCTTCCCCAGGGACTGGTCCCTGCTGATAACATGTTCAAAGTAAGTGAGATGAAGTGTCACCATCCTCGTTTCCAAGCAGCACTTTGGCTATATTTCTTCTAAGATAGATTTATTCGTTCTGCTGGCAGCCCATGACATATTCAGTATTCTTTGCCAACACCATAATTCAAAGGCATTAAATCTTTTTCAGTCTTCCTTATTCATTGTCCAGCTTTCACATGCATTTGAGGTGATTGAAAATATCATGGCTAGGCTCAGGCGCATCTTAGTCCTCAAAGTGACATGTTTGCTTTTTAACGCTTTGAAGAGGTCTTTTGCAGCAGATTTGTCTGAGGCAATACATTTGATTTCTTGACTGCTGCTTCCATGGGCATTGATTGTGGATCCAAGTAAAATGAAATCCTTGACAACTTCAGTATTTTCTCCATTTAATATGATGTTGCTTATTGGTCCAGTTGTGAGGATTTTTGTTTTCTTTATGCCAAGGTGTAATCCATACTGAAGACTGCAGTCTTTGATCTTCATCAGTAAGTGCTTCAAGTTCTCTTTCCTTTTGGCAAGCAGAGTTGTGTCATCTTCATATCGCAGGGTGTTAATAAGTTTTCCTCTAATCCTGATGCCCCATTCTTCTTCAGAATAGTTCAGCTTCTTGAATTATTTGCTCAGCATAAAGATTGAATAAGTATGGTGAAAGGATACAGCCTTGACGCATGCCTTTCCTGATTTTAAATCATGCAATACCCCGTTGTTCTCCCATGAGCACAAATAAGTGTTCTGGAATTCCCTTTCTTTGCAATGTTATCCATAATTTGTTATGATCCACACAGTTGAGGTGCTTTGTATAGTCAGTAAAACACAGGTAAACATCTTTCTGGTATTCTCTGCTTTCAGCCAAGATCCATGTGACGTTAGCAATGATATCCCTTGTTCCACAGCCTCTTCTGAATCTGGCTTGAATTTCTGGCAGTTTCCTGTCGATGTACTGCTATAACCTTTTTAAAATTATCTTTAGCAAAATTTTATTTGAATGTGATATTAATGATATTGTTTGATAACTTCCACATTCTGTTGGATCACCTTTCAGATTCTTAGGACATTTTATTTATGTCCTTGTAGATGGTGTCTCATTGAGCAGGCTGTGGAAGTTTTTCACCTGGCATAAAGAGGTACAATCTCTCCTTCTACTGGAACATTTTCTGTGGGTTCTTCCCATGTCTACTACTTTCAAATCAAATGAATACCAAAACTATAAAGTCAGAGAAGGTAGGAACTGAAATATTCTAAGATCTAAGGGAATACGGGTTTTTGCCATAGTTACAGTTGAAGTTGTCATAGTGCCTAATGCTGAAGAACAGAGTAAAGGAAATATTAACCAGATCAGCTTAGAATTCAGAACCCTATTGTTTAAGCATAGAGTCTAGAATAACTCCCCCAAGTCTGGTTAAATCCACATCCATCATAATTAACCAGGTTAGGAAGAAATAACAGTTTCTTTCAGGAAGAGGAGGAGGCATCTCTTATGTCCAGTTTGGGACGCTTGTAGGATATATGGGTAACACTATCCCATAGGTAACTGGTTATATCAATCTTGAGAGGTTTAACCTGAAGTAGAGCCCTGGTGTATTCAGTATAGAGGGAGTGATGGATTATGTGGCTGAGATGAGCGTGTCTAGGGAAAGTGTGTCAGGGGCCCTTGCTCATGTATTAAAAGGGCATTTGCATTACAACCTAAGTACTCAGTGAATTGATTTGTATGTTGTTGCCTGACTTTAGCGCTAAGTATGATATGTAAGGTATATTCTTGTGAACTTCCAAATAACCCATTTTCCATCTGTAATAAATATGTGTTTTTAAAGCGACTTATTTTATATCATCTTTCTAAGACTTGGAGCCCTGGTGATGCAGTGGTTAAGAGCTATGGCTGCTAACCAAAAGGTCGGCAGTTCGAATCCACCAGCCCTTCCTCGCAAACTCTATGGGGCAGTTTTACTCTGTCCTACAGGGTTGCTATGAGTCAGAATTGACTCGACAGCAACGGGTTTGGTTTTTTTGGTTTTTCTAAGACTTCATCATTCCTTAGTTAGAGGAATGGATTTTTCAGATTCAGAAAGTTTCCGAAAGCAAAATTTAACTAGGTGTCAATTATGTAATTCCACTGTGAATGTCTACAAGTCTAACTAGATTTTCAAATCTTTGATCAGAGAGTCCCTTATATTTAAACAATCTCTCATAAAACATCCTGAGTAGTTTTATCATCGTAACACTGTTATTCCTACTGTTAACTTCAAATAATAATCCTTATTCTCTGGGTAATATCTGCATAAAATCATAGTTTCATATGATAAGTATGCCAAGGAAAATATATTTGTTTCTAGAATATGTATTTGTGTATGTCAAAAGACATACACACACAGTTTGGCATGATTTTATAGTCTGTGGCCAAAAGAGCCAAGAGTGGGATTGCAAGATGGTGCAGGTCAGGGTGGAAATCATTTGGCAGAGTTTGGTGAGAAGGTTTGCTTAGCAGCTGCCTGGGTTAACTTTGCATAGTCCAGTCAAAGAATAGTACAGTTCTGTGATATAAAGAGGAATATAAGAGCAATTGAATTTAGTTTCCCAGAAGATACATTTTAAAACATTAAATATAACCATGACTTACTTTATCAATACATTGAAAAATCTTTTGGTTAAGAGCTAGGATAGTTTTGTATAACCATGAGTCACTGGCTTTCATATACTTCCTTTTTTCTTTCTTAATTTTCTTAATCTTAATTTGCATTGAAAGTCTACGTGAGGTAAAAAAGAAAGCAGACAAACCCTTTCTGGTTTTTTGTTTTTGGTCTGTTTTGGAGGGGGTGAGTGGGCAGGAGGAGGGAGAAGGCATGAGTTATTGGCTGGAGTAAAGTAACAGCCTTCAGTTGTTTTGTTAAACATTGATTATGTACTACCAACCTAATTATCTATTAAATAGACTCTGTTATGACTAACTCAGATCCTAAGAATGAGGTCAAGGCCTTAGTGAGGGTTAGTGAAAAAGTTCCCTGGGGAGAGTATTGGAAGACCTGAGTTAGCATCTAGACCTTGCTCTAGACCTCAGTTTTAGCTCTAGGCCTCAGTTTTCCTTGTCTGCTTTTTGGGTGCATCGAAAGAGATAATGGGTAGGAAAGCTTTTACAGTTTACTTTATGGTTTATTGTAAATTGTGGAATATAAAGAAAATAGGATTTTGGAAGTTCAGAAGTAATGCATAGAACAGTGTCTGAAGTAAAATAGGTTTCAAAATACATTTGTTGAATGAATAGATATGAGCAATTAAGCTTTTTTTTAAAAGATAAAATGTAAAACCATGCATTAGTTTAGAACTTCTATTACATTTTGCTTTTATTTTATTTAAATGAAAAGGGGCTTTTTTTTGGTCATGATTTTTGGGTTGGTGAGTACTTGTTACAGACCAAAGGCTGTTAAAAAAGACTGTGCAATAAATAATTCATGCTAATGAAAGTCTTTCCAAGAGCTAGTCTATGTTCCATAGTGCTTTATCAGCTTTGTTATAATAGAATTCACTACTTTGAATTATTTAGTGCAAGGAATTCAGTAGAATGTTGTTTACAATCAGGTTTGGAAGATGGGCCCAAGAGCTCTTTAAGTCAGTCTTTTGCTATGGATGGCTAACGTTTGGTTTTCATGGTTTTCCTAGTATTACAGTTTAGTGATTGGCTTAGTGACCATGTGCTTTTGCCAGACTTTAGTTGTTGCTTTGTAAGTGAATGACATAGCAGAAACATAAACGAAATTTCTTGTGTTTATAACTGCGCCCTATGCCCACAGTTAACTAGGCAAATAGAAAGCCCATCAAAGCTTTTTGGACAAACTTGTTAGTATCCTCAAGTCTGTAGTCTCTACAAACTAGATTTTCAAATCTTTCTTTTCAAATGTACTTTATAAATATGTTGTAAATTTCCTAGCTCTTTCCAAGGGCTGAGTAGGGATCCCTTGCCTTTCACATTGTCAGAGGGAAATTCTTCTGTAAAGGTAAACCAAAAACAAACCAAACCCTTTGCTGTCGAGTTGATTCTGACTCATAGTGACCTTATAGGGTAGAGTAGAACTGCCCCATATGGTTTCCAAGGAGCACCTGGTGGATTCGAACTGCCAACCTTTTGGTTAGCAGCCGTAGCTCTTAACCACTACGCCACCAGGGTTTCCATACTACTTAACACTTTTGAGAAATGTTGACATTTTATTCTTTCATATCAGATAAAGCCCTCTTTTTGTTGTTCTGAGGTATGGATTTGAGACTTTGTTCTGTCATCTCATGCTGTGTACTCGTTATGAACTTTACAGACACAGGGAGGAGAACTTGTCTTTAATCACTCAAAAGCAGAGGCTGCTATGGATTTGAACTAAGGTTTCCTGATTGTTAGACCTGTATTCTTCATAACCATTTGTTTATTCAGCAAGTATTTATTGGTCTTTAATATGTAGTGGTGCTTTGGTGGTAGAATTCTCACCTTCCATATGGGAGACCTGGGTTTGATTCCCGGTCAATGCACTTGATGTACAGCCCCATCCATCTATTAGGGAGGCTTGTATGTTACTTTGATGCTGAACAGATTTCGGTGGAGCTTCCAGACTAAGAAGGACTAAGAAGAAAAGCCTACTTCTGAAAATTAGCCAGTGAAAACTCTGTGGTTCAAAATGGTTCAGCTGATCAAAGGGATGGCAGAGGACTGAATTTGCTCCATTGTGTGCATGGGGTTGCCATGAGTCGGGGCTGACTTGATAGCAGCTAACTACAACAACAGTGTGTACTGGAGGTAAAAAATGATGAAAAAACAGATTTTGCCCTTAAGTGGTACTTGCTAGTGTAGTTAATGGGGAGGACCTCAGATGGGCAGACAATTGATCATTATGATAAAACCAAATCCGTTGCTGTCGACTCATAGCATGATGATAATTGTTATAATACACTGAGACAAATACTTACAGAGGTATTTTACAAAGGGCTACCTGAGTACTAAGTAGGATTGGCCAGGCAGACCAACTGGGAAGGACATTTCAGTAAGATGGCACAGCCTGTGTCAGAGATACATAGGCATGAAATAGCTTAGCTTTTGGAGGAAGTGTATAGGATTCATTAAGGCCAGAGTATTGGATTTATATAGGGAAGTGCGCTGGCAAGTAAGGAGCAAGGCTAAGGAAATTATGTTTCTTTCATTAAAGGGTTTTAAGCAGGAGAATGATATAATTACGTTTTCATTTTTGATAGATGATATGGTGAGCATGTAGAATGTGAATTAGAGTCACTAAAGCCGGTGAGAGTGGTAAATAGGTTATGATAATAGTAAGATAATGCCTAGGCAGAGAGATGATTGGAAGGTTGAATTAATAGGAGTTGGGGACTTATGTGGAGCAATGAGGAAGAAGAGGGTCTGGCATGACCTAGGGACTATATAGGATGAGTGAGTGGTGATGCCATTCACTTATACAGGAATACAGAGTAGAATGGATTTGGGATGTTCAGGATTTTAGTCATGCTGGGTTTGGGCTATCATGAGATAGAGTTGGAAGTGAGATTCTGGAGCTACAGGTTTATAAATCATCAGTATGTAGGAGGCAGGCTATGTGCCATCTGAAAATGTATGATTATTGATTTACATAATCAAGGGATTTACCATTAAAGGAAACCTGAGCAAGAGAATCACTAGAATTGTTAACTGATCATTGAGTAACAGATTTTCTGTTGAAATGAAAAAAGCAGATAAAATATTTATGCCCTTTCTGGTAGTGATTTACGTTGTTAGCTTGATTTAGTTCAAGCAGGTACTAGATTAAGTAGTAAATACATAGACAGTTTTTAACCAGTAATTGATGAAAGTAAGTCACTGGCACTAGGATCTTCATCCAAGAATTGGAAGGGATCAAAGTGTTCTCTTTAATATCACAAGATGCTAGAAATAATGGAACAATTACTTTAAAGGTCTGAGAACAACAAAAGTTGTGGCTAAAGAATTGTGTATATAGCCAAATTATTGTTCAGTCTGATGACAATGAAATGATATTTTTAGGTTTGTATGGGCTAGAGAAAATATATCACATATGTGCCCTTTAACAAAATTAGTTGAAGATGTACTATTGGAGAAAAGCCAAAATTAAGAGTTTGGGCAAGAGGCATCTGTATTGCAATAAGCATTGAAACCAATAAAATGTAGAAGCAAGATTAAACAGTTCTTATGCAAGATTGGAAATACTGCAAAATGCCAGAAATAATTTAGAACGAGAAGCTATGGTTATAGAACCTACAGTCTGAGAACTTGGGGATGGAGTATCTGGGGAATGGGAAGAGTAATGGCATGATCATTTCCTCGTCTAACCTGAAGGCGTTGTGTGCCATAAGGTGTGTAAAGCAGTGTCACCCCAGTCCAAGGAAATCTGTTTCCCTTCTCTGGTCAGTCCAGACACCAGCTGCTGCACACAGCCCTTTATCTCTCACTCCTTTTCACCTGGGACTAGGTCAGCAGGTACCCTTCTCTGTTTCCTAGGTCCGATAATTAGTTAAAACGACTCACAAACTGCAGAGAAAGGACTGTCTTTAATCTACAGAGAAAAAGGATAAAACACAAAGGGCCGAGGTCCGGGAGGGTCTCTGCACAGAGCTTCCTTGTCCCCAGGGGACGTGTTCACCCTCCCGAGAGAAGGCCTTACCAAGTGGCCTCCTGAAGCTTAGTCAGCATCAGCCCCTCAGGTGATCCCTCTTGGTCTGGTCAGCCATCATTCATTGGCCTCAGGTGTGGTCCTGCTTGCAGGATCCAGGACCAAAGGCCAAATTGTTTACTGCAGAGGGGTTCCACACCTCACAGATGAATATTACTTTACTTTGATAAGCAGAGAAAAGCTGGTTGAAAGAGGACTTTGAAAAACTTGGGAAGACATCATTAGTAGAATTAAAAATAGGATAGGATGTATGTTATTTTCTAAATGACAAAATATGGTCCATATGGCAAGAGATTGAAAAAAAAAATAAATAGCAAGAAAACATAAAAAATATTACAAAAGACAAATCAGTAAAACAATTTACAGATAGTGTATTAACTTTCCCTTTTAAAAGATGCACTCAGATTAAAAACAACACTCAACTATATGCTGCTTTCAGAAGGTAGACTTAAGTCAACCTAGAAAGGTTAAAAATAAAAAGGCGGGCCTTATTATTTAGATTTATAAAGATTTATAAAGAAAACAACAGAAAAGACAAGAGTAGAATATGAATTCTGAAATAGAATTTAATGAAAAAAAATCACTAAGAAACAGAACAGTTTTATAAATTGCGCCCAGAGATAGTAACTTACTGAATAGACTAATAACTATGGAAGAATCAATAAAGTTATTTGCAGGACCAGGCAGTGTTTTGTTCTGCTGTGCGTAGGGTCACTGAGTTGGAACCTACTCGAAGGCACCTAACAATAACACCAATATATTAGTTGCCTTCACAATTGGATTTCTAGGCCTGATTTTTAAATTTTTACTTTTTAAAATTTAATTGAATGGGAATCTTCCAATTCACATTCTTAAATGTGTATTCCTGATACCAAAATCTGCCAAAAATTAGACCAAAAGAGAAAATTTAGATCAAGTATTGACCAGGCTATGTTCAACAGATTTGCAGGAGCTTTCCAAGATATTAATAGAAGTTCTGTGGAATAATTTTGTTGCTAGACTAGTTTGGAAAAAGCTGCATAGGGTACTGTTTTGGATGTTTACAGTGTAGTTTAACATGTTGGGATTCCTGAGAAGTCTTATAGCAAGAAACCTATTTGACTTTGTTTAACCCAGTATTTTATAGATTTACTTGACTATGGAACTCCTCCCCCCCTTTTTTTTTAAAGTCATAGGATACCAGTTAACAACTTGTAGAATTCTGGTGTTTTAAAGAGCAGAATTTGAAAAACATTTGTGAATATAGATGCACAAATTTGTAATAAAACTAAAATTAATGGTACAGTTTTCATAACCAGGGATGGTTTATCTGAGCATCTACCCACTGTTGTGGAGTCGATCTCAACTCACAGCAACTCTGTAGGACAGAGTAGAACTGCCCCATAGGGTTTCCAAGGCTGTAAATCTTTACGGAAGCAGACTGCCACTAGAGATGGTTTAATAAAAGAGACCTAGTAATATGACTGCTAGCCTCATTTAATTTGGTAAGAAAACTTGTATAATAAGCATAGCAGAGGAGAAAAGCATTTGATATAATTTAATAACACTCCACTCCTCCCCCATTTTTGAAAAGGAAAAGCTGTTAGAAAATTGAGACTATCATTTGATAGGGAATATAATCAACATCATAATTTATTATAATTCCATAAAGTTTGTCTTTATTTATTTACCAGCTATATTTTAAGCTCTTTGAGGGCAGGAAAGATGAAATTTTTACATTTATTGTCACCCTTTCTAATATAGGACCTTGCATTTTTAGGCATCCTATTAAAAAAAAAAAAGCATTATTTGGAAACATACCCTTATGTCATTTGTAGATTTAAATGGATGTTTTTTCTTTATGTAACATATTTTTTTAAAAGTAAAACAGATACGATTTTTCAAAACTGAAATAGAGAGTCTTCAGGATGGACCTTTGATCTAACACTTAGATGACAGGGAATTTATAAAAATTCTTGAGCAGTAAAAGGGTGTTGTAAATGCCATTTAAAAAACCATCACCCTTGAAGAAGGATTATCCTTGGTGGATCAAGAAGCACAAAGAGGACTCCAGTAATGGCAGAAGTGTTCATGTCAGAAAATCAAGGGATTTGGGACCTGAGGTGGGTTGAGAACTCTCCAGGATGTGGTTGGGTTTTCAGCCAAACAGCTTGTCTGTGGTCTTGAGGGCTGCCTTTCCAGCCTATGAAACTCTAGCTTTGAACTGTGGCTTTACAGAGTTTGAGAAAATTTCGTTCATGTGCAGATTTCTGCAATCTTTCTAGGGCCAGGAAGAAGCTGCAGTTACACGGGGGTGTGTGTGTGTGTAAACACACACAAAATAGGCTGGACTGAATACTGACTTACAGGAGTCAGGAAACCTGAGTTCTGTTATTCTCTCTGTGTAATCTTGGACAAGTCATTTATCTTCTCTGTTAAATTTTCTCACCTATAATCTGCATATTCTTTCTCATTCACTTCACTGTAATGTTATGAGAAAATACCTGTGGAAGCTTTTTGGGAAGTACAAGACTCTAAGTGTAAGATGTCAACAAAGTATATTGATGCTCCTCTTGCCGTAAGAGTACCTAAAAACAGAATTTGGAAACTCTAAAAATTATGGTGATAGAGAAACATTAAGATCTTACCTTTTTGTCCTTTTTCTTTTGGACTTTCACTTAAAAAATAAACAGTGAGTTTCAACTAATCTTTAAAAGTGTTTGTATTAGAGAGAAGGTTAATCAATAATGCAGGTATGTCATAATTTAGAATTGATATTTATGTGGCTAATGTTTTGTTACTTATTCTAAAGTAGTTTATTCAGATGTATACTGAAACCTGTTGCTTTAACTGTATATCAAAAACCAAACCAAACCCATTGCCATCGAGTTGATTCCAACTCATAGTGACCCTATAGGACAGAGCAGAACTGCCTCATAGGGTTTCCAAGAAGTGTCTGGTGGATTCGAACTGCTGACCTTTTGTTTAGCAGCCTAACACCTAACCACTATGCAACCTGAACTCCTTTAACTGCATAGCTACATGAAAATATGAGAGAAGTTTGGGGGAGTTGGAATTGACTGGACGGCAATGGGTTTTTTTATCTTTTCTTTGTAACACTGCTTGAGGAATGGGCAGGCTTTTCTTCACTTGACAGATGGCATAGGAAGGGCATTGAGAAGGCAAATGGATTTTCTGAGTTTGCATTTGCTTAGATGGAGGTGGAGTTAGGCTAGAATTCATAATTTTTGTTGTTGTTATTTAACACATTTTCCCCCTTTGGGTACAACGTTTTCTTGCTGATAAATATGACTTTGTAATAATTTTTGATAATTATCATAATCTTTCAGGAAGATAGTCAAATGCTGTGTTGTTTTTGCTTATCAAATTGAAGAGTCACAATATGAACACGCATGGAGTATTTTCAGTTAGGGCACATGTAATTTTTTCTTTGAGAAAATAAATTCACACTCTTATTAAATAAATTATCCTTCACATAGTCATTTACTAAAAATAAAAGTATGAACTGGACTTATAGTTCACATGTTTTTGAATGTTGATGTATAATAGTAAAAGATGTATAAATTATTTCATGAAATGATGCCCCAAAATATATATTCATAAATGACTGACTTTTTTTTTTAATGTAAAGGAAATAATCTATATAGGAAAGGTCAATAGGGGATGTTATGGATTTGTATTGTGTCCCCCCAAAAAATGTGTTTTAAATTCTAACCTCTGTGTCTGTGGTTAATCCCATTTGCGAACGGGTTGTCTTTTTTCGGGGCCCTGGTGGTGCAGTAGTTAAGTATTTGGCTGCTGACCAGAAGGTCAGCAGTTCCAATCCACCAGCCGCTCCTTGGAAACCCTACGGGGCAGTTCTCCTCTGTCCTATAGGGTTGTTCTGAGTCAGAATTGACTCGACAGCAACCGTTTTTTTTTTCTTCGTTAATGTTAATGAAGCGGGATTAGTGTAGAGTGTGTCTTGAGTCAATCTCTTTTGAGATATAAAAGAGATTAAACAAACAAGCAAACAAACAAGCAGGTAGGAGAAGACAGATGCCAGGCTACATGGTGATCTCCAAGGAACCAGGAAACAGAAGCTGAAGTGACAGGGACCTTCCCCCGGAGCTGACAGAGAGAAAGCCTTCCCCTAGAGCCAGCGCCCTGAATTCCAACTCGTAGCTTGTTAAACTGTGAGACTAAATTTCTGTTTGTTAAAGCCATCCACTTGTGGTATTTCTGTGATAGCATCACGAGATAACTAAGACAGGGGACAAGTTATGAAACTAAGAAAGACACCTATTCTAAGCACATGATAATTTCCACACTGCTTTGAGGAGACAAATTATTATAAATTGGACTCCTAGAGCACGTCGTTATCTTTATGTAGGTCAGAAAACAACAACAGCAACAAACCCAGAAGCGTTAACTTAGCTTGTGTGTGTGTGTGTGGTCAGCCATATAATACTTGATATGTCACTCTAAGCAAATCACAACCTTATCCTTTTAAAAGTATTTTAGATTTCAGATCAATTGATCACTGACCGTTTTTCAATAGTGCTGTCTTCTGTGAAGATTTTCAATAAGGGATCTCACGGGAGTTAATCACACATTACTAGTGAGGCTTTGCTTTTGGGTGGTAACTAATCCATAGGCCCCTAAATCCTTTGTTCAGAGCTGCTGCATTTGAATCAAAATGTCAATACACTCCAACTTAGACAACATGACTTTTTTTTTTTTTGTTTGTTCAAAAAGATTTAGAATAGAGAGGACTTTTGAGACTGGAAGGAATTTGGAGATGATGTATTTCGGTACCCTCATTTGTTATCTGAGGTAATTAACTAAGGCTCAGAGGGATTGGTCAGACATGACAAAGTTAGGTTAAGACTTGTATTCTCTGCGTCATAGTCTAATGTTTTTTGCCCTATATTATTGGTGTTTGTGAGAATTTTCTCAATATCATTGATAAGATTACTGAAGAAGTTAAAAAATTAAAGTTCTGGATTTCTAGGCTTGTATGACTCTTAGACTTCATTTAGTGACATTACAGAAGAAATGCATATTTGAAAAATTTCAACTGGATGGTGGAGTAATCCACAAATTGAATTTAAAATATATTTTGTAAACCTTTAACAGGATAAG
The DNA here is from genome assembly GCF_000243295.1 of Trichechus manatus latirostris. Taxonomy (NCBI): domain Eukaryota; kingdom Metazoa; phylum Chordata; class Mammalia; order Sirenia; family Trichechidae; genus Trichechus; species Trichechus manatus. The sequence continues at coordinate 18,890,106 of NW_004443971.1, read as the reverse complement.
GCAAATAAATTCCTTTAAAATGGTATGTGAAAGAGTAAGTAGTTGAATTGAAGTAGAGGCCTCATTAGAGTTGGTCAGTTAATGATATAATTTCATTTGTTAGGACCCTGGGTTTTCTGTCTCAGTAGAAAAAATATGATAAGTTTAATTTTAAAATGGCTTTGTATGTTTGACATATTAAGAAATGAAATATGGATAGATGTTCTTTAGATTTACCTGTTTGATGGAAATACTAATAAAGAGTGAGATAATCAAAATATAGGCAATAGCAGGGTATCGGAATAATCAAATTCTAAATAATTGCTAGTAGTGATCATTTTTGACTGCAAGACTTCAGGAAGAATTAGAGAGGTGCATACTGTTGTTGTTATTAGCTGCCTTTGAGTCAGACCCCAACTCATGGTGACCCCATGCATGACGGAACAAAATGCTTCTTCGTCCTGGGCCTTCTCCATGATAAGTTGTGGATCTGACCCTTGTTATCCATAGGGTTTTCATTGGCTGATTTTCAGTAGTACATCACCAGGCCTTTCAGAAGTAGATGTCCAGGTCTTTCTTCCTAGTCCATTTTAATCTGAAAGCTCTGCTGAAACCTGTTCAATGTCAAAACAGCGTGCGGGGCTGCATTGACGGATGGTAGCTGTGCGTGAGGTGCACTGGCCAGGAATTGAACCTGGGTCTCCCACATGGAAGGCAAGTATTCTTCTAAGGAACCACCACTGCCCCCAGAGGAGTATGTAACAATGGTTAAAATTTCAGTTAGTTCGCAAGGTGTTCTTGGACATACATTAATAATGATTTCACTGTTCTGGATTTTTCTCTTTCTTTTTAGATCATACATTAAATAATAAGCAGTTCTATTTTGGCCTCTGTTTCAAAATATGTATTGATATGTGGACAAGGCTGTTTTAATCTCTTCGGCTTTATCTTGAGAGAGAATGGTGTGAATAAGTGTGTATGTGTGCACATGTGCATGAGCGTGTGTGTGTGTGAAAAGAGATTAATTGATCTATTGACCGATTTGCATGTGTTTACTGTCACAGCCCAAGATTACGATCATGAGTCAAGACTTGAGGTTGGTTTTCTAGTGGGTATTCTTGCTGCCAAGCCTGTGGCTTTCATTACAAGTAATTAAGCAATCTGGAAAAAAATTAAAAAAGAATGCAAGGATTTTAGGATTATTATTGTAGGACAACACATCTTGTTCGACTATACCGTAACTGTAAGACAGGGCTCCAAATCTGCATGATGCTCACGTTATACCCAGTTTCTAGATAGTCAAGAGGCCATTAGAAAAAGGGCACCAATAACTAATATGGATTGCTCCCTAAACATCATGTCCATCTGATCAAAGCCTGAACACACTTTAGCACATAGAAAGACGCTTTTATTACTTACAAGAGTCAGACAGCATACAACCAGAAACACTCCATCATGAGTGAACCTCCATCACGAGCTGTCTGAGTGGGATGAAGAATTTGCACAAGGTGTCCCCTCTCTCTGCACCGTGGACGAAGGACCCTGCCTATGCTGGCCTCCCCTTGTCCAGATAGGTCCACCTGCACCATAACTGAGGAGACCAAGGAAGCTTCCTCTCCCAGCTATTTTATACCCCAGCCTAAGTGACTAATTGTGTCTTTTTAACCTTGCTAACAAACGTCAGGCCTCAGTCAGGGTGGTGGTTTGTTGTGAGGCCTAAAGATGCCAGAGGGCAGAGGGACAGAGAAAACCATGGCTGCCTGGCTTGACCAGAGGATTTGCTCCTCACAATTATTTTTGGAAATAATTTATTCGGTTTTCCAGATTTTAGAAATTGTTACTTTTATACCTTTTTATTTGCCCTATGCTAACCATCTACCTGTGACTTTCAGACATTTTAATGGTTCAATTAAATATAATCCAACTGATAATCAGTAGTTATTCACTGAACCTTGTAAAGGCTTATTGTGGAGAAAGAACTGTGCTAGACATAGTGGGAGATTTAGAGGAATGTACTGCAGGCTTTGTTGTTGAGGAGCTCATAATCCTGATGGATAGTGTCAATAATATAAGGAAAGCCCTTAGTGCCATAGGAGTATACCATAGTATCAGGCTGCTACAGGGACATCAGAGGGAGGGGAGGTCTTTTTTGATTGGAATGGACTCCGGGAAGGCCTCGTGAGACCATTGGGATTTGTGCTGGGCTTTGAGGGGAAGACATTCTGGTGGGTGAAATTAGGATTTCTGAAGCTTAAAAATGGACCAGTTTGGTAAAAGCAATGGGAACATGAGGCTCTGATTCATTCTCTATAGCTGCCAAAGTGATATCTGTAAAATGAAAAACCAACCCTGTAACTCTCCGTCTGAGAACCAGTCTTCAGAGTTTGCATTGGGTAACCTGAAACTTGAGATGTTCCTTGATTTTCCTTTGCCTGTATCTCTGGCATTTTCCCTTCCTGAGTACTTGTCACTAGTTTGAGTTCTTTAGTGGAAGACTCTGTTTGTTGTTCTTTCTTTTATCCTTAGCACCTGCCAGGTTCAAAGAAGAAATTCGTGTAAATTTCTGTGGAATAAATACGGGCTTGGAATACCAAGCTAAGGAATTTGGACTTTATTCCAAAGATGGTGGAGAACCACTGGAAATTTTTAAACAAAAGAATGATAGACATAGTGAAAGAGGTATTTTAGGATCGTTAATTTAATCACGGTGAATTGATTCTTATGCATGCTGGTAGTCTGCTCCCATAAAGATTGCAGCCTAGAAAACTCTATGGGACAATTCTGCTCTGTCATGTGGGGTTGCTGTAAGTCGAAATAGGCTCGATGGCACCAACAACAAAAACAGCCTTCTAAACATAATACTCTTAAATACTGCTGACTTGTAGTAATTAAACATTTATAGTTAATAATGTCCTAAGCATGTATGATAGTTGATGGAATGAAGATTCACATCCTTGCTCCTTTTTGTACTCTAAATTAACATTTAGAATCAGTCTTTAACCATTGTTTTTAAATTCACTAAAACAAAGCAGGATTAAAACAGACAAACAGAAAAACCCATTGCTATCGAGTGTATTCTGACTCATAGTGACCTTTATTCTTTCATTCATTCAGCAAATATTTGAGAGCTTCCTATGTGCCTATGGTGTTCTAAGTATTGGGGACATTGTGGTAACAAGAAAAACATGGCAGTTGCCTTTCGGAGGCATTTTTAATGGTCTAGTATCATTTAGAACTCTAAAGTGGTTCAAAAAAATGTGAAGAAAATGTAAAATATTATTTTTCTTTGCCTTTATTTTATCTTCTCCTAAAGAACATTACAAGTGAAAGTGGGGGAGTGTAGGGGTCTACCCTAGCCTTCCTTGGACATTGTGTGTTTTGGTGACACCTGGGCCATTTAACAGTTCGATGCTTCCTTAACAATAGCTTTCTTGAAAATGATTTTATTATTAGATACTTACATTCTAGATTTTAGAATTTTTAAAAACTGTGTTAATGTTATTGCTATTCAGTATTAATTGATCATTCACAATATGCTAGGTGCTTTAGCAGTACACCAGCTTTGACTTTATTCATTGGGCAGTTTTCACAAATGGTAAACATGTTTTAATTAAATGTGCGTAACATTTCACATACCCAGGTGTCATGCATGGATTGACTTGTGTCCCCCAAAAATATGTGTATCAAATTGGCTAGGCCATGATTCCCAGTATTGTGTGATTGTCCACCATTTTTTCATGTGATGTGATTTTCCTATGTGTTGTAAATCCTATCTCTATGATGTTAAAGAGAATTAGTGGCAGTTGTGTTAATGAGGCAGCACCCAATCTACAAGATTAGATTGTGTCTTAAGCCATCTCTTTTGCGATATAAAAGAGAGCAGTGAGCAGAGAGACATGGGGGACCTCATACCACCAAGAAAGCAGTGCTGGGAGCAGAACACATCCTTTGGATCTGAGGTTCCTGCTCTGAGAAGCTCCTAGACCAGGGAGGGTTGATGACAAGGACCTTTCTCCAGAGCCGAGACAGAGAGAAAGCCTTCCCCTGAAGCAGACCTGGATTTGGACTTCTAGCCTACTAGACTGTGAGAGAATAAATTTCTCTTTGTTAAAGCCATCCACTTGTGGTATTTCAGTTACAGCAGCACTAGATGACTAAGATACCAGGTACCAGAGTTCTTTATAATAATTGGTTTATGACTTCACGTTTTAACTAAGTGCCATTATTTGGAGGAATAGATGAAAGAGCATATTACAATTCTGAACTTCTTCAGTCGATAGGTTTGAATTACTTCCTGTCAACCTATTTGACTGAGAGACAAATTCATGAGTTGGAATTGACAGCAACTAACAACGATATTGTTGGAAAAATTCAGGATATATTTTCTATTTTAAACAGTTGGACTGCTTATAAATTCATAGAACTGTTCATTTTTCTAGATCATTCAAAGATCTCTTAAAGAATTTCTGACTATTGGTTGACTTAAGGATTCTTATATGGAGTTTGGTTTGTGTTTAAATCAGTTTTCCCAACATTAAACATACACACAACACAATAATATTGACAACAAGAATAACAACAACAAGGTCATCTTTGTCTTCACTAATGAAATGACAAAGTATTTTAAGCCAAAGGAGAAAGTTACTGGTGATTCTGGGAAAATCTTGTAGCATGACTCTTTTCAGAGGTACTAGGAAAATTTGTATTAAAAACAGTGTCTCCATTGTTGTTTGCAAATTGAAACAGGCGTGCTAATATAGACATTGGAACATTATTGTCAATGCCACTTTACCTCTCTCAGGTGCTGCTTTTACTTAGCACCTTATGTTACTGTCCACATGTTCTGTATTTTTTTTTTTTCCTCAGGAGAGAAGCTTTTTGCTTAGTAATTCTGTATTAGAACTTTTCTCCATCATGAATGGGAATTGTGCCCATCAGTTGAAATAAGCCAGGTTTTCTGGCAGATATTTTGTGTTTTATAGAAGTATCATTATCAGTAATTGTCTCCTTTTGTGTGTGGTCCAAATTTGTGAAACTGCGTAAGATACAAGTTTTTCACTTTATATTCCTCTTGAGGTTGTTAGCTGCCATCAGGTGATTCCAACTCATGGTGATCACATGTGTGTCAGAGTAGAACCATGCTCCACAGGGATTTCAAGGCTATGAACTTCCAAAAGCAGATCGCCAGGCCTGTCTGTCTAGGCACCTCTGGGTGGGTTCAAACCACCAACCTCTCGGCTAGGAGTAGGGTGCTTAACCATTTGCACCACCCAGGAACTTCTTGTAGGATGGAGCAAATGAATTCTCCCAAGTTTAAATAGGCATCAGTGGACATTTCTTGGAGATCTATGAAAGTCTTGTTCTGATTTATAGAACTAAGCATCCAGTTTCTTAATTAAGGCAATTTGAACTCATCCAACAGCTCTGTGGGAGAAAGATGGTGACCCGCTCTCATAAAGATTATAACCTAGGAAACCCTAGGGGGCATTTCTATTCTATCACATGGGGTCACTATCTATCGTAATTTACTCGACAGCCCCTAACAACAACAATATAAAAGCATTAGAAATTTAAGAAATTATCATATTTTGACATAATTGAAAGTTGCCAGTAACCTCTGACCGTCCATAAAATGTAACCTTTCTGTATGTAATGAGTATGAGGAATACCTCCCGTCTGTAGGTGGTGCTGCCTAGATTGCCTTCTCTGTCTCTTTTCTTTCCCTTCTCCAACCCCCTTACTTAGTGAAGTCCTACTTATCCTTAACACCTCAGCTAAAAGCCACTTCTCTAGTGAGAATTCCTTGATAACTCCCCTCCTGTTTCCCCAAACTCGGTTATGTGCCTGCTTAGCATCTTGTATTTTTCATTTGTAAAACTCATCACATTTGATATCACCCATTAAAGGCAGTCTTCCTAACTAGATTGTAAGCTTCATTAGGGCAGCGTCCACGTCAGACTTGTGCAGGTTGTATGCCTAGTGCCTGGCCATTAATAACAGTAGGCCATTAATAAATCATGTTAGGGTGGTAAGGGTAGAAACAGAAAAATACTCACATGGATTAAATTAAAGGGTATAATGTAATGTGTGTCAGTGAAGAGATGAATGTGTATGGAATTGGGGGAAACACAAATCAACTCAACCTGAAGATAATAGAAGAAAAAAGGGTGTGATATGTGAATTCAGTAAATTGCTAAGGTTGAAAAACACATATTAAACCAGAAGATTTGATCTTTAATGAACTAACTTGCTTCCCATCGTAGAGTTAAACTAACCCGAACATAAATTTACCAGAGATTTCCTCCAAATCAGTTGCAGTTGTTTTATTTTTATCTATCCTAACTATGTGGTTATCAATGCAGTAAATTTGCTGAGATGACAGCTAAATTTGTCTTCTTTAATCTTGATTTTGTTGCATATGTGATTTTGCCTTGCCTTACTGGTCAAGTTCTTCTCAAAACTTTAAACAAACATTGTGGTTGATTTTTATGTTTCTTTTCTTGGAAACATGCATCTCCCCTTCACCCTAGGTTTCTAATGATTTGGAATAAATATATTTTTGTTTATGTTTACTGCTCTGCATAATGACATTATGAAGTCGGCTTAGCTACAGGAATAGGTTTAGATGCTGTAGATGTAAGAGGAGCATTGCTCAAAAGAGATTTTCTTCTTTTTCCTTAATTTTTGCTTTTTCTTAACTATGCCCAGACTGACTTGAACATTAAACAATTCTATTCTGAAATTTTTCCACACTTAGAAAAGTGTTATACTGAGTATGGATCATACCTGTGAGCAACACATGGAGAAATAGAAATTAACTCATATGTCTGTTTCTTCTTGTAGTCCTAAAAACTGAGACCAACACAGTCATGCCAGCTGTGAAGTGTCAGGAGAAACAGCCTTAGAAAGCTGTAAATTGTTGAGTTTGATAAGGAAATAGATACCCCTTCTCATAGTCTGAACTACAGTGTGTTTTTCTGTACATTATATGATAGATACTGAAGTATTAACTGCAGTTTGCTGAGGGAATAACATTGGATGAAAGGAATCAGAGGGAGGAGAAAAGCAGTCTTGTTAGTTGTTTCAATAGGGTTTGCGTTTTTTTTTTTAAGTATATGTATACACATAAATAAAGCTGGATTTTGTTAAAAGAAAGCGCTTGTTCAATTTGATTGGTTGCTGGTCATCTTCCAGATTAGTTGTCATTTCTATTTCTATTTCCTGAGCCTGTACCAGTGGGTGCAGACTGAAATATTGAAAATGAAAACTATAAATCATCCTCTTTGTTAAAATGTGTATGCAGAATCTTGGCCGTAGAAGATAACCTTACTTCAAAGGAGCTATGTAATGCAGGAAAGAGATAATTTATGCCATAATTAACTAGCTGGAAGATTTATGCTATCAGATCACCTTTCTAATGCTCATTTTATTTAAACTTATGGTAAATATATTCAGAACATTAAAATTATTAGTGGGGATCTTTTTTATTTGTGAAAAGACACATTTGAAATTATTTCCCTACCTATTGACATATTACCATTCTACTTATTTTCTGTTTAGTAACGAATTCATGGCATGTCAGTGGTTTGTTAAAAACGAACAGCAAATCTATAAAACTAAACATTGTGATTTACTGAACTTCCCTTTACCTTTAAGATTTTCTTTAAAGGTTTTGAAATGTGTAAAGAACAATTATTTGTTAGGGAAGAACTCCAACCTTAAATATGGCAAGGAGTGCTAAGACTAATGGAGATGACAGAGCAAGCAGTTTGGCTTGTCACAGCTCCATAGGTGCTGAATGTAGACCTTGAGACCCAGTGATCAGAGCAAGATAGTTTATTACAACATAGCATATAGAAACAGCATGGTAATGCCTGTTCTCCTGCGCGCAAGTCCCATGGAGAGATCTGGTGGACCCAGATGGTAGCAATGCTTGCAGTAGAGTGTACTGAAGCTGAGGAACCCAGGGCTAAGGGCTCAGCACCTTTTGAAGCAAGCAATAAGCAGGTTGTCACCTTGTAGTCAGCTGTGTTTGCCTTGACCTACTTAATTGCCTATGTGACTTGCTACAGCAATGGCTTGAGGACGGAGTATGGTTAGGCCTTGCAGTTTATCGCACTTGGTAAGGATGTGCAGAGACGCTTGGGGCCCATGACAGACAACCTCTCCCAGCAGCCCACTCCTTTCCTCTGCACATTCTTGGCTGAACTCAAAATTTTCACATAAGCAGTGGTTAAGAGATCAGCTGCTAACCAAACGATCAGCAGTTTGAATCTGCCAGCCGTTCCTTGGAAACTCTATGAGGCCGTTTTACTCTGTCGTATAGGGTCGCTTTGCATCGGAATCGACTCAGCAGCAACGGGTTTGGTTTTTTTGGTGCCACCCCATCAGCAACTTGGATTTAATGTACTGTCAGGGGCTGAGGTGCAGTTCAGTTTAATTTCTCTCATATGGCACTTAATTAGGACTACTGTCAACAGGATGAGGCCAAACTGCAGTATTCTCAGCTAGGTACCCCAGGATTCTGGACTCAGCCAACTGAATAAAGCCCTAGAGGGTACTATAGGTCTTATAATCATCTAGTGTCCTTTGTTATGATGTATGTGAATTTTACCACCTGACCAGTGCTATCAATTAGTATATATCCTTTAGCTGTGATGTAGTTTGAAGCCAGTATTTTATCCATTATGACTTGTGCAAAAGATTTACACTGATCAACTGATCTAGAGCTTGCACAGTCTCACTACTATGGTAACTGAAGTTACGGATAGGTGTCTCACCATTGTCTCTAGGGCATGAACCCTGCTGTCAGGGAACAGTACTGGTACTGCTGTATGGAACCAGAAGTCTTCTGTGTATTCCCTGGATGCCCACTGCTGTTGAATTGATTCTGACTCATAGCGACCCTGTAGGACAGAGTAGAACTGCCCTATAGGGTTTCCAAGCCTGTAATCTTTATGGATGCAAATTGCTGCACCTTTCTCCTGCAGAGTGGTTGGTGGGTTCAAACTGCCGGCCTTTCAGTTAGCAGCCGAGTGCTTTAACCACTACGCCACCAGGGCTCCTTTATTCTCTGGGTAGGATGACTATTTCTATTCTGGAGCCCATCAAGGAGAACACAGTGGTTCAAGGGGTAGTATTGTCAGTAATTATAGGGGGTGATAGATGGGCCAAAAGCAATACCTATCCCTAACTGAAAGACATTTTGTGGAGCTTTCTCTCCCACATATAAACCTATAACTCAAAGGGGCACAGGTCATTCCAGTTTGGAATTTGTTTTTTAAACTTGATTTGGATCACTGTTATATTGATTTGTTTAAACCACGCAGCCAGTGCTGTTGAATAGTTGCGACTTTGATTGCCGTGCGTGGCCTAAGCAAGGCTCTTCAGGTGTCAGGAGAAACACATGAATTAGTCCTTTTTGATTTAAACAACATTGTTTTTGTATAATAGGAGGTGGAGGGGAGAGGGAGGTTGAGACAGGTTAGGGGGACTGGAGGGACTTCCCACATTGAAGAGCTGCCTTTGATGGCATTAGGCACAGCAGAATTGTTCAGGATCATCCATGCTCATACTGAGTTATTCCCATAGCACACGAATGGGAATGACAAATTTAGCAGCAGGTCAGATGCCAGCTTATACTGTTGCTAGACTCGGTTGGACCATTTAATTGTTATACCAGACAGTTCTGCTGGATCTAGGAGACAAAGAGAGCATTAATTGTTACCTCTCCCCATACCTCCCAAGGCCTAAGCTGTTCCCTCCTGTCTTAGTTATGTAGTGCTGCTATAACAGGAATACCACAAGTGGATGGTTTTAAGAAACAGAAATTTATTTTCCCACAGTTTAAAACCCATCGCCATCGAGTCGATTCCAACCCATAGTGACACTATAAGACAGAGTAGAACTGCCCCATAGAGTTTTCAAGGAGTGCCTGGTGGATTTGAACTGCCGACCTTTTGGTTAGCAGCCAAACTCTTAACCACTACATCACCTGGGTTTCTTACAGTTTAGGAGGCTAGAAGTCAGAATTCAGGGTGCTGGCTCTGGGGGAAGGTCCTTGTCTCTGAGGTGCTGCTCCTGGGTGATCTTTTTGTGGTGTGGCATTTGTCTTCTCTCATCTCTGCCCCTCTTGCTTGCTTGTTTAATATCTTTTATATCGCAAGAGATTGATTTAAGACATACCCTATACTGATCCTGTCTCATTAACATAACAAAGAAAACCCATTCCCAAATGAGATTATAGCCACAGGCATAGAGGTTAGGATTTACAACACAAATTTTTGGGGGACAGAGTTCAATCTGTAACACCTCCCAGGTGCTGGGGCTGTTGTTCTCTCTCTGTAGCCACATACTGTATTTGTTCTCATCAGTAGCCTCTTTCTTTTCCCTTCAGTCAGTATCCCCCATCTGCATCTAGCCCTTTGTAGCTAGGGATCGTGTAGGTTAGGACACGTGGTGGAACTTGTGATGGCCCTTGATGTTCCCTATTCATGCTTGGATGGGACACTGTAGGTACACTCTAGGGTTCGCAGATTACAATAACTGAATGCTGTCCTCATGGTCTACATTTTGCCATACACCAAAACTGAAACCAGGTGTTAGTAGACACAACAGGTTGGAATCACTCTCCCTCTGTTGTGTAATTGCCATCCCAGGCACTAGGGTAGGCTGGAAAAGAAGTGGTTAGGGATTACGGATAGGGAGAGCTAGGCTCTCTGTTCTCCCATCTCTCCCTTCCTGAGAGAATAGCCACTTTTAACTGGCTGAGGTGTGTAGTCCGTAATGCTGATGATGTAGTCTCTCCGGCGGTCTTTTTCACTTGAGTCGTTAAAAGTTCATCACGTCTCTTGCTGATGCCAGCAGCCTGAGGATAAGGGGCATGTAATGTCTACTGAAGGTCATGTGTATTGGCCCACTGCTGAACTCCCTTCAGTATGAATGATATGCCAGTGTCTGATTGTAAGTGATTCAGATACTTCAAAACATGGCAGGGCTTGATCTCAGTTGCTGTTTTGATATGGCCAGATTCTGTCACTTACACAGGAATGACAATCCCATAGCCAGAGTAAGTGTCAGTGTCCCTTAGGCACCCGCACTAGGCACCAGGGGTCCCCTGTAGTCTATTTGTCAGGATTGGGTAGGACCTACACCTTCAACTATATGTCCTTGCTCACCTTTAGAAAAGCAAGTCAACCTCTGCCAGATACTGTAGTCTTGGTAGACCATTTTGACCTCTTTGCACACAGATGGAAGTCCATTTTTTGAGCCTGTTGGGTTATGGTGACAAAATTGCTGGGCCCAGTCTGATAATGAATCTAGATAACCATGTTTCCCACCAAGGCTGTGCAGGCCCAGTCAGGCACATTGTTCCAGTCAGTCTCGTTGGGGTATGGACCCTTCCCATGGGCATCCTCATGGATTCCATACATGTTCTGTTAGGCTCTGGGGCAGTACAGTCCCACAGAGGTATGTCTTAATATACTAGTCATTTGTCACCCAGGCAGCTGTCCAGATAGGTAGGCTGTTAGTCACAGTGTAAAAGCTTGTGAAAACATAACGTTCTTGGTCCTTAAGAGTATTGTAGGGCAAGGGTAATGATTTTTAATCAGACACTGGCACATTGCTCATAGCTAAGGGGATTCAGCAGTGGGCCAACACACATGACCTTTGATGGACATTTCATGCCCCTTATCATCCTCAGGTTGCTGGCATTATGTGACTGGTCCTTACCACAGTGGGTCGTTGAGAGTTATCATCGGGGCTGGATGGCTGCTGTTGCCCATTGGACACCATCAGCTTTACTTTTGGCCAGACGGAATAACAAGCTATCAATAAACACGCCCAATTATACTCGGACTTGTTGGAAGAGGGGGTCCATAGGTAGCCAAAGAAAGAGCCTGTGAGTGATCAAGGGAAGGTAGAACAGCCCATAAAGGTGTGGCTGCAACCTTTTCATGTAAGGAGTACACACTTGTGGGGCCAGCTCTGCTTCCTTGTTGAAAATACTATTTCTATGTAATAAAAGAAGACTATTTGCCTTTCTAACTCTGCTGTTAGCATCTGAGTGGACCCAACCCAAGATAGTGTTACCTGAAGATCCTGTGCAAGGTGCTTGGTCTCCACAAGAGTCCAAAAGCAGACCAGTAGTTGTTTCTCAAATAGAGTTGTTATGGATTGAATTGTGTCCCCCCAAAATATGTGTTATAATCCTAACCCCGGTACCTTTGGATGTAATCCAGTTTGGGAATAGGAGTTTCTTTGTTATGTTAATGAGACCATATCAGTGTAGGCTGTATTTTAAGCCAGTCGTCTTTGATATATAAAAAGAGCAGATTAGGCACAGGGAAGCAAGCACAGATGGGGGAAGATAGATGCCAGGCTCCATGAAATCACCAGTGAGCCAAGGAACAGAAGGTGAAAAGAGACAAGGACCTTTCCTCAGAGCCAACAGAGAGAGAAAGCCTTCCCCTAGAGCCAGCGCCCTGAATTCTGACTTCTGCCACCCAAACTGTGAGAAAATAAATTTCTATTTGTTAAGGCCACCCAGTTGTGGTATTTCTTTTATAGTAGCACTACATAACTAAGACAGGAGTCTAGCTGATAGACACTTCAAGGAGGTGGTAGGTCCAGAACTCCAAGGAGCATTTCTGGGCAGAGGTTGACTCTCTTTGCCAGAGGCATAATTAACATAGCTATGAGTGACAGATACCTGTATTCAGTGAAGTTTTTTGAGTTTTTAGGACCTAAAGGTAGGGCTGTTGTGACAGCCTGTTGCTGCCGTCAGTTCTGCCTACTGCTCAGGTCCCTGGCTAAATTCATCAGATCGTCTGGTCAGCTACATAAGAAACCAAAACCAAACCCGTTGCCATTGAGTCGATTCCGACTCATAGCGACCCTATAGGACAGAGTAGAACTGCCCTATAGGGTTTCCAAGGAGTGGCTGGTGGATTCAAACTACTGCCCTTTTGGTTAGCAGCCTAACGCTTAACCACTGTGCCACCAGAGGCCCAAGAAAGATGACATACGTGTTTCCAATACCCAGACAGTCTCAATAAAGTCCCAGGCTTCCTTTTTCATAGCTGGGGGCTAGAAAGTACCTTCCTCTACTGTCTCAGGGCAATCCATTTGCTCCCAAGAATTTGACTTGGATTGCTAGTCCCTGTGTCTTACCAGGATTAGTGAGCCACCCCTGGCTCTCATGGAAGTCAGCATCTGTTTCAAAAGCCACTGCCACCTGTTCTTTATTGGTGCCTGTCAATCAGCATAATATCATCAATGTAGTGGAACTGTGTCTTTCCTGAAGGGAGAGGGGTTTGTTCCATATCTTAGCATCAGTGCAAATAATGAGAGAATTAAAGTACCCCTGTGGCATTACAGTAAACCCGTTTTGGAACCTACAGCCAGGTGAAGGTAAACTGATCTTGATCTGGTACCAAATGGATTGAGAAAGAGGCGTTAGCAATGGCTGAGATAGCATACCAGATGTCATCAGTTTCTGCAGTTGATTTAGTTACAGTCCCAGTGTTAGCAACAGCCAGGGCTACAAGGGCAACGACTGACTTCAGTTGGCGAGAATCCACTGTAGGCCCCCAGCTCCCATTAGCCTTTTTCACTGGCCACATGGGTCAGTTTTATTGAGATACTGTATCTCTCAATACTCTTGATGCATTTAAGTTCTTAATCATGGTTGTGGTGTTTTTGATATTGTTTTTGCTATTAATGTGGGAGGGAGCTGCCTATCTGGTGGTCTGTTATGCAGTTATGCCACTGTCACCTCTCTACAAGCGGATCTTTCCAGTTGAGAAAATGCCCTTTGGACTTTAGGAGCGTTCACAACACACGTATGTCAAACACCAGTATCATGTATACATTCAGCAATGGGAGCAGCAACAGTGGTTGCCCAGCAGGGGTCCAGATAGTCCCACCTGGATGGTTAGTTGCTTCCATTCCCAGTTTTATTGCATTCCCCATTTCCAAATCCAGCCAACTGACTGTGTGACCTTCGCCCCTTAAGAGAAGCTGGTATGATAGTCATTTGAGCATTGGCATCCAAAAGATCCATAAAAGTTTGTATCCCCCACCTTGCTCTTTCTTCCTGTAGTCGTCCCTGTTGATGGAGAGACCTTGGACCCATCTCAGGCTCTCCACCCCCTTAAAGGCTGGCGGATCACAAGAGTGCAGGTACTGGAAGTACCGAAGGAGTAATTTGTCTTAAGGTAGCCACTTGGCTTTTTAGTTCCTCTGGTAGAGGGGGATTGATTTCTATGGAGGAATCTGGTTCTATAGAGGCATTTTTGGTTTCAGCCAGACAGCCAGCTGCCTGCTTTGGGTTCCCATAGTCAGTCTGGACTGAATTTCTTTGGTGCTGACCCCATCAATCTCTTCTTCAGGAGCTCCTATTTTAATAGCAATAGCCACATTGCCCTCCAGCTGGATCGTTTTGGATGACATTCCTAAAAGTCATTAACTGTCTTGGCACCTTGCTTGCTATGCCAATTTTTTTTTAGGGCAGAAACCCAACCTCACAGAGGATGGCGAGGAGGAACAAGATTCCAAAGGAGATGACTAAGCAAGCAGGTTGACTTGCTACAACTTACAGGTGATGAAAAGTAGACCTTGAGAGTTAGTCATCAGAGCAGGGTAGTTTTTTAAAGCATAGCAAACAGCAGGAGCAGCAGCGTGATAGTGTTGCTTCTCCTGCCCCAAGTCCCATGGAAGGACATGGTGGGTCCCGATGGTGGCTGTGCTTGCGGTGGATTGTGCACCAGTGAGAAACCCAGGGCTGAGGGCTCAGTGCTTTTGTAGCAAGTAGCAAACAAGCCTGCCACCCTTTCCCAGGAGTGAGCAGTTGTAAGGTAGTCACTTGTGGTTACCTTGACCTGTGCAACTAGCTATTGAAAGGGTTCAGGGTCAGAGAATAGTTAAGCTTTGTAGTTTGATGCACTCGGTGAAGCTGTGAAGGGGCCCATGGCAGACTGTTCTTCCAACATTATTATGAATATAAGGCAGTTAAAATATTAAAAGAATAGGTATTTTCCAAATAACATGTACTAGTACAGTACCTTCACGTTTTGCTTTTAGATATTAATAAAGTACTTTTGTTATTTATGTCACTGAGTCATCATGGCTATGTGAAGTAGGTCAGGAAAGTGTTGTCATTTTCATTTTGCAAAAAAGAAAACTAATGGTCAGAGAGGTTCAGTGACACGTGGCAGGATTTATGGGTAAGTGGTGGAACCAGACTTTGGATTCGTGTCTGTTGTTGACTCCATGTTTTCTTTTTACTACTCCGAACCAAGTGTATTGATTTGTATGTTATAGAAAGTATTTGTATACCAGTGGATATTTCAGTTGAATTATTATTCTCTTGAGTCTTCTTTCAAAATCCTAAATTAACAATTTGCTTAGGAAATACCCTAGTATTAAAATGTAGTTCAGTTCATATGTGACTTTTATATATGTTGAATATGTGAGGTCTGAATTAAGATTTTATTGGTTTATTGGTTTTAGTGTCACATAAGAATGGAAAAGGATATCAATTGAAATAGATATTTAAAAATTTCATTATTCTTGGTTAGTTTTTCTGTAATAAAACCCCTGATTGTATGAACCAACTTATCTTACAGTGTGATGTTATAGTTAAAGCATACTTGAGAGAAAAAAGTAAGTATTTCTAACTTTCCAGTTAAAAGAACTAAGGATTCATTCAAATTTGGAGTAGAATGAACAGTAGTGGAATGTTACAGTAGTCAGGCTGATGTTAGATAAGACTTTGCATTATTAGTCCTTCTTTTGGTATTTATAACTTTTGGTTGAAAATTCTTTCCAGGGAACAATTTGTAAACTGATTTTCAGCCTGGGAACAAATATCTCATGACCCAGTTACATGTCTCCTTAACATTTAGATTAATTTTAAGGGCTTTTTAAGATGAAGGCAAATTTTATACTTCAAAATATGTTTTCAAAATGTTTGTTCCTTTGGGATCAACAGCCTAAAATTATTTTATTCATTCCTTCTGGTACTGTGTTATTTTTAGTATTATACTTGAAATAGCAACTAAGCTCAGATGATAAACGGTTTTTAAATTATAAAATGTTTAACTACCATGAGTTAAAACAGCATGTAATGGATCTCAAGAAATGATTAGGTTTGAATAAAGAATTTGTATACTGATTGATTTAAAAATTAAACTTAACTTTAGCATTCAGTGATTTAAAAAAATGAAGAGAGAGAGGAGATTATTATTTTCTGATTCCTTATTTAATTTTGTGCCGGAGCTCTGGTGGTGCAGTGGTTAAAGCACTTAGCTGCTAACCAAAAGGTAAGTTGTTTGAAACCACCAGCCACTCCACAGAAGAAAGATGTGGCAGTCTGCTTCCAAGATTTACAGCCTTGGAAACCATATGGGGCAGTTATAGTCAGAATCGACTCGACAGCTGTGGAGTTTTTTTTAAATATAGCAAATATGTTAATTTAAGAATACAACATCATGGTAATTCTTTCCTGAACTCTTAATTATTTGATTTCCCAAAGTGCTTGCATTTTACTTGAAACAAGTGAAATCAGTGAAAATGTTTTGATGAAAATATTACTTTAACATTGTTTTCTGTTCCCAAAGATGTATGAAAAACATCCAGTTTTTTGTTTATTTTGTTTTCTGTCGCTATCAGTGTTGCCATCAAAATCCACCGTGAAAAGCTGTCATTTAGTCCATTTTAGTGTAGTCATCTGGGAGCATGTTGCCAGCTTTCAGTCAGTTGCAACAAATGTAACTGACTCTTGAAGACTCCTTTAAATTTCATCATGTCTCCATCTCCCTAAATCTATACCCCTGATATTTTCTGACAAAACCAACCAACCCAAACTGGCAGAGTGGTGGAGTTTTCTTGTGGATTCTTTTGCGGTTTTCTGTGTATAAGATCATATCATCTGCAAATAGAGATACATTGATTTCTTCTCTACCAATGTGAATGCCCTTTATTTCTTTTTCTAGCCTAATTGCTCTGGCTAGAACCTCTGGCACAGTGTTGAATAAGAGTGGTGATAAAGGACATACTTGTCTGGTTCCTGTTCTCAAGGGGAATGCTTTCAGAATCTCTCCATTTAGGATGATGTTGGCTGTTGGCTTTGTATAAATGCCCTTAATTATATTGAGGAATTTCCCTTCTATTCCTATTTTGTTGAGAGTTTTTATCGTGAATGGGTGTTGGACTTTGTCAAATGCCTTTTCTGCATTGATTGATAAGATCATGTGGTTCTTGTCTTTTGTTTTATTTATGTGATGGATGACATTGATTGTTTTTCTAATGTTGAAGCATCCCTGCATACCTGGTATAAACCTCACTTGATCATGGTGAGTTATTTTTTTTTTTTTTATATGTTGCTGAATTCTATTGGCTAGAGTTTTGTTGAGGATTTTTGAGTCAGTGTTTATGAGGGATATTGGTGTGTAATTTTCTTTTTTTGTGGTGTCTTTACGGTTTTGGTATCAGGGTTATGCTGGCTTCATAGAATGAGTTTGGGAGTATTCCACCCTTTTCGATGCTCTGAAATACCTTTAGTAGTAGTGGAGTTAACCCTTCTCTGAAAGTCTGGTAGAATTCTCCAGTGAAGCCATCTGGGCCAGGGCTTTTTTTGTTGGGAGTTTTTAAATCACCTTTTCAATCTCTTTTGTTATGGGTTTATTTAGTTGTTCTACCTCTGTGTGTGTTAGTTTAGGTAGGTATTGAGTTTCTAGAAATTTTTCCATTTCCTCTAGGCTTTCAAATTTGTTAGAGTATAGGTTTCCATAGTATTCTGTTATGATTCTTTTAATTTCTGTTGGGTATGTTGTGATATCACCCATCTCATTTCTTATATGGGTTATTTGCTTCCTCTCATGTTTTTCTTTTGTCAGTTTGGCCAATGGTTTATCAATTTTGTTGATCTTTTCAAAGAACCAGCTTTTGGTCTTGTTAACTCTTTCAATTGTTTTTCTATTCTCTGTTTCATTTAATTCTGCTCTAATTCTTATTATTTCCTTTCTTCTGGCGCCCACGGGCCTCTTCTGCTGCTCTCTTTGTACTTGTTCAAGTTGTAGGGTTAATGTTTCAATTTTGGCCCTTTCTTCTTTTTGAATGTGTGCATTTATTGCTATAAACTGACCTCTGAGCACTACTTTTGCTGTGTCTGAAAGGTTCTGGTAGGATGTGTTTTCATTCTCATTTGAGTCTATGAATTTCTTTATTCCATCCTTAATTTCTCGTATAACCCAGTAGTTTTTTAGCAAGGTGCTGTTCAGTTTCCATGTGTTCGATTTTTTTTCCTTTTTCTGTTGTTGATTCCTACTTTTATGGCTTTATGGTCAGAAAAGATTCTTTATAATATTTTGATGCTTTGGATTTCGTCAAGGCTTGCTTTATGGTCTAATATGTGGTCTATTCTGGAGAATGTTCCATGTGTGTTGGAAAAGAAAGTACAATTGGCTGCTGTTGGGTGGAACGTTTGGTATATGTCTGTGAGATCAAGTTGGTTGATTGTAGCATTTAGCTCTTCAGTGTCTTTGTTGAGCTTCTTTCTGGGTGTTCTGTCCTTCACTGAAAGTGGTGTGTTGAAGTCTCCTACTACTGTTGTGAAGCTGTCTCTCTCTCTTTTCAGTGCTGTTAGAGTTTGTTTTATGCATCTTGGAGCCCTGTCGTTGGGTCCATAAATATTTATTCTAGTTATGTCCTCCTGCTGTATTAACCTTTTAATCATTATATAGTGTCCTTCCTTATCCTTTGTGGTGGATTTTACTTGAAAGTCTATTTTGTCAGAGATTAATATTGCCACTGCTTTTTTTTGAGTTATGTTTGCTTGATATATTTTTTTCCATCCTTTGAGTTTTAGTTTGTTTGTGTCTTTAAGTCTAAGGGGTGTCTCTTGTAGGCAGCATATAGACGGATTGTGTTTTTTTATCTAATCTGCCACTCTCTGTTTCTTTATTGGTGTGTTTAGTCCGTTTACATTCAACATAATTATTGATCAATATGAGTTTAGTGCTGTCATTTTGATGTCTTTTTTTGTGTGTTATTCACAGTTTCTTTGTTCCACTTAATTTTCTGGGCTGAGTCATTTTTCTTTATGTATTTTCTTTTTATCTTTTTCTTTGTTGTTGATTTTGTGTTTGCTGAGTCTTTATATTTTTCTCGGTTTTTATTTTGACTTGTAGGATTGTTAGTTTCCTT
>NW_004443971.1:18814869-18870818 GCF_000243295.1 Trichechus manatus latirostris | reverse complement strand
GAGTCTTTATATTTTTCTCGGTTTTTATTTTGACTTGTAGGATTGTTAGTTTCCTTTGTGGTTACCTTAATATTTACCCCTATTTTTCTAAGTTTATACCAATCTTTTATTTCTTTATATTGCCTTTAAGTTCCTTTTTTAAAACTAGGTGTATTAATATGTGACTCATTCTAGTCGTATATAAAATTTTGCACCATTATTAATTCAGAGATATTTGTAATCAAGCAGTCCTCTCTGGAATTATGAATTTTGAAATTTACTGTGTTTTCCTAGAAATACTCTGTTTTGTTTTTATATTTCCACCATTGACTAATAGATTGGCCAAAGAAGAGTAGGCTGATAATTTAGATTTTATTTCCTGTCTTAGTTGGTTCTCTTGGGGAGCAAAACCAGCGAGATGTGTACATACAAGTATATATGGGGCGATTTAGTTCAAGGAAATGGTTCACACAATTGTAGGGGCTGGCAAGTCCCAAATCTGTAGGTCAGGCGACAGGCTGGAGACCTCTGCTGTCTCATGGGATTGCGGGGACTGACTAATCTGAAATATGCAGGTCAGGTGGCAGGCTGGAAACTTCTGCACGTTTAAGTCCCAAGATCTGGAGGTCAGGTGACAAGCAGAGTGCAGGGTTGAGAGAGAGAGAGCACACTGTGCTAGAACACTCATTTATGTTCTGGAGGCAGACCACAGCCCCCAGAAAACTTCCCTTTCAATTGATTGGTTGATCACATTAGGTCACATCATGGAAGGTCATTATATTACATTATTACATTATATTACATTAGGAGCCCTGGTGGCACAGTGGTTAAGTGCTTGACTGCTAACTGAAAGGTCGGTGGTTTGAACTCACCACTCCACGGGAGAAAAATGTGGCAGTCTGCTTCTGTGAAGATTACAGCCTTAGAAACCCAGTGGGGCAGTTCTGCTCTGTCCTATGTGGTCTTTATGAATTGGAATCCACTCAACAGCAACAGGTTTGGTACATACATTATATTACATTACGGAACAACAACCAGTGCAGTATTTTGGCAGACCACTGAGAATCATAGCCTAGCAAGTTGGCACATAAAATTAACCATCACATTTCCAACAATGGAATTTTTTAGAATCTTGTTACTCTTGACTTTTCTAAATCAATAGAAGGATTTTGCTACATTTCCTATTAGATAAACAATAAAGAGGTGGTCATGGATATCATAGTCTTTTATTTGGTGCCTTTGCTGATATTTTCTTTGATGTATCTCATGGTATCATTTTTATATTTTTAAAGTGTTCTCAAATAGCAAGTAGTAACAAAGGGCCATTTAAATTTACACATTACTTTTATTCTACCTCAGTGGGTTAAGAGCCCCAAACTGTGAAACTAACACGGAAAGTGATCTTAGACTGTATTGTCCCGGGGATGGGGGAGTGGTTGGGGAGGAGGCTTGCACAAGTGAAATGCTCTAAGATTTCACTATTACAGTCAATGTTTCCCCGGGCATTCTTGTATAGGTTTCTTGTGCACACGTGTAAGTTTCTTTGAAGTATGTCTCTAGGAGGGGAATTGATAGGTTGTAGGGATGTTGCCGTCCAAAGATTCCCACCAGCAGTATATGAGATTTCTAGTTGTTCTACATCTTGGTTTTATTTTGCCAGTAAGTAAAATTTTGGCCTATCTGATAGGTATAAAATAGCATCCTATTGTTAGTTTAATTTTCATATTCCCGACTAATATTGAGATTGAGTGTTTTTTTCAAATGCTCTTCTATAGAGTACCTGTTCTTTGCCCTTTTTTTTTTTTCCAATTGAGTTGTTTATCTTTTGCTTATTGAGTTCTTCACTTGTTAGTTGCCATTGAGTTGGCTCCAAGTCATAGTAACCCCATGTACAGCAGAACAAAACGTGTCCCCTCCTGTGCCATCTTCATGATTGTTGGTATGCTTGAGTTCATTGTTTCAGCCACTGTGTGTTTTGAGTGCCTTCCAACCTAGGGTCCTCATCTCCCAGCGCTATATCGGACAGTAATCTGCTGTGATCCATAACGTTTTCATTGACTAATTTTCAGAAGTAGATTGCAAGGCCTTTCTCTCTAGTTTGTCTTAGTCTGGAAGTTTCACTGAAATCTGTCCACCATGGATGACCTTGCTGGTATTTGAAATATTGGTGGCATAGCTTCTGGCATCATAGCAACACACAAGCAACACACCACTGTAAGGCAAACTGACAGATGGCCGGTGGGAGTTCTCCAAAAATCCTAGATATTAATTCTGAGTTGGGTCTATGGATTACAAATATTTTTTCCTTCTCTGTGGCTTCTCTTTGCACTTTTTATATGGTCTCTAGATGAATAGACATTTCTTATTTTAATATAATTGAATTTTTCAGTTTTTTATTTCATGGCTTGTATCTTTTGTTCTGAAATATATTTCTCTCTGCTTCGAGGTCATGAAGATACTTGTCTATTTTCTTCAAAAAGTTTTTTTCTCTTTTCAGTTCATTTTTTTTCCTAAATTTTATTTCTTTGGTTGTTTAGGGAGGAACAACTCAGAGAAGGAGGATGAGAATAGTCGCACAACTTAAAGAATATAATCAGTGCCACTAAAATTTCAACAGTTTCTACATGTACAGTTTAGTGACATTGATTACATTCTTCAAGTTATGCAACCATTCTCACCCTCCGTTTCTGAGTTGTTCCTCCCTCATTAACATAAACTCACTGCCCCCTAACGTTCGTGTCTAATCTTTCAAGTTGCTGTTGTCAGTTTGATCCCATATAGATAGTTCTTAAAAGAGTGTAATGCTCAAGGCAGATGTTTTTTACTAGTTAAGCTAAACTATTGTTTGGTTTTAAGATGACTTCAGGGGATATTTTTGGTTTAAGTTTTAAAGATTATCTTGGGGCAGTAGTTTCAGAGGTTCATCTACCCTCCATGGATCCAGAAAGTTTGGAGTCTATGAGAATTTGAAATTCTGTTCTGCATTTCCCCCCTTTTGATCAGGATTATTCTATGGAATCTTTGATCAGAATGTTCAGTAATGGTAGCCGGGCACCATCCAGTTCTTCTGGTCTCATGGCAAAGGAAGCAGTTGTTCATGGAGGCAGTTAGCCACACATTCCATATCCTCCACGTATTCCTAACCCTTCTTCTTCCACTGTTGCTCCTGATGAATAGAGACCAGTTGTTATGCCTTGGATGGCTGCTGCAAGCTTTTAAGACCCCAGACACTGTGAAATGAAGTAGGAGGTATACCTGAACAGAAGCACTAAACATGTTATTAGGTCAGTTAACTGAGATGTCACATGAAACCATGACCTTAAGCCTCCAAATCAAGGAGCCAAATCACATGAGGTGTTTGATTGTACGTAAGCAGCCTCAGCAGCTACTCTTTTTTTTTGTTGTTGTTGTTTTATATATATATATATATATATATATATATATACGTATATATATATATATATATCTCACAACTTTGCCAGTTCAGCTTTCTACAGGTGTACAACTTACTGACTGCAATTACAATAATGGGCTGTGCAACCCTACTCTTAGTCAATGCAATTTTTCCATCACTGTTAATCCCCCTTTTCCACCTCCCTCCTGCCCCTGGTAACCACTAATAAACTTTGGTCTCTGTATGTTTGCCTTTTCTTGTCTTTTTGTACAAGGTAGGTCATACAATATTTGTCCTTTTATGATTGGCTTATTTTGCTCAGCATAATGTCTTCAAGCTCCATCCATACTGTAGCATACATCAAGATTTCATTTCTCCTCCTGGCTGAGTAGTATTTCATTGTATGTGTGTACCACATTTTGTTTATCCATTCATCTGTTGATGGGCATTTAGGTTATTTCCACCCGGTGGCTATTGTGGATAGCAGTATAACGAACATTGGTGTACAAGTCTCTTTTTGAGTCTCTGCTTTCAAGTCTTTTGGATATATACCTAGGAGTGGAATTGCTGGGTCATGTGGTAGTTCTATTTTTAGTTTTTTGAGGAACCGCCACACTGTTTTCCACACATGCCATTTTGCATTCCCACCAGCAATGGATAAGGGTTCCAATTTCCCCACATCCTTGCTGACATTTGTTACTTTCTGTTTTCTTTTTAATCTTAGACATCCTAGTGGGAGTGAAAAGGCATCTCATTGTGGTTTTGATTAGCATCTCTCTGATGACTAATGACGCTGAGCATCTTTTGATGTGTGTGGTGGCCATTTGAATGTCCTCTTTGGTGAAATGTCTGTTCACGTCCTTTGCCCATTTTATGATTGGGTTATTTGTCTTTTTGTTGTTAAGTTGTCAAAACTTTATAATAATTTTGGTTACTAGATTCTTGTTGGATATATGGTTTCTGAAGATATTCTCCCAATTAGTAGCTTGTCTTTTCACTTTTTTGGTAAAGTGTTTTGATGGACAAAAGTTTTTAATTTTCATGAGGTCCCATTTATTTATTTTGTTTTTCCTGTTTTTGCTTTGTTATTAGAGAATCCATTGTTGAATGCTAGACATAGCAGCATTGCCCCAGCTTGTTCTTCTAGGAATTTTATGGTTTCAGTTTACGCATTTAGGTCCTTAATCCATTTTGAATTTGTTTTATCATATGGTGTGAGGCATGGGTCCTGTTTCATTTTTCTGCGTGTGGAAATCCAATTTTCCCAGCACCATTTATTGAAGAGACTCTTCTTTCCCCCATTGAATGGACTTTGCTCCCTTGTCAAAAATCAGTTGACCATAGAGTCTCAATTTCTGGACTCTCAATTATATCCCATTGGTCTGTGTATCTGTTGTTATACCAGTACCAGTCTGTTTTGTTTACTGTAGCTGTATAGTATGTTTTAAATTCAGGAAGCGTGAGTCCTCCTACTTTGTTCTTCTCTTTCAACATTGTTTTAGCTGTTCAGGGCCTCTTACCATTCCAAATAAAGTTGAGGATTGGTTTTTCTGTTCTGTAAAGAAGGCTATTAGAACTTTGATTGGGATTGTATTGTATTGACATCTTGACAATTTTGTCTTCCATCCATGAACATGGAACATCTTTCCATTTATTTAAATCTTCTTTAGTCTCTTTCAGCAGTGTTTTATAGTTTTCATTGTATAAGTCCTTCATGTCCCTGGTTAGATTTATTCCTAGGTATTTTGATGCTATTGTAAATGGAATTGTTTCCCTAATTTCCCTTTCAGGTTTCTCATTGCTGGTGTTTAAAAAGTTTTAAAGTTTTACTTTTCACATTTAGATCTTTACTCCACTGTGTATAGTGCAGGGTCATAATCCTTTACTTATTCATTCGTTTATTTTAAATAATTGATGACCAGTTGTCCTGATACTGTTCATTGAATAATAAAAAAAAGAAAGAAAAGAAACAAAAACCAGTTGCCATCCAGTGGATTTCAACTCATGGTGACCCTGTGTGTGGCAGAGTAGAACTGTACTCCATAGGGTTTTCAAGGCTGTGACCTTCTAGAAGCCAGAAATTTTTTAAAAACGTCACCAAAGTGCTTGCATTTTATTTGAAATAAATGAAACCAATGAAAATGTTTTTACACAAACATTACTTTAAGTTTTCTCTTCCCGAAGATGTATTGTTTTCTAGCACTATCAGTGTTGCCATCAAAATCCACTGTCAAAACCTGCAATTTAGTGCATCTTAGTGGGATGTTTTTTAAAAATTAAAACATTGGTAATGTTTTTTAAAAAAATTCTTGACCATTTTGGCCTATTGTTCTTTCACATTTTACAATTAATTTTCAAGACACGCATATACACACCACACCCCCCACACCCGTCCCCCACACTTTTCCAGGTGTCATAGTCATCTAGTGCTGCAGTAACAGAAATACCACAAGTGGATGGTTTTAACGAAGAGAAGTTTATTTCCTCACAGTCAAAGTAGGCTAAAAGTCCAAATTCAGGGCGTCAGCTCCAGGGGGAAGGCTGTTTCTCTCTGTCGGCCTTCTTCTCTTCGGTGTTCCCCTGGACTAGGAGCTTCTCGGTGCAGGGACCCCGGTCCAAAGGATGTGCTCTGCTCCCAGCACTGCTTTCTTGATGGTATGAGGTCCCCCTGTCTCACTGCTCACTTCTGTCTTTTATATCTCAAGAGATTGCCTCAGGACACAATCCAGTCTTGTAGATCAGTCCTGCCTTACTAATACAACTGCCACCCATCTTCCCTCATTAACATCATAGAGGCAGGATTTACAACATATAGGAAAATCACACAGTACCAGGAATCATGGTCCAGCCAAACTGATATACACATTTTTTGGGGGACATAATTCAAACCAGGACACCAGGAAATTGTCCATTTCATCTAAATTCAGATTTACTGGCATGAATTTATTTTTTATATTCTCTTTCCCTTGTCCCCCCCCATGCACATCTGTTATTCTGCTGGATTTGTAATTATATTCCTCTGTCCTTATTAATACTACCTATTTTTGCCTTCTGTCATTTTTTCGTGACCAACCTTGCCATAACCTTGTCTATTTTTATTACTGTTTTTTTAAGGAACCAGCTTTTGGTTCTTTACTTTCTTTGTTTTCTATTTTATTTATTTCTGCTCTTTTTCTTTATTGGTATGTCTTGGAAATTGATTTGATGTGAGGGAGAGAAGATTGAGCGAGATATTTCAGTGTTTTTGTTTTGGCACCCAGGTGGATGGTGGTATTTACCAGCTAAAGTACAAAATAAGTGAAGGCAATTTGTGGGGAAGAGGTTTAGTTCAGTTTTAGATGTGAGTTTGAGGTGTTTATAGAAAATCCAGATGGAGATGTTCAGGAGAGAGGCTGGCCCTGAGACCATGCTTTTGGTATTTGATATTGATGTAGGTAGTTAGTAAAGAGTAATGGAAAGAAGGGAAAGGCAAAAGGAATGTAGTTTAGTGGGAAGCCCTCCTGGCCCCAGCAACACCATCACTATTACTATTTCTATTTAATTTGAAAGCCTTTATGCTTCCAGAGCACTTGTGCGTATATGTGTGATTATTGACATGTCTGTGTCTTTCACTAGACTAAAAGCACAGGGAAAAAGGACACCTTCTCCTAGACCTAGCACAGTGCTTGGCACATATGAAACATTTGATAGTGGTTGTGTAATCAACCTTCTTGACTCTATTTGAGTACACATACTGTTTTTTCATGTACGCGTGGTTTAACAGGACTGTATCATGGATGCACATTCTAGGGAATTCTAGAATAATACCCATTCTAACTACTAAAAATATTTCTTTTATTGCCTTGAACTGATGATTTTAATATAAAGTAAAGGCAAAGATTGACTTTTTAAAATCAAATTTTACTTTGGTTTTTAAATTTAACCTGAATGTGTGCTAAATATTTTATTTGAAGAAGACATTTATTAATGTACTATATTCAGGGAAGAAAAGTAATTGTCTTTCAGTTATCTGAGGTATTGCTTTAAATAGGTATCATGTGTTACTCTTCCTGTTTCCAGAAGATGTTTATTTTTTGGGTTTAGGTCTTAATGTGACGATTAAAAGAAAGTTAATGATTTGCCAATTAAAACTGATTCAGAGCATTAGCCACCCCTATATTCTAGGAAAATTGGAAAGTTTAATGCCATTAATTCTAAAGCTTAATACTTCTGAGCAGCTCAAAGGATATTATCGTTTATAGAATAGTATGTAAAAAGCTGCATTTAAAGGCCAGAGAAGGGTCTTCAAAAGCTTATCAGTACAGCAATTAAGTAAAAAGATGACAAGAGAACAGAATTCTTGGATGCCTTATCTTCTTAATTTTATTACAAATTATAGCCATCTGTCATTGAAATAAGCATTGATTTATATGTCGAAAATGCATATGTTTATAACTGGGAGTAAACTTTCACAGAAAAATTTCCCAGTTGATGCTTTGGAGAGAGATGGACCTAGTTTCAAATCTTGGTTCTGTACTTCCTAGTTGGGTGGCATATCTATTAGGAATGCATTTAGCTTCAAGTAACAACAGTGGTGTAAACTAAAAGGGGGTTTGATTTTCTCACATAATGAGAAATCTAGAAGTGCATAGTTGCTGGCTTTAATGTAGTGCTCAGTGATGCCAGGGCTGGAATCTCTGTGATTCTTTGGTCTTTTTCTCATGGAAAAAGACAGCTGCTTCAGCCTTCAGACATTGCATCCACATTGTGAGCAGGAAGAAAGAAGAAAGATCAGAAGCAGTTTTTATTGGGACAGCAGACTTTTGCTTATGTTTTATGGCCAAAATAAGTTCCATGATTAATCTTAGATGAATGGGAGGTAGGGGCAATGAGTATTTAACTTTTTAACACCTGTGGTAGAGGCAGACGAGGGAGAAGAAGTTGGGAATGGATGGGGGATTAGTCAGTCTACAGTGTTTGCCACAGTGACCATAGGTTCCTTAAGTAGGCTTAGTAAAGCCTCAGTTTCCTTTTGGGGTTAGTAATATAATCTCTAGCATGAATGCTCCTTAAAGGGGGAGAGGCTTGGTCTTTTGTATAATACTCATTCCCTAACATCCAGAACAATGACTGACAGATGTATTTGTTCAGTGAAGATTATTGTGAAAATTGCATGATTAAAGCATATAAACACTTAGCCTAGTGCTTGGCACATAGTAATCTGTAAATGATACCTATTTTTATTTTCAATCTATGCAGTGATTAAGTATATTGATTTATTATACAAGCATAAATAGAAATTCCTACCATTTAATTCTGTTTGCCATATTTTGTAACTTAATATATAATATTGAAGTGACATTGTTTTCTTGGCAGTTAACATTTCTAATAAAGAATAGTTTTTTATTTAGGTGATATCTAATATTATGTGGATATAATGATAAAGATAAATATATGTGAACATTGATATGACAGAGTATCGTTACTATCAGTAATCTGTGGAAGTTTCTTAATAAAAAATTTTTCTTAGAAAATATAAATGAAATATAATGGCTTTTGTAATAAACTTTTTATTTAAGTGCAGCATACAGAAACAGTACAGTATATTTTTAGTATATTTAGGTGTATGTATAGCTCAATAAATTTTTACAACATGAGCACACCCATGAGACTGCCACCCAGATGAAGACGTGGAACATTCCCGACACTGCAGAAGCTTTCCTTGTGCCCCCCAAATCATCGATAGACCCCAGTAGCAGCTATCTCATTACATAGTTATTGCTTCCCACCAACCTCTCAGATACCTGAGATATTTCACTTGTCAGTAGATTTCCTTCCACTGGTATCCCGTCTCACTTTGTGACCGATGAAAGGTTTAATAATTGTCCTACTGCATGCAAGGGGCTATCCATACTTAACTACCATCAGTGATGGAGTTCTCATTGCCATCGAGTGATCCAGCTGCAGAATCGCATATTAGAGTCTGCTTTTTTGTACCAGCCCTGGTAGTGCAGTGGTTATGCATTCATCTGCTAACCAGAAGGTCGGCAGTTCGAATCCACCGACTGCTCCTTGGAAACTCTATACGGCAGTTCTGCTCTGTCCTGTAGGGTTGCTATGAGTTGGAAATGACTCGATTGCAACCGGTTATGATAACAACTGCCATTGGCTGAATTCTCCAGGATGTAGATTCTGAAATGGAGATCTGCATGCATGGAGTTTATTGTGTAGTGCTTTTGAGAACAGCACCTGGGAGGGATACAGGTCTGAGCTGAAGGAGAAGCTCAACTGCAATGTGGTTGCAGCAAAGGCTTTAGCCAATCCCATGGGGAATTCTGGAGCAAGAATAGCCTTTCAGGATTATCCTAGATTGATGCAAGGGATCTGGACCTTTGTGTCTCAACACTGACTAGTCATTGGATGCAGCTGCCTAGAAGGACTCAGTGTGAACCATCAGCAGTGCAGCCATCACTCTCTGAAGCTTGGGGAATGAGTGTTTTAGTCCTAAGGGGGATCTGGACAGCACACACAGCACCCACTGCAGAGGCTTAGAATTGATTTTCAGATTTTCTTCTTTTCCAGGTATGCACTTAATGCTCGTTATTAGCTAATCATGTGGTTTATCTACTCTCTCTATACTTTTTTTTTTTAATCTGCTTGTTCAGTTTGCTACTGAGAGATGTTTGAAAACCTCCCTTGATTGTAGAAATTGTCCTCCTTTTAGTTCTACTGTTTTTGTTTTCTGCGTTCAGGCTATGTAATTCAAATGTAGGATTTTTGTATCTTGTTGAAATGTCCCTTTTTAAAATGAAATCTTTTTATTTTTAATGATGCTTTTGATATGATAATCTACTTTGTCTAATATAAATGTAGTTATACCAGCCACCTTTTAGCTAATGTTCACATAGTGTATCTTTTTCACCCTTAAAAAGAATCTTTTTGTGTCTATATATATGACATGTCTTACCAGCACTACAAAAATTTTAAAACTCTAGTCTTATAATTTTTTTAATAATTGGAACTTTTAGCTCATTTACATTTAATGTAAAATTGCTGATATATTTTAATCAAACCTATCATCTTATTATTTGTTCTCTACTCTTCCAACTGTTCTTTGTTCCTGTTGTGTCTCTTTCTTGCCTTTCTTTTTAAAATCAATTTTTTTATTGTTGTTATTATTATTCCACTCCCTGCTCCATTGTTGTTAGGTGTCCTCAAGTTGGCTCCAACTCATAGCGACCTTATGTATAACAGAATGAAACGTTGCCTGGTCCTGTGCCATACTCACAATTGTTGCTCTGTTTGAGCCTATTGTTGCAGTCACTGTATCAGTCCATCTCACTGAGCATCTGCCTCTTTTTTGCTGACCCTCTGCTTTATCAAGCATGATGTCTTTCTCCAGTGAATGGTCCCTCCTGATACCATGTCTAAAATAAATGAGACTAAATGTCATCATCCTCGCTTCTAAGGGGATGCATTCTGGCTGTACTTCCTCCAAAACAGATTTGTTTGCTTTTCTGGTAGTCCATGGCATATTTAATTTTCTTTGCCAACACCACAATTTGAATGTGTCAGTTTTTCTTTGGTCTTCCGTTTTCATTTTCTAGCTTTCACATGCATATGGGGCAATTGAAAATACTATGGCTTGAGTCAAGCTCACCATAGTCTTCAAAGTAACATCTTTGCTTTTTAACACTAAAGCGATCTTTTACAGCGGATACGCCCAGTGAAATACATCATTTGATTTCTTGACTGCTGCTTCCATGGGCGTTGATTGTGGATCTAAGTAAAATGAAATCCTTGACAACTTTAATTTCTTCCTCATTTATCATGTTATTGTTTATTGGTCCAGTTGTAAGGATTACCTTGCTAGTTGTATATTCTTTCACTGTTCTATTAGTGAACACCCTAGAGATTTCAGTATACATCTTTGACCTGCTAGAGCCAATACGAAATTAAAACTTTTAGCATGGGCAGTAATTTGTTTCTTTTTATAGATGCCAGTGTTCTGATGAAATTCTCCTCATTTTCAACTGATTCATAGAAGATTTTAATCATGATAACTCTCAAGTTTATTTCTGATAATTCTAATATTTGATTCACTTATAAGACTATTTCTGTTGTCTCCCCCTTTTTTAGGTTATTTGTCTGATTTCTTGGCAAGCCTGGCAATTTTTTACTGCATTCTAAATATTGTATATGAAAACTTGTTGAGGTTCTGAACCATCTCCAGAGATAATTTTTTTTCTGGTGGGTGTATCACCTTCCACCTTGATCAAGTGGAGACTGACCTGTATCTGGCTTGCCTTTACTGCTAGGATGTTCATCTTCAGGGGTCTTGACTGAATGCCTAGGATTGGACCTTAGCTCCTTGGTTATTCCTAGATTCCGGTTCTGTTTCCCCAGCATCATGAAGCTGCCAGAATCTCTTTGCTCTTTATCTTTTTAGCAGCTGCTTTCTCTTTGGTTTATTGGATTATTTGAGACACTACACCTAATGAGTGCCTTTCCTTTGTTTTATACTTTTACATGTTGAATTGCTGAAGTGCATAGAATTTACGCAGTTACTCAGAGATTCTTATAGTATATCATGAACATTTTTATTTTATATATTTTCATAAATTTGTGGCCTTTTTAGTGGGAGATGGTTTGTATATGTATGTGTGTGTGTGTGTTGATGGTCAGGAGAAGATAACAGAATTAGCAAGTTATACCAGAATTTATTTTATAGTTTATATCTAAATGTATAGTTAGAATAACGATAAAGTGTTTCAGTCTTATTTGAGTGTATTTTGGACAGGTCTGTATTCTGTTCCATCTCATGTACTCATTTTATGAATTTCATTTTGAAAACCAGGAGTATATAGAAATGGGAAAGCTTCAAGTAGAGAAGGGTTTCAGGTGAAAAGCGCCAATAAAATATTTCTCAGGTTCCACATTTTCACTGGGCAAAATTGTGACGAATACTACTTCAGATCAAAAGCCGACAAACTATAGCCTGTGGGCCAAATGTGGTCTGTTGCCTGGTTTTGTGAATAAAGTTTTATTGGAACACAGCCATTCCTATTTGTTTCTGTATTGTCTGTGGCTGCTTCACCATTACAGTGTTGAGTAGTTGCAAGAGACTGTATGGCCTGTGAAGCCCAAGATATTTACTGTCTAGCTCTTCACAGAAAAAGTTTGACAGCTCTTTCTTTAGATCATCAAACTAAAGTGATTCTGTTCTTTTTATAGAATTGATCATTGCTATTCTAAGGAATTAGCTGCAGCTTAAAAAGTGTATCTTCTCTCTTTCTGTCCTTACTTGATTTTTAAAGTTGCTTTTCTGCCCCTCTCCCCCCACCCACCCCTGCCATTTTCTTCTCTCTCAGAACCTCACCAGAGAGAATATAGAGGAGCTCAGGGTTTCTCCACCAGAGAAGTCTAAGTGTTGAGGAAGCAGTGCAGGGGAGGAGGTGTGTGTTCCAACACAGTGACCATAAACAAGAAACACTTGGAGGTCATATTCAAGCTTTATTTAAAAATACAGCATATATTGAGATTGGTTTGAGACATGAACCCTGGTTCAGAGCCATCAGGAACAGGGAGTTCTTTGTTCAGCAAAGGCTTTTAGTAAACTCTGTGGTAATCACAAAGAGCACTGTAGTTTGGATTTAGCACTAAGCTTAAGTTTCATGTCTGAGGACAAGTCTTTACAATCATTCATCTCAGGACATCTAGTCTGCTGACTCTTTTTGGCTCTACTAAAAAGTCAGAGGTACTTCAGCCACATCTATTTCCAAACCAGAAATAACTCAGATGCCGCTTCAGCAGCACTAGAGTTCCACATTAGTTACACTGGCTTAGGATTTAAGTGTTCACAGGCATCAGTCATCATATTCAAGTTTTAGTGCTGTTGTAGGTGTTGTTGGAAATATGAGAAAAACGTGACCCAGTCTTGGTTCACAAGAAAGGCTGGAGAGGGCCAATTGGTGTTGTTTCTCATTGCTTTAGCAATTCCCTGACAGTCATTGAGTCACTTGCCTGAAATTCACAGTGTGGAGACTCATTACTCTGATGTTATTATTTTTGGGTTGGAAGCTGATGACTGTAGCACCTGTGAGGTGCTGTGCATGCAGCCCCACAGGAAGGTGGTGTCCAGCTTCTGTGTTCTTCCTTCCTGTTCCACTGCATAGAGTTACCAGAAGTCCTGGCAATGGCTGAGCTGGTGCTGCTGCCTCCTCCGTCTCCAAAATGACTCTTGGGTCCAGATGGGAAGGTTCAAGAAAAAACAGAAACAAAAATGTGTTGAGAAGAAGCCGTTCCACCACTTCGTTTTTTTTTAAGGCCGAGATTGACAAATTTGGATTACCAGTGTTTTTAAAATGAAAGAAAATATATGAAGTTTTCATAAATGCTCACATAGCATTTTTAACCTTTCCTCCCTACTGCCAATAAATTAGAAAGTTTGTTAATGTTCATGTTCAGAATGTATTTAAATAAAATTGAAGATGATTGAAATAGATGATATGTCACATCTCTTCAGATTCTGAAATGCTATGATTCGATTTGGAATATCTGATTATTACAATTAATGTTTACTTAGGGCTACATCTTTCAAACGCAGTAGCTGAGTTGGTTACACTTGAAGATTTTTGCTTTTTTTTGGAAAAAATGTTTCATATGATGATGAGGAGAATGAAAACTTCTCTTTTAGGAGAACAAGTGGACTTTGAATGAAGTTCTCACTTATATGGACTGGCTTTTAATTACACCCCCAGGAATAGGCTTTATGCTCACTGCTTAGAGGGGTTTTTTTTTTACCTGGAAAAGTTTGAGAAACAGTGCATTGAGACAAACATTTAAATGCTGTGTTACTTTAATGTCCAGGAGAAACCTATCTGTGCGGGCATTTCTGTCTCTACCAAAGAGGGAAAGATGATTCCATTGTTAACTCAGTCAGTCTTACTGATTTGGAGGATAAAACCCCCGTTCACAGAGTGAGGTTTGTGAAGCGTAAGTAGCATCATGTATCTGAACCCATTGCTGTCGAGTCGTTTCTGACTCATAGTGACCCTATAGGACAGGGTAGAACTACCCCATATGGGTAGTAGGAGTACTTGGTGGATTTGAACTGCCGACCTTTTGGTTAGCAGCCAAGCTTTTAAACCACTACACCACCAGAGTTTCCCATGCATCTGAAATCACTTCCTAATCACTAAAAAGCTATGAAAGGAGCAGTAGTGGCAGAAGTAGTTGAAATAATAGAAGAATGAAGCCCCCCACAGCAGGAACTGCTAATAATGAGAGCTCAGAAAGAGAAGCATTAGGTTGACCTGTGGATTAAAAAGTGACAGAAATTGAATTCATTAAGCCAAATGAATTTGGTTTTCCTCCCTTCCTTCCTCCCATTTTTCATTTCTCTTTTTTTTTTTTTTTTTTAAATCATAGATCATTTTTAGGGTAGTACTAGTCTTTGTATTTTGATGGTACTATGGAGAGCTCTAAAGACAGATCATGTCATAACGTTTATTTTTTTGCTTTGCTGTAATGTTTGTATTTGTCTCCTAAACTGGTAAATATTAACATACTTGATCAGTAGTGTTGTTGTTACTTGTTGATTCAGCTCCAACTCAAGGCGAACCCATGTACAATAGAACGAAACATTCCCTGGTCCTTCGCCATCTTCACAATCGCTAGTATGCTTGAGGTCATTGTTGCAGCCACTGTGTATTTTGAGTGGCTTCTAACAGAGGGGACTCATCTTCCAGGACTATATTGGACAATATTCTGTTGTGATCCATTGGGTTTTCATTGGCTAGTTTTTGGAAGCAGATCGCCAGGCTGTTCTTCCTAGTCTTAGCCTGGAAGCTCTGCTGAAATCTGTCCACCATGGGTGACTGCTGATATTTGAAACACCGGTGGTATAGCTTCCAGCATCATAGCAATATGCAAGTCACCACAGTACAACAGACTGACAGATGGGTGGTGGGATCAGTAGCTTAGACCTATATGTTTGTTACTTTAAAAATGAAATTCAGATATTACACTTACACATATTGTCTGAAATAACTATTTAAAGTGTTGCAGTTTGGGGAGTAAACCAGATTACACATGGTTTTGAAACTAATGGGTGAGTTGATCTGTTTTAAAAAAGGAGGAGAGAAGCATTTAGAAGAGACTTCTTTGTGGGTCTGAGAGAGATGTTTGTGATCCCTTCCAATTTTCCTTTTCCTTTAAATGTAGTAACAGATAATAATAGCAATATTAACAACAACAAAAATCTACCAGGATGGTTCAGGGATTCTCCTCCTGCCCCTCCTCCTCCCCGTCTTCCCACTTAGTCACCAAAGGTCATGACTAAAAAGCCCAGTGCTCATTTTTGTTTGGATCCAATTTAGATGCAGAAAGGGGCTGAGCATGAGCTGCTTTTTCATGTTCTTTACCTGAGTTTAAAACAGCTTTATGAATGGGGCCAAATACAAGTGGCAGTTTTGGCAGCATTGTCAAAGTGCTCATCACTCTCAGCTGCAGTGCTACACCTGGACGGAAGGAGCTAAATTGAAAGTAGACTGATTCCACTACCTGTTAAATCCAAATGCAGTATGGTTCTCAAACCTAGCTGTCTGTCATAATTATTTGTATACCTTTTTATTGATTTCTTTTTTAATTGAGAAATGTAGGTCCCACTCCAGACCTACCCCATCAGAATCAAAGGTGGGAGTCAGGGTGGCCCAAGCAGCTATATTTTTAAAAAAAAATGTTACACAGGTGATCCTGCTAACCACCCAGGGCTGAGAATTACTAACTCATAGTATGCACTCAGGATTAACTTTGGTCAAAATGATATAGTATGGAAAACTCTTATTTAGGCTTTAAATAACTATATTTGCTATGAGAGAACCAGATTAATGTGTAATTGAGAAGTGAACCAAAGGTAATTTACTCATGAAATCACACTTCAGAATTTTTTTGGTGTGCTCTTTTATATATCCTTAGGGCCGGTGTTAGACTTGAGTTCATCCTTTCACCTTAATAATGGTGTATGGTATCTTTTTCTTATTAAGTTCACTAAACTAGAGAAAATAAGAGCAAAGAAAAATAAGCAAAAAGGCAGCTTTCCTTAGCTTTTTTTCCTTAGAGAAATTTTTAAACATGTGGGATAGGAACCTTAGGGGGCAGTGAGTTTATGCTAATGAGGGAAGAACTGCTCAGAAAAGGAGGATGAGAATGGTTGCACGATTCAAAGAATGTAATCAGTGTCACTGAATTGTACATGTAGAAACTGTTCAATTGGTGTATGTTTTGCTGTGTATATTCTCAACAACAACAAAATTTAAAAAAAGAGGAAAAACAAAAAAAATATGGAATATGAAACAAATTTCTAGGAAGAAGAAAGAGGTACTCTCTTCCATATTATGTTATAATGTATATTTTTAAAGACATCTACTTTTCGGCATTTTCAAGTTATAGTAACATGACTCTTTACATGGCTTTTGCTGTTTAAACTAAGCAAAAAAAGTTATTTTAATCTCATAATAAATTTATTTAAATAGTAAAGCAGAATCAAAATATTAGGTAACAGAATTTGTATTAACTAAATTTATTAAGGTAGTGAGATACAGTAATACCTACAACAATGATTTCAGTAGAAGTTAGTGGATATGGGAAGTGATAGTTGGCTGATAGGCTCTCATTTAGTTTTTGGGTCTGTCATCCCTTGATTAAGGATTCTGTTTCATGTGCTACAAACCTTTGTATTTAAGACTCTTAACATAGCAATGTATATTAGTAAAGAAGATAAAATTGAACCAGCAGATGTGAGCAAGAACCATAATAAAAACATTAGTCTTGATTATCTCAACCTTTATTTTTTTACTTTTCAGTGATGCTTCAGCTTAAAACAACTTTAAAATATGATTTCACTGGACACTTACCTACATTCCGGTGTAGAATTCTTCTTTCCCAGCATGTTACTCTAATGGCAAATGATCAAATGTTTGAGAGAACATGTCTGAAGCATAGCAACAGCTCTAAAAAGATTTAGTTCAAAGAATAAGATGTTTGCTAAGTGTTGTAAAAAAAATAAAAACTCACATAAAGTATCACATATCAAAAAAGCTTATATTTAACAGTTTGATTTCTCTGATTATCTGTTTCTGTTTTTTTTTTTCAGTATCCCATTCTTATTGATCAGTTAATAACCATATATGTATTTTATAGGACTTCATAAGCAACTGTTCTTATAAAGGGCTTAATTTTCCAATGAAAATATGACATTTACATGCTTTCAATGCAATTAACTATTTTATTTAATAATCTATTCTTATTCACTGAATAGTCAGGAGAAAGTAATGCCTACTTTTCCATTAAATTGAAAAGTTCATTACATTTTTCAACTCACTATTATTTTTATTAGAAATCATATCTCTTTTTTTCCTATTTTCTCACTTGATAAATTGACTAAAATACAAATTCAGTATGCTAATAAAATATCCAGTCTTTTGTGATGATCTTATGAGTAGTAAACAAAAAATAATGGGTAAGGAGAACATGGCTGAGAGCACAGGCAAGGTGTGTGGTGATGTAGGATGATCCGAAGTGCTTTCTTTATTTTGTATTTCTTGTCATACAAAATAAAGACCTTCTGTTTTATATGCACCATTAACTTATTAACTTATTAAACTACTCAGCAATCCCAGGGTTGTATCCTTTCACTATAGCTATTCAGTCTATATGCTGAGCAAAAAATCTGAGCAGCTGGACTATATGGAGGGAAGCTCATTAACAGCTTGCAGTATGCAGATGACACAACCTTGCTTGCTGAAAGTGAAGAGGACGTGAAGCACTTACTGATGAAGATCAAACACTATAGCCTTCAGTATGGATTAAATCTTCACATAAAGAAAACAAAAATTCTTACAACTGGACCAGTGAGCAGCATCATGATAAACAGAGAAAATATTGAAGTTATTAAGGATTTCATTTTGCTTGGATCCACAATCAGCGCCCATGGAAGCAGCAGTCAAGAAGTCAAATGACATATTGCATTGGGCAGATCTGCTGCAAAAGACCTCTTTAAAGTGTTAAAAAGCGAAGATGTCACCTTGAAGAATAAGGTACACCTGACCCAAGGCATGGTATTTTCAATTGCCTCATATGCATGTGAAAGCTGGACAGTGAATAAGGAAGACCAAAGAAGAATTGATGCTTTTGAATTTTGATGTTGGGGAAGAATATTGAAGATACCATTGACTGCCAAAAAATGAAAAAATCTGTGTTGGAAGAAGTGCAGCCAGAATGCTCCTTAGAAGCAAGGATAGTGAGACTTCATCTTGCTTACTTTGGTCATGTTGTCAGGAAGGCCCAGTCCCTGGAGAAGAACATCATGCTTGTTGAAGTAGAGGGTCAGCAAAAAAGAGAAAGACCCTCAACGAGATAGATTGTTACAGTGGCTGCAACAATGGGCTGAAACATAGCAACAATTGTGAGGATGGAACAGGACTGGGCAGTGTTTCTTTCTGTTGTGCATGGGGTTGCTGTGAGTCGGAACCTACTTGAGGGCACCTAACAACAACATATTTTGGAACTTTAAAAATTCATAATAGTATCATTAAGAAAACATTTATTTGGTGTGTGTTTGTCATGTGGGGATACTGTGATGTATGAAACAGACAATATTTTACCTTTACAGAGCTTATATTTTGGCAAGGTAGATAGCTTAAACAAATAACTATACAGTTAACTATTTGTAATTTTGATAATGGGAAGAATGTGTCTTATGAGTACACAGCATGGAAATTTTTCTCTTGAGTCTTGCTTTTTCACATCACATTGTATTTTGCATATTTTTAAGTATCATTAAACATTTTAATAAACCTTTTGTCACTCTAAAGTTCCATTTATGTACTTGTAGTTTATTTAGCCATTTTCATATTGTTGGACCTTTGCATTGTTTCCAGTTTTTCTTTATGATAAATGCTTTTGTAATATACATTCTTACACGTAATCCAAAATTCAGTTACTGGTTTATTTCTTTAGAATGAGTTGTGGGATTAAAAGTACTGAATAAAAATGATATTGTCATAATTGCTTTCTAGAAAGTTCATTACACTCTTGTGAGCATTATATGTAATTTTTAAAAAAATTGTATCATTTTGATAGACCAGCAATTCTGTGATATTTCCTTGTTGCTTAAACTTGCGTTTCTTTATTGGTAATATTCAGTGTATTTTATGTTTATTCATAGTATGCAATTCTTCTTTGTGTTGTGGGTAGGCTTTTAATAAAATTAAGGCAGAGCATTCCACTTTATGAAGAAAACTGTGGGGTTAGAATTAAACTAGAATTAGATTTTCTGCTACTTCTCTTCCAGTGCTATGATTTGATTTCATTTTATGCTTGGATTGCCGTTTTTAACTTGTTCTTTTTTTGAGAATACTTAAAAAATGTTTTTGCAAAGAATAGTAGGAAACAGCTTTTGGAGTCTTTAATAATACAGAACAGAGTGTATTAGATAAGGAACAATATAGTTGATCATTGTTATGAAAGAATAAAATATGAAAATCCCGTACCCTATCAAATGGTTCCACATGTGGCCTGTGGGAACCCATTCAAGCTGTCTCTGTATCTTTTAGACATGTTCACATCATTCTTTGAGCATTTCCTTGTTTTCTGGCACAACAGGATGTTTCAGGATCATCTAGTACTTTCCCAGCCCCAGCCCTGGAATCTATTTCTCCAAGGAGCCCTGGTTTATTTAAGTGGAGAATGGTATTTAGAAACCAAGATCTGGGTGCTAGGTTAATGTAATGTTTTTAAAATAGAGCATAAGTTCCTCAGGAAAGATAATCATATATATGTATTAGTTTTTCTTGTTTTACACTTCTGTTCTTCTGCAAGGAATATAACAATACAGCATATAAAAATGGTAGAATGAGCTGTGTTAGTAGTAGTTATAGACTTACTGAGTTATAAAGTCTGAGTGTCAAGTTTTTAAAAGCAAGCTTTTTTTAAGTTACTATTTTATTACTATGCTTATAACATTTTTTAGAAATCTTTATACTTTTTTAGTATTTTATTGCGAGGTTTAGTACAAAGCCAAGATTATTTGTTGTATTCTAGGACTGGTAAAATGTTGGTTAAGCTGTTTGTTTGTTTTTTTTAAACCTGTCATTTCTTGGGGGTGATATCACTTACATATATTGGAAGAAAGCGTTGGGATCAGAATGAATTTGACTGGGAGATTCTAGGACCTTGGGACCAGACAGATTCTTCAAGGCAGAAAAAAATCATTCTTTGGCTATATAAAGGTGTTCAGATAGATTATCAGTCCTAGAAAGTGAATAACTCACCAGATAGATTGTGAATCTGGCAATGAGTCCCTGTGACTGAGCCATTAAAAAAAGAATTTGGGGCATAACTGGATGCAGAAAAGCAGTAGAGAACAAGGTAGCACTGTGATTCTACAGGAGCTATTTTACGAGCCGTAGAGGCAAGGTAAGGGCTAAAGCACAACTGAAGTAGGCAGTGGACCTTAAACAGGGGCCAAGGGGAGAGGCTTCATCATAAAGGTTATGAGAGCCAATGTGATTATGAGGTATGAACAGTGCTAGAGTGGAACCAGTAATTTGGATGGACTATGCTAGGCTGTTGTATATGTTCAGAGTATGTGTGTGGGTATGTGGAATATGTATAAATTATTCAGAATGCCAAAAGTTGAAGTATACTAAAAAACTAGTTGCCATTGAGTCGGCTCTGACTCATGGTGACCCTATATGTGTCAGATTAGAATTGTGTTCCATAGGGTTTTCAGTGGCTGATTTTTCATGAGTAGATCTCCAGGTCTTTCTTATGAGGTGCCTCTGGGTGAACTCGAACCTCCAATCTTTCGGTTAGCAGCCAAGTACATTAATTGTTTGCAGCGCCTAGGGACTCCTGAAGTAAACTAGCCCACGCTGACTCAATGTTTTCCTTGAGGTTTAGAGCCTGTTGCTGAGTTGAACCTATAGTTGTGGTTTTAGTAATGATGACTGTTGAGTGTGATGTTCTAGAAACTTATCATTCTCTTCAAAGATCTGATAATTATCTCAGTAGCTCTTAAGAATTTACTCATAATGACACAGAAATGTAGGAGTGAGCTATTGACTCTAAGCACTTCTTAATTTTCCTTGAGTTACGTGCTGTGTACATATCACTTGCTTGCTTATTATGGGACATACTGGCCGACTCAGTCAGTCAAATGGAGACAGGAGGGTGAGGTCAGGAATTTTCCTGCTGAGTGGTGACTTTGGGGCCAAGAAAAATATTTAGTTCTATATTTGAATATTCAGACTCTGCCAAGTATCAGTCACCCTAGAATTTCCATGGTGCCCTTTCAGTTTTTAGGTGTCACATATACATATAGTTAAGTCAGTGACTTTAGACGGTAGGAGTGTTGCTTTCTAAATTCTGTTAATTCCTCTTTCTGTATTGTTATTTTTAAGTTATAGCTGTTTTGGTCAGTGAAATTCTCTCATAGAATATTTAAATGTTACGTATAACTAGAAGGAATACCGAAGATTGTATGAATAAACTTGAAGGTTGAAGGGAACTTCATTTCAAGGAAAGCAAACTATTAAATAAGTTCTGGGCTAGTTTATTTCAATTCTTTAAAATTCTGAATTATTTAAAAAAAAAAAAAACTCCTGAAACTGTTTACCATCAAGATTGGTACGTACAGTCAGTTGCAGAGAAACTGTGATAGCATCATGAGATTTTCAAAATGTATGTTTGCAAACAGAAGGAAAAAGTATTTTTGAATAGAATGTACACACAACCTTTGCTGAATAAAGAAGTTTTGCATTAATCTTTAAATAGGATGTTGAATTTGAGATTATACGATTGCTTTTATGTTTTTCTTGTTAATTTTTTGTTGTAGAATGAAGGAAATATTTTTCTTTAGCCAAACATTCTTTAATGTTGACTTTAATTTTAAAACTTTTTTTTTCCATCTGAAGGCTAATTACAGTGGTCTTGTTGACAAAAATAATGATCACCAGTAAAATGCACGAAATTATATTGTTCCAAAAAATTGTTTTTTAAGTTTTATTGTGTTTTAGGTGAAAGTTTACAGCACAAATTAGTTTCTCGTTCAAAAATTTATACACAGATTGTTTTTTGACATTGGTTGCAATCCCCACAATGTGTCAGCACTCTCCCCCTTTCCCTTTATGCCCTGGGTTCCCTGTGTCCATTCCTGCTTTTCCTGTTCCTTCCTGCTTCACTGTCTTTGCTTTTGGGCAGGTGTTGCCCATATGGTCTCCTATATTTGAACTAAGAAGCACGTTCCTCACATGTGTTATTGTTTGTTTTATAGTCCTGTCTAATCTTTGGCTGAAAAGTGGACTTCAGGAGTGGCTTTCGTTCTGAGTTAGCAGGGTGTCCAGGAGCCATAGTCTTGGGGATTCTTCCAGTCTCTGTTAGACCAGTAAGTCTGGTCTTTTTTTGTGAATTTGAATTTTGTTCTACATTTTTCTCCTGCTCTGTCTGAGAC
Source organism: Trichechus manatus latirostris (assembly GCF_000243295.1). Classification (NCBI taxonomy): domain Eukaryota; kingdom Metazoa; phylum Chordata; class Mammalia; order Sirenia; family Trichechidae; genus Trichechus; species Trichechus manatus. The sequence goes on along the minus strand of NW_004443971.1, from coordinate 18,847,953 downwards.
CCTCTATTGTGATCCCTATCAGAGCAGTTGGTGGTGGTAACCGAGCACCGTCTAGTTCTTCTGGGCTCAGGCTGGTGGAGGCTGTGGCTTATGTGGTCCTTTAGTCCTTTAGACTAATATTTTCTTTGTGTCTTTGGTTTTCTTCATTCTCCTTTGCTCCAAACAGGATGGGACCAATACATGTATCTTACTTAGATGGCTGCTCACCAGCTTTTCAGACCCCAGATGCTACTCACCAAAGAAGGATTTAGAACATTTCCTTTATGAACTGTGTTATGCCACTTGACTTAGGTGTCCCTGTAGCCTGTGCTCCTAAGTCTTCATCCCCAGTAACTCGGTCCCTCAAGGTATTTGGATGTGTCTAGGAAGCTTCTATGACTTTACCTTGGTCAAGTTGTGAGACTTCCTCAATATGGTGTGTTGTGTTTCCCTTCACCAAAGTTAACACTTGTCTACTATCTAGTTAGTGATTTCCCCTCCCCACCCCTCCCCTCCCTCATAACCATCAAAGATTTTTTTTTTCTGTGTGTAAACCTTTTCTTGTATTTTTACAATAGTGGTCTCATACGATATTTGTCCTTTTGTGATTGACTTGTTTCACTCAGCATAATGCCTTCCAGATTCATCCATGTTGTAAAAAGTTTCGCAGATTCACCATTGTTCTTTATTGTTGCATGGTATTCCATTGTGTGTATTTACCATAATTTATTTATCCATTCATCTGTCGGTGGGCACTTAGGTTGTTTCCATCTTTTTTCTATTGTGAATAGTGCTGCAGTGAATATGGCTGCATATATGTCTATTCGTGTGACAGCTCTTATTTCTCTAGGTATATTTGTAGGAGTGAGATTGCTGAATTGTATGGTATTTCTATTTCTAGCTTTATGAGGAGGTGCCGTATTATTTTCCATAGTGGTTATACCATTTTATACCAATTTTACATTCCCACCAACAGTGCATAAGAGTTCCAATCTCCCCACAACCTCTCTAACATTTGTTATTTTCTGTTGTTTTGATTATTGCCAGTAATGTTGGGGTGAGATGGTATCTCATTGTAGTTTTGATTTGCATTTCTCTAATGGCTAATGAACACAAGCATTTCCTCACGTGTCTGTTAGCTGCCTGCATGTCTTCTTTGGTGACGTGTCTGTTCATATCCTTTGCCTATTTTTAATTGGATTAGTTGTTTTTCTGTTATTGAAGTGTAGAAGTATTCTGTAGATTTTAGGGTCTAAATTAGACCGTTTTCGGATATGTCATAGCCAAAATTTTTTTTCCAGTCTGTAGATTCTCTTTTTACTCTTTTGGTGAAGTCTTTTGATGAGCATATGTGTTTAATTTTCAGGAGCTCCCTGTTATCTAGTTTCTCTTCTAGTGTTTGTGCATTGTTAGTTATGGTTTGTATTTAATTTATGCCATGTGTTAGGGCCCCTAGCATTGTCCTTATTTTTTCTTCCATGATCTTTATCATTTTAGCTCTTATATTTAGGTCTTTGATCCATTTTGAGTACTTTTTGTGTATGGTGTGAGGTATGGGTCCTGTTTCATTTTTTACAGATGGATATCCAGTTATGCCAGCACCATTTGTTAAAGAGACAGTCTTTACCCCCATTTAATGGACTTTGGTTCTTTGTCAAAGATCAGCTGACCATAGGCGTATGGCTTTATGTCTGGGTTCTCAACTCTGTTCCATTGGTCTGTATGTCTGTTGTACCAGTACTAGGCTGTATTGACTTCTGTAGCTGTGTAGTGGGCTCTGAGATTAGGTAGTGAGAGGCCTGTGTTTTTCTTCAGTAATGCTTTGCTTATCCAGGGCCTCTTCCCTTTTCATTTAAAGTTGGTGACAAGTTTTCCAAAATTTATATATTTTTTAATATTTTTAAGCTTCACCTTTTTCTTACTACATAAATTTTATTACTATAACTGACTGAGAACTAGGTTAATGCTTGTGTTCATTGGTTTTATTTTAGGTCATTTTCTGCAAAAAGAATGCTAAATTTTTAAAGTTGAGATTTATTGAGGATGTCTGTAGATCTAGAATAAAGCAACTCATTTTGATTAAGATTTTGGTTAAGGTGAATACACTACCTGTGGTTGTTCAATTCAAATAATATTCAGGAAAGAGTATATGCTTAGCATGATTTAACTTGCTGATAGTTATGTTAACTTTAGAACTGTTACAAATTTATTAAAATATGGGAACTAGGAAAGTCATTAATATTATTTTCATTTTTAGAGGATAGTGGTATAGTGTTATTTCAGTGTTCAAATTAAGGTGGTTTTCTAATACAGTGTCAGTGAGGACTATATTATTATTTATAATATATTCAGTATACAATACTTTAATAATTTCCCTGCCAGGGTCATATGATTTATGGAAATTCAATCCACTGTCAGACCTGATTTCTTAAAACCAAATGGTTTCATCTTGATTTAACTTTTATATCAGAAATTCAGTTTCCTAATTTTGTATTTTTATATTCTGTAAAATAATGTGGTACACAAAAGAATAGGGAAATTATTTTACCTTAATATGCACTGAATTTGGGAATATGTGTGAAAATATTTGTAGAATTTGAAAGATTTGGGGGAGTGTAATGTGCTTAAAAAAGAACTGTTTTCAAACACTTTAAAAGCTTTAGCTGACTAAAAAGTAATTGGTATGAGAATTATAAGACAGTGTATTGACCTCTACTTCTCCAAAGGTTCTACATGGCAAATTTTAGCCATAGTAAAACACACACACATATTTGTTGTTGTTAGGTGCCATCGATTCAGTTCCAACTCAATAGCGACCATACGTATAACAGAACAAAACGCTGCCCGGTCTGCGCCATCCTTACAATCGTTATGTTTGAGCCCATTGTTGCAGCCACTCTGTCAGTCTGTCTTGTTGAGGTTCTTCCTCTTTTTCATTAACCCTTTACTTTACCAAGCATGATATCCTTTTCCAGTGACTGGTCCCTCCTGGTAAAATGTCCAAAGTATGTGAGATGAAGTCTCACCATCCTCGCTTCTAAGCAGCATTCTGGCTGTACTTCTTCCAAGAAAGATTTATTTGTTCTTTTGGCAGTCCATGGTATATTCAACATTCTTCGCTAGCACCGTGATTCAAAGAGGTATCAATTCTTCTTTGGTCTTCCTTATTCATTGTCCAGCTTTCACCAACACTCACACACATATATAATTCAGAAATATGTAAGAAATAAACCCAGAAATATATATGTGTAAGAAATATATATATATATATAAAAGAAATGTATACATATATACCAAAACAAATCCAGTAGCTGTTGAGTCAGTTCTGTCCCATGAGAGCCCCAGATGTGTCAGAGTAGAACTGTGCTCCATAGGGTTTTCAATGGCTGATTTTTTCAGAAGTAGATCGCCAGGGCTTTCTTTTGAGGTGCCTCTGGGTGGACTCAAACCAGAAACCTTTCAGTTAGCAGCCAAGTGCGTTAATGATTTGCACCACCCAGGGACTCCTATGTATAAGGCAGTCCGTGAGTTACGAATGAGATCTGTTCCTGAATGTGTCTTTTAAGAATTTGTAGGTAAGCCAGAACAGGTGTATATAGTTCTTATTTAGCCTTATTTTAGTACAAGAAAAGCATTGAAACCTTTTCAATGATTTAAAAGCTGCACTTCCAGCAAGTGAAGGTGGTTGTGATAAAGAATTTGTTGCCAGTAGCAGTTGGTCCCTTAGTCCTTCATAGTGAGGGCAAATTTATATGACAGAAGGGCAACTACAAATTGTTGGTAAGTCTGATGTTCCTAACTCAGGGACTGCCTGTATGTATAAAATTCAGACTTCACGTACATGGTCTGGTCTTTTCTCTTAATAACTCACAATTAGATTTTCCTCTGTCATTCCCCTCCTGTACTTCCCCTCTCTACCTCCCACCCTGTTTTGATTTCTCTTATATTACCTCGTTTATGTGGTGGTGCCGCCATACACCTCATCCCCCAAGCTAAAACCTTGGAATCATCCTCAATTCCTCCTTCCCATCTCTAACCATATCTTCATCAATTACAAGTCCTAAGGGTCTGCCTATAAACAAGTCTAAAATATGTCCTTTATTCTTCATTTCCATTAATTGTTCCTTTATTCAGCGGATGTTTATTGTGTGTCAGGCACTTTCTGGGGAATGCAATAGGGAGCAAAGGACAAAGTTCCTGCCACCCTGGTACTTACAGTATAGTGGAGGAGACAGACAATAAGCAAGTAAACAATAAACAAGATGTTGCAAATCGGTTTTTTAATCAATATTTTAATCATGATATAAGAAATGAACTTTTAAACCAACTAAATTGTATGGAAAATGAAATGGCAAATAAATTAGACCCACGTTAAAACAGAGGGTCAGCTAAATGTCCAAACTTAAGGATATAACAGCCAGAGATAAACTTTGATTCCACATTCTTCAAGAGTTTGAACTCTTCCATTTCAAACACAGCTTCGCTATGAACTGGCCCAGAACTCAACAGCATATGGGAATGCTTATTAACAGGGGTGGTTACCAGGGACATGTTTCCTTGGTGCTGCTTTGTTAATGTCCATACGTAAATTCACATCTGTTGCTTCAGCTGCATTCAGAAGAACTTGTTGTTTCTCTTGGATACTTTCTGTTATACCTCATATTGCCACGGTACCTTCCCTCATATCCAGTCCAGCCATTATATTGCCTTTGCTGTGGGTAGCTTGGAGCTGTGCCTCCAGAGCTGCACTGTCATAGGCTGCATTGTCAGCTATGATGGGTTGGCTTTAGCATAAGACTCCATTGCAACAGCTTCTTTGTCACGTGTTCTGTTGGCAAGGTGTGTAACAGCATGAGCCATCAGCATCTCAGAACAGCCTCCTCCATAAACTGTTCTAGAATTCTTCACAGTTTGGGCAAGAACACAGAGTATCACGTGGAGAACTTTCTGCTTCATTTAAGATTTGTTGAATGGCATCACGAAGAACAATGATGCAAGCCTCACCAAGGGCTACCCCAGAAGAGTGAATGAGTCTTCTCCAGTCATGACTTCCTCAAAAACGTTTACAATTTCCAATTCTGGGGAAAGCAGTTTCACCACCTGAGACAAGTGCTAGGCATTTCACACCTGCAAAATCTGCATGCTCAATAGCCATGGCGCCAGCAGCGCCAAAGAGCTGTTCAGTGTAATTATAAATTATCTGTTAAAGCAATGGATTCCATGCTTAAGATACATTAAACTTTCTCCTTCATTTTTTTCCTTTTCTACATGTTCTGTAGAATCATATCTTACCCTGGAACCAAATGTCTTTATTTTGTCCATATCCATTCCAGTTATTTGCAATAAGAATTTTAGCATTTTCAATTCGCTTTCGTTGATTTGCTCCATTGTTTTCTTTTTCTTTTTGTCTAACAGAAAGCCTTCATCTCAGTAGGAATCTGCCAGACTTCCTCCTAGCTTCTTGATGACATGAAGTGCCTCCAGATTACCAGAGCCTTTCAGTCTGACAACAGCTTCTGTAGCTAACTTTGTAAAGTGATCTTTGTGATGAATAAGAAGTTTTGAGGATAATGTTGTTCCCATAATTTTCTTTACATCTTAATGGAATTTAATTTCATCAGAACCATGATCAACTGCAGAATTCAGTAGAGCCTCTCTTGCTGCCTCTGTGGCTTCTTTCCAACTTCCAGTGATGGTCTGTGGATGAATCTTTTTTGCAATTAACATTTCTGCTTCCCTTAGTAATTCTGCTGCTAAAACAGTAACAGAAGTAGTGCCATCACCAGCTTCATCATCTTGAACCCTTGACATATCAACTAAAACTTCAGCTGCTGGGTTGTTAACAACGTTTTTTAGAATAGTTGCACCATCATTGGTTACCATAGGGAGGCATCTTGTCCGCTGCTTAAAAGCATCTTATCCATGGCCTTGGGTCCCAGAGTGCTCATTACCAAGTCTCCATTAGCAATGGCACCAATAAAAGAAGACAGACAAGCTGTCTCTACTCTCTCTTCATCAGGTCCAGCCTTGAAGATGTTAATAGGAGCAAGGGAAAGGGATGCCATGGTTCCAAGGAGTTTGGTGCACACACTGATCCCTCGCAGTTAGCCCCACTGACCAGGAGAGAAGAGTGCAAATTGTTTCAATTTCTCCGTAGAAAATACAGTCATGATGGGAAAGATAGAACTGGAGTGGGGAAGGGATACTGCTTTGAGGGGGTAGTTAAGGTAGGCCTGATTTTGAACCAGCCAATTAGAGATTCTAGGTAGCAAGGACAGCAGGTACAAAGGCCCTGATGGCAGAAAGGACTTAGTAGATTTTGACTCGAGGGCAATTAACAACAGATTTCAAGAACAGAGGAAATTCAGTGGAGGTGATCAGTGAGGGGAGATGTATGAGCCAATGTGGGAGAGGTTTGTAGCTGTTGTTAGATGCATGGAGTTGGCCCTTGACTCATGGTGACTCCATGCACAGTGAAGCAAAACTCTACTCAGTCCTGCTCCATCCGCATGATTGGATGTGGATCGGACTGTTGTGATCCATAGAGTTTTTGTTGGTTGCTTTTCAGTAGATTGCCAGGCCTTTCTTCCTAGTCTGTCTTAGTCTGGAAGCTCCGCTGAGACCTGTTGAGCATTGTAACAGCACACAAACCTCCACTGACGGATGACTGGTGGCTGCTGCACATGAGGTGTGTTGGCCGGGAATTGAACGCAGGTGACTCAGATGGAAGGCAAGAATTCTACCACTGACCTGAGAGGTAGACAAGAGATTATTTACAGGGCCTTGCAGTGTTTGGAATGGAGTTTGGATTTTATTCTAAGAGCAGTGAGAGTGGTGTGATTTGATTTATGTTTTTAAAATATTACAGTGAAGAGAATGATGGGAAAAGAGAGACTAATTAATAGGCTATTATAATAGTCCTAGGTATCATCTCATATGCATGTGAAAGTTGGACAATGAATAAGGAAGACCAAAGAAGATTTGAAGAATATTGAATATTGAATGTACCATGGACTGCCAGAAGAACGAACAAATCTGTCTTGGAAGAAGTACAGCCAGAATGCTGCTTAGAAGCGAGGATGGTGAGACTTCATCTCACGTACTTTGGACATATTATTAGGAGGGACCAGTCCCTGGAAAAGGGCATCATGCTTGGTAAAGTAAAGGGTCAGCAAGCGAAAAAGAGGAAGTCCTCAATGAGATGGACTGACACAGTGGCTGCAGCAATGGGCTGAAATATAGCAGTGATTGTGGGGATGGTGCAGGACTGGGCAGTGTTTCGTTTTGTTGTATGTAGGGTCACTATGAGTTGGAACTGACTTGATGGCACCTAGCAACAACAGGCAGAGACATAATGATAACTTGTCATAGGGTAGTATTAGTGGTGATGGAGAAACATGGACAAATTTGAGATAAATTTTGGGAATAGAACAAATGTCACTTACTGATGGATTGGACGTGATGAGCAGGGAGATAAAGAAAAGGGAAGAATAAAGGATGACTTTTAGGTTCTTGACTAGACCGACTCTTCTCAAAGTGTGATCTGCAGATTTCTGGGGATGACGGGAGTAGGAGCAGGTCCTTGCGACCTTTCATGTGGTCTTCCAGGCCAAAACTATTTTTATGATAATACTAAGAAATTATTTGCAAACTGCTGATGCCTTAGCATGAATCAAGGCGGTGACACCAAACTACTAATTGTTGTACTCTTTGTGTCACACGGTTGTAATAAAAAAATGCCAGTTTTGTTTAAAAATGTCCTTGAGGAAGCAGTAATAGGGTATTATTCTTATCAAATCTTGACCTCTGAGTACATGTCTTTTTAATCTGACGCGTGACAAAATGGCAACTATGCTGAAAGCGCTACTGCAGCAAATAACGGTCTCGAGGAAACCATTTGTGCAGTTGTTTGAATAGCGAATGGAATAGCGGTTGTTTTCATGGAATACCGTTTTTACTTGAAAGAACAGCTGACAGACAAATTATGGTTATTCTGACCACAGTTAAGGAAAATTAATGAAGTGCCTATCACTTTGAGGAAAACAATTGACATTATTCATTGCCAATCATAAAATCGGAGTTTTGAAGTGAAAATTAGAATTTTGAAAAACTCATCTCTATGACTATGACAGATTTTCATTATTTAAAGACTTTTCTAATGACATCAATGGTGATATTAATGAATGTGATTTTCTAATATTGTTTAATGAAATGATCAACATGGGGAAGATCTGCGTAACTAAGTGAACCAGAATTTTCCGGATGACCAAGTACCTGGTGTTAAAAATCATGAATGAGTACAAGATCTCTTCAAAGGGCAAAATAGACTATTGTTTTTAATGTAACAGAGTACAAAAGTTCATTGATGTGATTTGAGATTCCAGTTTGCAGCTAACTTTGAGACCCTACCACCTATCAAGTTTGGTATAGTATCAGAGAAGGATATCCACAGAAATATGAAAATGCTTTTAAAATACTCTTCTCTTTTCCAAGTATATATTTGTATAAGACCAGATTTTCTTCATTTACTTGAACCAAAATAACATATCTCAACATATTTAATGCAGAAACTGCTTTTATGAAGCCAGACATTAAAGAAATTTGCAAAATGTAAAACAGTGTCCCTTTTCTTACTAATTTTTTGGGAAAATGTAGTTATTTTTAATAAAAATATATTATATAAAAACATATAATGGGTTTATTGCTTTTTGTAAATGAATTAATATGTACTTAAAATTTTCTCAGTTTTAATTTCTAATATGGGAAATATTGATAGATAATGCATATAAACAAAAGATGTTTGGGCTCCTCAGATAAAGTGGTCTGGAGACCCAAAATAACTGTGGGGCTAGACTGAGTAGATGATGATACATGTAAAGAGATAATGAAGACTGAAGGAGGAGCAGGTTTTGTGGGAGGATGGGATATGGAATTTTCTGTTCATGTGGAGATGTCAGGTGGTTGGATGTAGGAGCATAACAGCTCAGAGCTCAGGGCAGATGCCTGGGGTGGAGACAGAGATTTTGGAGTAATCACTTAAGGATGGTACGTAAAGACATGGGGCCTGGTGGGATGACTTGAAGAAAGAATGTAGGTTAAAAAGAGAGAAGGGGGCAGGGAAGGGAAGGAGAAACAGCAAGAGATTGAAATTGAGATTCAAGTCTTGGAACACTCTAAACATATATAAGTTAGATAAAAAAGGGAACCCGAGAAAGAGTAGCTATAATGTAGGAGAAAAGCCAGGAGAATGTGGGATCACAGATAAATTTAGGACAGTGAGATAGTCTGTTGTGTTGAAAGCTGTTAGATAGAGGTCGAGTAAGAGGACATTGGTGAGGGTCCTTATAACTCTTAGCTGGACTGTTCAGTAGCTTAACTGGTCTTCTTGCTTGTGGTTATCTCTCCCCCCCACCCCCACCCTGTTTCCCCTATCACATTGCTAGAAAGATTGTCTTTTAAAAATAGTGACCTTATCTTTCTCAGCTGCTTGAAACCCGGCATTAGCTCCCTGGACGAAGTAAATATCACAAAAGTTTTTTTCATCATCTGACACCTGTGTATGTTTTTAAGCCTGATGTTCTGCTACAAACTTCCTCACCCTTCACTGCCTATCAACTTTAATTTAAAGCTACTTACAAGATGCTGTGCTTTGCTTTTGGGTATTTTGACATATTATGTTCTCTTTCCAGAATGCCTCTCCTCCCTAGCTCATGTAAACCATGTTGATTACTATTCATTATTTAAAATCCAACTCAGGCAGTACCTTCTCTGGGCAGCCTGTGTTTTGACTGCAAATTGGTTGCCAGATTTGTTGAATTTGATGATAATTTTCCTCATAATTAACTTTATAGTTACTAAACTGTAGCAGTATTTCATGTTTTTATGACAGACATACATTCATTCATTAAATATTCATTAATCCACCTATTTTGTGTCAAGCACCGACCTAAGAACTGAGGATGCTTGCTGCAATGACACTGGTGGGTCCCTGCCACATTGAATTTGTCATCTAGAAGACTGAATACATATTTAATATATCAAAATGTGTTATTGCTTCATTTATGGTAGTAAATCAATATGTAAACATTTATGTATTCCTATTCTGTAATAGCATTAAGAATCTAATGACACATGGATCTGTGTTAGATATTATGCAAAGAAAATTTTGTTGCTATTTACTTATCATATCCCTTTTCTCATGGAGAGTCTCTTGAAACTGTCTGTGGAAAATGGTGATTTTAATGATTTAGATTTTGCACTAAAAGTTAATTCAATTCACTACTAGGATTCTCTCTGCCCTTCTTCTTTCTCCCCTCCTTGAATCCAACACTATATAAAATCTAATTGATAATACACATATAAAAAAGATAATACATCATGACCAAGTGGGGTTTATCATAGGAATGCAAGGCTGGTTTAACATTTGAAAATGAATCATTGTAATTCAACATTTTAACCAACTAAAGGAAAAAAATCATATCATTATCTCAGTAGACACAGAAAAAGCATTTGACAGAAATCCAGCATCCGTTATTTATAAAAGCTTGAAGCAAAGTAAGAATAGAGGGGACTTTCTCTACCTTATAAAGGACATCTACGAAAATGTACAGCTAATATTACACTTAATGGTAAAAAACTGAATACTTTCCCCTTAAGATGAGGAACAAGAACAGGATGTCTGCTCTCACCACTTTGTTTATTGTACTGGAAGTTGGAGCCATTGCAGCAAGGCAAGAATAAGAAATAAAATGTATGTATAAAATCTACTGGAATCTACAGAAGATCACTATACAGAAATAAATTTTATTTCTCTACACTAACAAAAAACAATCCAAAATAGAAATTTCTTAAAATATCATTTATAATAGTATCAAAAAATGTAAATTACTTAGGAAAAAATCTGAAAAAAGATGTGACAGACTAGTACACTGAAAAGCATTGCTGAAAGAAATGAAAAAAAACTAATAAATGAGAGCTACTGTGTTCATGAATTTGAAGACCCAATATTGTAAGACGTCAGTTCTTCCCAAATTGGTCTCTAACCAGTAGCCGTCAGATTGATTGCGATTCATGGCGACCTCACGTGTGTCGGTGTAGAACTGTGCTATGTAGAGTTTCAGTGGCTGACTTTTTGGAAGTAGATTGCCAGACCATTCTTCCAAGGCACTTCTCGGTAGACTTGAACCTCCAACCTTTCCTTATTAAGAGGTTGCACCACCCAGGGACTCCTGGCAATTGCTACATAAAGTTTATTTTAAATATAATGCCTCAGGGGCTTGAAAGAAGAAATATTACTACTTTTTGTTGCCTCCATGTCTATAGATATTGATGAATGTGAAGATGGGGACTCATCAGTGCCGATATAACCAGATATGTGACAGTACAAGAGGCAGCTTTTATTGACCCACAAGATTTTAGTTATAAAATAACACTTATAAAGAACCTAGAATGTAAAAATGGTGTGGGCACAAGGTCTAACCTCCTCTGACTTCACAAGGGGGAAGGAGAATCAAGATCAACAGCCCAAGGCTGATTCTTACGAGGGGGAGGTCAGACATGCCTCCTCTCTCTACCGTCTTTACCAATTCTGACACCAACCGTCTCTCCTGCGGCGCTTTCTGCTTCTATGCTGGGTTTGGTAATTCATTGCAGTGGCCACACAGAACTCACAGACAATATTCATGATTATGGGGTTTATTAGGCAAGTAACAGTTACAATTCAGGCTCCCAAACGCTCAGGATACAGTTCTTCCATCAGGACAGCCTTTTCCCAGCTGTGCTCACAGGCACACCTCTCTCTAGCCTCTCCCCAAAGGCACTCAGCTTTCTCTGTCTCTGGGCCAGGAAGCCCACCATGCAGTATCCTACTGCCTCCGCTTCTCACTGCCTTCAGTGTTACATCTCGCTGTCTCTCAGCTTCTCAGAGCAGGGATGCCAGTTCCAAAAGGTACACTCTCTGCTCCTGGCTGTTCTTCCTTGATGGTGGTGGGATCCTCTCTCTTTCCCACCTCTGGGGTGGCTCATTTCAAGTCCAGCAAGATGGCAAGACTGACCAATCCTTTTGGTGGGCATAATTACTCTGTCACACCGTCCCGCCCAATCACTTGGGTAAGAATTATAAGACCATGGCTAGAAAGGCCACTCAGAAGTGATCCGTCTCACCTAGTAGAAACGCTTGGTGTTTGTATTAAAATCAGTGCAAAAGTGGCTTGTGAAAATCAAGGGCTGTGCCTCATTTAAATGTGAATTCTGTGCATATTATTCAGTTCCTGGCATGTAATTGATCTTCAGCATATGTTTACTGAATTAATAGATAAATGTTTTATAATTACAAGCAAAATATGCATAAAACAGTAAACACCCTCATATGAGGGTTGGCCTTTTAGATGTAAACCTAAAAATGATAGTAAGCATTACAGTTGGAGAAACAAAATAAAAATACTGACATTTTTGAAATGTGAAGATGAGGTGCATTTTAAGTACGTAAAACATTGAACATGATTATAGGAAGGTTACCAAGGCAATTATCTTCTTGTATTGGGCAGGGTAAAGGGACTTTCTTTGACCTATGCCTGTGTAAGGCATAATGGAGAAGAGAGAATTTCATCTTTGGGAAATAGACAGGTGGAATGTTTAAGCACATAATGCTACTTCGGAAAAGTGGAAATGCTTGAGTCAGTGAATATTTGAGCTAAACAGCTTGGATTTAGCAAATGGCAGAAATAAGTGGGATATCATAATAAATTTTGAAGCATCAGGTAAATCTCTGATATTTCAATGCAAGTATCAGGCATATGATGAGCACCATGAATTGGTGATGATTACATTGTTTAACCTTCACCTGTACATTTTTTGCAGAATTCTAAAGTTCCTGTTGCTTCAGACAATGGATGAGCAATCACAAGGAATGCAAGGGACAGCTGTTCCTCAGTTCCAGCCGCAGGTAATTTGTTCTAATTAAGGCTGGCATAAATCTATTTTAAGTATGTGTGAGGAAGGAAGTAGTACATTTACATTTCCTTTAGGAAATAAAGTAGCTAAAAAAATATTTATTATGACTTTCCAGGTTTTAATCAGAATTGTCTTTGTTTTAAAATATTGTTTTGTGGTACTTAATTCTCATGTACAAACATGAAGGGGAAAAAAAGGCAGCTTTGGGAGTATCTGCATTTTTTTGTGCCGGCCTCTGATTTGACCAGCTGATCCTGTCTTGCCTGTGGAGCCCTGGTGGCGAAGTGATTAAGAGATCAGGCTACTTGCTAACCAAAAGGTCAGCAGTTTGAATCTACCAGCTGCTTCTTGGAAACCCTATGGGACAGTTCTACTCTGTCTTGTAGGGTTGCTATGAGTCGGAATCGACTTGATGGCACATAACACCACCAACAACATAGACCTTGAGGGTTAATATTATGCTTAAAACCAAAAACCAAACCCTTTTCCGTCGAGTCGATTCTCACTTATAACAACAGAGTAGAACTGCTGCATAGAGTTTGCAGGGCACGCCTGGTGGATTCAAACTGTCAACCTTTTGATTAGTAGCCCTATATAGCTCTTAACCACTACACCACCAGCGTTTCCAAATATTAGGCTTAGGGAGAAGAAAAGAACCTGAGGTTACACCCAGGTTGTGGGAGTGCCTGTATTTTTTGTGCCAGCCTCTGATTTGATCAGCTGATCCTGCCTTGTCTACAGTTACTTTCTGTAATTATTACATTCTGCTCTTTCTCATAGTATCTTTCTCCTGTTACGTAGTTGCTCATTTCTTGTAACATAAATGAAGTAAAAAGAATGTTTCAGTAAAAAATGTGCACAGCTTATTAATTCATCATTTAGCACCCTGCATTCAGTATGAATGCCTGTCATGAAGCTCAATATAATGACATTTTAAAAATAACAAATGCCCCTATGTTGAGGCAGCCCATTTTTGTTGTTCATACAGACTGTATTTCTCAGCTTGTTGTTTGAGGCATTCTATAATATGTCTAAAATTTACTCTGCTAGCCTTGTTTTCCCAATTTTACTTAGACCAGTATTTCTAAATTGTTTGAAGAACTGATACTCTTTCAGACGAGTTCTGTAGTCAGCGTAGGCTTGGGAGACATGGGGTGACAGTGACTTTACTGTAGTACTCCTTCAGAGCCTTTCCTGTACTGATGTGCACTGTGAATTTCAAAGAGGGCAATATAGCATGTAGTGTTTTCCAAACTTATTTGATTATGGAACCCCTTTTTTTTTTGTAGAGCATCTGTTGACTTCTCAGGAGCCCTGGTGGCACAGTGGTTAAAGCACTTGGCTCCTAACCAAAAGGTTGGTGGTTCAAACCCATCAGCCATTCTGGGAGAAAGATGTGGGAGTCTGCTTCCGTAATGATTTACAGCCTTAGAAACCCTGTGTGGCAGTTCTACTATGTCTTATAGGGTTGCTATGAGTCAGAATTGACTTGGCTGCAATGGGTTTGGCTCTTGGTTTTTTGTATTGACTTCTCTCAGAAGCATAGTTCAGAAAAATACTGCCCAAAAAATGCTGTTTTCTGCTTCTGTGACTTCTCTTATTTTGCCTGCTCCATCTTTCTCTCCAATTTTTGAAATCCTGTCCACCCTTAAAGACCATCTAAAAATGACTGATCTTCCCTTTCCTTGGAAACTGGATGGTACATTCTTTGTATCTTATTTCTTGTATTTCTGACACTTTTGTATCATTTTTATATGGACATTTTCCTTATCTTTCCTGTTAGGTTAAAATCTCCTTGAGGGAAAGGACTGTGTCATACTTACTTTGGTATGCCTGTGGTGCTTCAGTTTCTCAAATGTAGCCGAGGCTCAGTAAGGACACGTAATTGAAACCAACCTGCAACTCCTTACATTAGCCCTAATTTAAGTTAAATTTAATTACTCCTAATTTAAACCTAATTACAGTGTTAAATTGCCTTTCTTCCTCATACCTGCTGATTTCTGTGTATTGAGTAAAAAGATCTTTTAGCTTAAAGTAAGGACAGTATTTTAATTTCAAGATGGTAGTTTTTTGTTTTTTAAACCTACCACTTATGTTTTGTGTTATGGTCATAAATTAGATTATCAAGATTATAATAAATAACTTCTTTCTATCATATACAGACATAGCTTAATGCCACTGTTATACAACACACACACACACACACACACACACGCACGCACGCACGCACTCTTGTTTCGTATTTCATTGTCACCAGTGAAGGCAGTAAAAGAAACACCTCTAAAAATTAGGTAGTTCGTGTTATGATTTTGAAATTCACAGTTTTGAACAGTCTTGTGCTTCAAAGGAAAAAAATAAGCACTTTCATATTTGCCTCATACTGACTCACCAACCAGGAAAGGTCGGAGCGGCGGTAGGAGGCAAGAATGAAAGTAATTGTTTTCCTATGAGACGCTAGGTTGCCACACAGTATAAATTTCAGAATTATATGAGTCGTTCTGCATTTCTTTTCACACTGTTCCTTTCGTTTATGCTTCCTGCTGCTGCTCGTGTGTGGGTGGACTTCTTTCCCTGTTGGAAATAGGCAAGTGTCATCCCAGGTTCTAGCTGCCTTGTGGCTTGTGGAGGAAGGGAGAATGATTTTTTTTTTTTTTCCTCCTCTTCTACATTCAGACTCGTGGTGTGAGACAGTGAAAGAAAGATTACCTGACAAGAGCTTATAGGTGTTACTG
The DNA here is from genome assembly GCF_000243295.1 of Trichechus manatus latirostris. Classification (NCBI taxonomy): domain Eukaryota; kingdom Metazoa; phylum Chordata; class Mammalia; order Sirenia; family Trichechidae; genus Trichechus; species Trichechus manatus. Next base: position 18,832,291 of record NW_004443971.1, on the reverse strand, counting down.
CTTATTAAGTCTTTGAAAAATGTTACTGCTATCAGTAGCATTATTTTAAAAGACTGGGAAAGGACGGCCTCTGCTCAGGGTTGACATCCTCCTTTTGTTTTGTTCCACACCATTGGCCTGAATAATGGGGGTGATATGGCAACGTATGGTTAGCCCAGTGACTTCTTTCACTTTTGTAATGCTAATATAAGTCTGGACATAAACAGACAACTAAGGAAGTCAGCTTTCCAAGTGTCAAATACCAATTCCCTGTTATAATGATGAGTGATGTATATTCTTGGCATAGCCTTTCTTTTTCTTGTTCCAAGATGAATACTCTAACCCCATGATGCGTAATATGTGGTCTTATTTTTAGTACACTATGTGTTCCTTTTTTTATTTTAAAAGCTTTAGAGGGTTAGATTTATGTATCTTTATTAATTTTTTTTTTGCTTTGCTGTCTTTCTCTCGAACTTAGGGAAGAAATTTTTTCTTCCTCCTTCCCTCCCTCTCTCTCTTCCTTCCTTCCTTCCTTCCTTTCTTCCTTCCTTCCACTGAAGTCTAAAAGGTACTGAAAGGATATTTTGACTAGATTCTTATGGAGCCCTGTGGTGTAGTGGTTAAGAGCTCAGCTGCTAACCAAAAGGTCAGCAGTTCGAATCCACGAGCTACTCCTTGGAAACCCTACAGGGCAGTTCTGCTCTGTCCTGTAAGGGTTCCTATGAGTTGGATTCTACTTGATGGCAGTGGGTTTTCTTAGCTATATATTTTCATTGCCTTTGGACTGTTACTTGTGGAACAATGGATTTGACTGATTTTTTTTTTTTTTTTTTTAACACAGACTTTAAAAGGTAATGACAGAAATAGCAAAATATTTACTTTTTACTATGAGACTAATTTTAAATAGTGGAGATTTTTAAGTAACATTTTGTGAGTATTTTGATTTATAGAAGTTGAGTGAAGAGGGCTATGGTATGTTCACCTTTTATCATAAACTTAAATGTAATCAGAGTGCAATTCTAAGAATTTCTGGGAGTGATTAGGAGGAGGATTAATTTTAATTGTAATAATCATCAGAGGCTTAGGTTTAGTATTTTTTGTAAATTTGAAGATATTTAGTGTTGCTTTGGTGATCTGTGAAAGAGGAGAGGAATCCCAGGGTTACAGGTAGAAAAATAGACATTCCTTATTTTTACAGCTTGGAAGGTATGAAAATCTTGTCCTGGAGCCTTCCACCCCAACCAGTGAAGTAGACTGACCACTCCTTTAAGCTTTATGGCAATGCAAACTATAATCCATTTGTGTTTTTGAATCTTTACAAAGCAAGTATGAGGAGATGAGGTGTAGATGAAGATTACCTTGTAGTTTGTTTAGGGTACCAGTCAGGGGACATTGGGGGCCAGAGAGAAGGTAGCCCCCGGTGGACTCCATTGAGTGAGTCAGGCTTTTGGACTCGATAACTATATTACTTTCCTCTCTCTGGAGCTTATCTTCCAGAATTACTTTCTGTGTGAGTCTTCATTTGGCTTACTTTTGAAAAACTGATTTTTATTAAGGTGCTTGTCATATGGCATTAAGTAGAGCTTCTATTTTGGGAAGTCTTTATAGAAATTTAGATGTTAAATTCTCCTTTTAACAGTTCACCTCACTGAGTAACGTTATTGATGTTGAATGAACAGTTGCTGTTTTGAGGAAAGACTCTTGCCATAGTTTAAATTCATTCCCGTGAACCTCAGGTAAACCTAACATTGCTCAGCAATCATATCCTTAGTCCATTCACTCCTTGCTTTCCTTAATGACTGTTTCATATCTTCTCTCTCCTCAAACCCCCAACACCTCCTCATTCTCAGCTGACGACTTTGCTTCGTTTTTCACCGAGAAAACTGAAGCAATCAGAAGAGAACGTCCACAGATTCCTGCAATATCCTCCTCCCAGAATCTGTACTCGCATAGTCCGCCTTTCCTGTTGTTACCAGATGAACTGTCCACACTCCTCTCAAAGGCCAGCTGCCCCATGTGTACCAGATTTCATCTCCTCTCCTATTCAGTTAACCTCCTGGGTCTACTGATTCTACTGGGAAATTCCCATCAGCATACTAATGTGTCATTATTTTTCTTATCTTAAACAGCAAAACAACCTAAAATATAGGTTTTGAAGTCACTCTTCTCTGTAGCTGTTAATGTTATTTCACTGCTCCCTTATACAGCAAAATTCCTAGAAATATTTATCTGTACTTCTGTCTCCCATTTCTCCTTTCACTCTCTTAAATCTACTTTAATTAAGATCCCCCTCCCCACCTAAACTGTTCTTGTCAAGATTCCCATTACCTCATGTTGCTTAGTCTAGGGGTCAGTTCTCAGGCCTCATATTGCTTGCCTTAGCAACTGTATTTGATAAGAGTTGACCATACTCTTCTCTTTGAAGCATAGTCTTCACTTGGCTTCTAGGAACCGTATTTTTCTCATGTCTTACTGATCTCTAATTTGCTGTTTTCTCCTCATGTCCTGGACCTCTTAATGATTGTGTGTGCCCCAAGGCCCAGACCTTGAACCTCTTTTCTATCCATATCCCTTACTTGATAATCTTTTCTAGTCTCTTTATCCTAAATGTGATCTATATGCTGGTGACTTTCAAATTTATGTCTTATCCTGAACCTGTGCCATGAATTCCAGACTCTTTTTCAATTGCCTACTGGATAACATTTGTATGTGTAATAAACTCCACTGCCGTCAAGTTGATTCCGACCTGTAGCGACCCTATAGAACAGAGTAGAACTGCCCCATAGGGTTTCCAAGGAGCGTCTGGTGGATTCGAACTGCTGACCTTATGGTTAGCAGCTGAGTTCTTAACCACTGTGCCACCAGGGCTCCATAGATGTCTCCAATTTAACATGGCCAAAACTAAACTCTAAATATTTCACCAAAACCATACCCACATTCTTCTCTATCTGTTAGTGGCATGTCCATCCTTCTAGTTCCTGAGGCTAAAACCCTTAGAGCCATCCCTGACTTCCTTCCATCTCTGTCATCTAATATGCAATCTGCCAGCAGATCCCATAGGCTCTATCTTTAAAATGTATTTAGAACACTTCTTATCTCCTCCACTGCTATCACTTTGATCAAAGTTATTGCTCACCTATCTTTTTGGGATAACTTTCCCATTGATCTCTTTGCCTTCACCTCAGTCTGTTCCTAGCCCAGTGATCCATTTCAGTCAAATCATGTCTCTCATCTGCTTAAAATCTTCTGATCTGTTTTACTCCAAACTAGTTTTTTTTAGCTTCCACAGAGAAAGCACCACGTACTTTTCCTGACCAGTCTCATCTCCTCAGTTGCCATGACTCTTTATAGGCACCTCAAACTCTCAGTCTTCGAGGTAAAATTTATTGTATTCTGCCCAAGGTTGTACTTTTGCTTGGGACTATTACTGTCATCCATCTAGTTGCCCCAACCAGAAACAAGGGAATGTCATACCCAGTGTTTAGGCACCTTTCACGATCTCTTGATTTTACTCCCTAAATTGCTATTGAGGAGTTCTGGTGGCGCAGTGGTTAAACGCTTTGCTGTTAACCAAAAAGGTTGGTGATTCGAACTCACTGGCTGCTCTGGAGGAGAAAGATGTGGCAGTCTGCTTCCATAAAGATTACAGCCTTGGAAACCCTCTGGGATAGTTCTGCTCTGTCCTATAGGGTCGCTGCAATTGACTTGACGGCAGTGGAAATTGCTGTTGAGTCTGCTAATTCTCTGTGTTTCGATTGCCATGACCCTAGATTGTTTATTGTCATTTCATGCCTAGATGATTGCAGCAGCGTTGTAACTGGTCTCCTCACCTCTTAAACAAAAAAAAAAAACCAAACTCATTGCCATCAAGTCAATTCCAACTCACAGCTTACCTCTTAGCTCTGATTAAAATCTAAAGGAGTTTGAAACATATTTTGAGTCGTGGAAACCCTCTTGGAGTAAGTACATAGCCTCCCATGGTAGCTGTTCTGAAGAACAACATTGAATGGATGCTTTCTAGTATGTTTGTTAAAAGTCAGTTGTGTTATTTCAGGTTTGTTGTTGTTAGGTGCCAGGGAGGTTGTTCTGAATCTTAGTGACCCCATGTACAACAGAACGAAACACCGCTCGGTCCTGCACCATCCTCACAATTGTTGCGAATGAAGGTCCTGGAATCTTTTTACTCTATCTACATCATTAAGGTCAACTCTACTTTGAGGAGGCAGCTCTTCCCCAGTCGTATTTTGAGTGTCTTCCAACCTGAGGGGCTCATCTTCTGGCACTATATCAGAGAGTGCTATGCTGCTATTTATACGGTTTTCACTGGCAAAAATTTTTTTTTTAGAAGTAAATTATTAGATCCTTCTTCCTTGTCTGTCTTAGTCTCGAAGCTCCACTGAAACTTGTCCCCCATGGGTGACCCTACTGGTATTTGCATTACAGCAACACACAAGCCACCACAGTACGACAAACAGACAGACAAGTGGTGGATGTATTTAGGATACCTTTATACTTTGTTTTCCTTTATATCATTTTCATGTGAATATTATGACCTTTTCTTATGATTATGGTTGTATTTTACCTAGTATTCTCACTAAAATATTCATAAAACAAGTATTTCCCAAATTTAGAAATTTTGATAAATATTCCTTCTTTTTTCCTGAGCTATATTTACATAAAATAGATTTAATTATGTATTTTTTTTCACTGGTTTCTCATTCAGTACAGGAGTACAGGTAGATTCAGGAGAAGTTTCTGGAAGAGTTATGACAGGATATCTAGGAGGGGATGACGAGAGTCTCCGGTCGGTCTAACACGACATTAACTTTAGAACCAGTTAAGTGGGCGCGTGGGCAGGCACCGCCTTCACAGTAAGGAATGCTGTGCCCACAGGACTTCGTGCGCTCCCCTCACTGGTGGACCATAGTTGTTAGTCACTTATTTCTTTAGTTGACAGAGAACACTGTTCATAATATTTTAGAGGACTCATGGCAAAAAAAAAAACCACTATAAACTATTCTTTGGTGTTGTGAACTGATTAAATTTTTGATACTCAGTGGTGCTCTTCACATTCTCCCCATTTTCTCTTGCTTTATGTTAGAAATTCCATACAGTTCTTTATTATTAACTTCCTGTGACATTATTGGACTTGCATAGAATTATGTAGAGATTCCCTACAAGAGTCTTCAGTCTCAAAAAAAAAAAGAAACCGTTATTTCCCTCTCCTGTGTCCATTCTACCCTATTGCTCTTTTCATTAGCTTAAAATATCTTGCACTATTAGTTAGATTGGTTACGTGTACATGGGAGTGATGATCAGTATATGAATAGTTTTATGATTGCATCTGATGTCACGTGTCACACTTGCCATAGATCTTTGGTTTTGTATTTGATAAAGTGACATATACAGTTAAGGCAGTCGTTTATACTCTTCCTTCACCTTTTGAACCTGGTAGGGTTGAATGATTCTCTTCTTCCTACTTATGTTTTTCCCTCATTTTTGTTGTTTATAATTGAAGATCAAATCTCCAAAACTTTAAGACCGAGTGACACGAATTTGTTTTCAGTAAAATATGTTGCAATTCTTTTGTTAGGATTTGAAAATCTTACTCATTTTACCTTAATTCACCCGGCAATCCCTGTTACCAAATTGGATAATTTTAATTGAGGGTAAAGTGGCTTTTGTCCACTGATATTTCTCAGCATGTTAGCAAATGATATGCCCATTAACTAAATCATTTATTTTTGACTGATTTTGAAGTCTAAATGAGGAAAAGAAACGTTGATTTCCCAATAATGCTGTGAAAATACCCGGTAACATGTCTTTTTTTGGAGCTTGCTGTAAATGGGTTACCTCAGATGACAAATTTATTGTGATTTGCAAGTCAGGTTAGCAGCTGATTTGAAGTGGGCCAACTCCAGAAAGTCTTTATCTCTGAAATGAAATATATTTTCAAGGGAGTAGTAGTCTATCTTAGTGTTAAAGAAAGTAAGTTTCTACATATTTTAATGGCATTTAATATTTGAAATAGTAGGATAATTAAATAGTAAACTGGGAAAAACCGACAGCATTTTGATAAGCTCTACTATGAGAAGAAATAATAGGATGTGGTATTTCTTTTTATCCAAAGCTGAAAAAATGATCATCTGACATCTGGATTCTGCCTGGTCATCACACAAGCGACATTGACCAGCTCTACCTGTGGAGGTCATGGAAGGCTTAACAGTTACTGTGACTTTTCAACGAAGTCTTAAAGGATGAGTTAGTTTACCAGGTCATGATGAAAGGTTTTCCAGACAGAGGAAATAGCATGTATAAAAGGACATAAGGTCGAGAGAACATGGCTTATTTTAACAATGGCGAGTCATGTCAGATTGCTGGAAACAAGATGCATATCAGGTTAAGAGTGATGAGACATGAAACTGTAGAGACTTTTTATAATATGCCAGAGAGTTTGACTTTCATGCTATTGGGTGTGGCATTATAGGACAAGCTTTCTAGCAACAGACTGGGGAATGAATTGAAGAAGGGTAATTCTTGAGGCATGGAGGCTGTGTATGTTGCAGACTAGACCAAGACTTTGACAATGGAGAGGGGAGGACAAACTTGAGCAATATTTTGAAGGAACATTTAATAAAGCTTGGTGCCCAAATATGGATGTGAGTAAGGGCAGGTGAGTGGATAATGATAGCATTAATTGAGGAAGAGAATAGAAGGAGAACAATTTTAAACTTCTTAAGATCATTGTTCCAATTGAAATTCAGCTTAGAAGGGGGGCTGGACCAGAGTGAAATTTTATATTCATCAGCTTGATCCCGATGAGTCAGATTGCACAGAATGAGTGAGCAAATTGAGAATAGAAGGCTGACAATACTACCCTGCGGAACACCAGCATTTCTGGGGAGGAATATGTAGAGGAACTGGGAGGAAAGCAGAAGGACAGGCCTGTGCTTAGTGTGGTGGTTTAGGATGTGAGCTTCTGATTGTTTGGGATCAAGGGTTCTTCTTCTCACTAGCTATGTGATAGAGGGCAAGTTATTTAATGTCTATAGGCCTCAGTTTTGTTATCAGTAAATGAGAAGAATAATAGTTTTTACCATGCTTTTAGCATGATGCTTGGCATATAGTTAACACTCATTAAATGTTAGTAATGATGATGGTGATGATGACAATGAGGTCAACAATGATGATGGCAGTGGCAATGTGTGCCAGATTGTCTTGGCCCACAGGTTTCTCTACCCATTGCTTTATTCTATATAACATTTTTTTTTTTTTTTTTTTTTTTTACTGCATTTTATTACCTAACTTCTGCCCAAACACCTTCTCCTTTAGCCTGGTTTATCCCAGTAAATAGCATCACTTTCCATCTAGGTGCTCAAGCCAAAAATCTATGAGTCATCATTGATTTCTCCCTGTCCCTCACTCCCCGTATTCCGTTGATCAGAAAGTCCTTTGGCTTTTCCTCCAGATCATATCCTGGTTCCATCTGCCTCTCCAAATCTCCATATTACTTCCCAGGCCGAGTTCATTACCTCTCTGTAGCCTTCTATAGACGACAGTCTCCTCTGTCAACTCTTGTTCTAAACGTCCCTTTCCCCAAACCCTTCTCCACACAGCATCATGAGTTATCATTGTAACATGTGTATCGGAACATATTACAGTACTCACCTGCTTAAAACCCAAACCTCTACTCTTGTTTTCAAAGCACTATGTGATTTCGACTGTGCTTACCTCTTTAACCTCATTCCTTTACACTGTCCACTTTCCCCACCATACTTCAGCCATAGGTTTTTTTTTTTTTTTTTTTTTTTTACTGTTCCTTGAATACATCAAGCTATTCCTTCCTTAAGATATTTTCTCCAGCTGTTCTTTCTGCTATAGCTGCTCTTTCTTTTCCTTCTTGTCTTTTAATCTCAGCATGGATGTCACCTCCTCAGCAACATCATCCCTAAATTACCCAATCTGAAATAGACATCCACTCGTTTTCTATCATATTACCCTATTTTATTTTTCTACATGTTACTTAAATTCACAGAGGAAATATTAGATACTGTTATGTATTTGTTTATGGTCTTGTGTATTATGTGTTTAGTATTTATACTTCCTTCCACACTGCCCCTCCCCACTAGAATGTAAGCTCCATGAGCACATTTCCCTGTCTGTCTTTATTTTCTATTACCTGTCAAATAATATATTAATGTGGTGTCTGGCACATAATCTAAAACCAACCCAGCCCCTTGCCCTTGAGTTGATTCTGATACATAGCCACCTTGTAGGATAGAGTAGACCTGCCCCATAGGGTTTCCAAGGAATGGTTGGTGGATTTGAACTGCTGACCTTTTGGTTAGCAGCCAAGCTCTTAACCACTGTGCTACCAGGGCTCCGCTGTCTATCAAATAATATATTAATATGGTGTCTGGCACATAATAGATTCTCAATTAATATTTGTGTAACAAATGAATAAATTAAAAAAACCTCCTGCTCTTTCTGTCTCTGTCTCTCTCTCTTGATAAACTTTTTCTCTCCATATTTAATTTTACCAGGTATAGTTGGTGGTGTTCGTGGAGGAGTGGGGGAGATGGGAGTATCTTTGCTATAAATTAATTATCCTGCTCACAATAAACTGGGAGAGGTAATCAGCATTTTTAGTTATATCATTTGGATGTAATTATTATGCTAGGTAATGTAATTAGTTGTAATTGGATGCTACATATATCAGGGCCTTAAAACATAGAGTCCCCGAGTGGCGCAATTAAGCACTAGACTACTAGCTGGAAGGCTGGCAGTTTGAACCCCACCCAGAAGCACCTTGGAAGACAGGCCTGGTGATCTGCTTCTGAAAGGTCACAGCCTTGAAAACCCTATAGAGTAGTTACACTCTGCACACATAGGGTTTCCATGAGTCAGAATTGACTTGACAGCAACTAACAACAACGATGATGTTTAATAAGATAATTGGTTATATTTGGTCACTCTTTTTTCTTATGCTGTGATGAATTTCCTCCTTTGTTTGATAGAAAGCCAGTTATAATGATTAGTGGTATATTGTTCAAACTGGTGTAAGCCTCCAACACAGGAATATTTGGGAATAAGTTACTTTCTAAACAGTTCAAGAAATTTTAGGGAGATAATTTTTCCAATGGGAGGCATGAATAATTAGGCTTTACTGGCACATATGGTGTTTTTGGGTTTCCAATGAAGTTTCTAGGAAATAACATATGACAAGAGTTGTGTTAGAAATTGTCAGAAAGGATTTTCTAGTTTGTGTAGTTTGGAGGTGACTGACAAAAAAGATCATAGCATGAGCTTTATTGCTAAGTAAAATTGAAGGGCATTTGAAGTTCTGTGATTTTTAAAGTTTGGAGAAAGCTAATAATATGAAATTTAAAGTAATTTATTAATGTAAGTAAGTGGTAACATGAAAATCACCAGCAAGAGTTGAGTTTGGAATAACAATGAAAACCTTATTAATGGTGTTAAATATTATAATTCATACTGGCTTGTATGTTAGATCATTGATAACAATACCTCCAGGAATTATCAGGACATAATTTTCTCTCTGAAGAGTCTTTTGAGTCCATGCTGTGACTCTTCTAATTTCCCCAGAGAGAATTCTCGTCATGATGTTATCCTGAATTATCTTATTGCTCAGTAAGTGTTCTTGCCTTGAAATTTAAAGCAAATTGACTTAGTCCTAGGATATTATTAATTGTATAAAGAGTCTCCACCTGTGAGGATAAGCGCCAGGGGCAGAATAGAGTGGATTTTATTTTGAAATGAAAAGTTTTTTGCGTGAAGGAAGCAGTAAACACAGACTGACGTGTAGAAGTGAATCCCAATTAGTTAGCAAGATCTGGTGTTATGTGATTAGAGTACATTCAGATCAACACGAGATCTGTTAGGGAGAAACCAGAACACCTAGGGTGTCATATAAATGTTCATTCATTCTGGTGTTTTCATTTCTTAGTTGTCATATGTGATTTTGAATGCTTATTTTATGTTTCTGAGATTTCAGAATGCTTTTATAGCATGATCTGTTAGTATATAGATTCAGATACCTCAAGGATCTAAACATAAATTACCACAAAAAATGTGATAAAATTACTTCCAGGATCAGTTTTAATTATGCCTTTTAAGTGAGGATTTCTGTGTGTCTTATAGTTAGTAATTAAGAAATAAAGTAATATTAAAAAGCAACCTGTGTAGGCTTATAGTTACGTTGTCCATGTTAATTAGTTATATTTTGAAGCTTCTTGCAAAACTGAATTTGTTTGAAAATAATTATAAGGGGTATACAGGCTTTGTTTAGTAATTTCAGAAGACTCTGTGTGCTGAACTAGCCTTGCCTTCTGTCAGTTTTCTTTTGTCACGAAAAGTATGCAGTTTCAAACTTATAGGGTTTATGGGGCCTGCCACAGTTATTCTCCTCTTCATTTTACCTGTGATTTTTAACTGTGTGTTGAGCACATTCCAACCATATAACCTAACTGCCACCAAATATGGTTTTATGTACTAAGTATTCCCCAATAATTATTAAAAGGACTTTGGACAGAATAACTATAGTTAGATATACTGTATTATCAGTCAGGTAGCCTTATAATCAAAGGATTATATATATATATATACATATATATATAAAATCATTTCTATTCATGAATCAAGAAGATAATCCACATGATAAATGGGGTATCCCAGTTGCAGTGTAGAGTCTAGGATTGGGTGATACTTGGAAGTCTAGCGACAGATAGAGAAGGGACAGACTCCCAACTGTGGCCCAGAGAAAGAGGGAATAGAAAAGAAAATTGAGGTAGAAACTTAAAAATTAGAGGATGTAAAGGAGGGTCTACAAACAGAAGAGCCTTGTTATAAGAGTAGGGTGGTAGAAAAGTGTTTTTGCTGGCACTCTTGAGGAAGGAAAAGTCTTAGAAGTCATTGAGCACTTGCTGTGTGCTTGACTCTATATTTAATTCACTCAAATACAATTCTCTGAGGTAGGCTTACTCCTGTTTTATAGAAGTAGGAACGAAGATTTGGATAACTTGCCCTGCAAGGAAAGATATTGAACATCAGAACTGGGATTTGAGCCCAGGCCTTGCTGACCTATTCCAGAACCTGTGCCTTTTCTGTTGGGGTATACGAAAATCCAGTGGATTCCTTTGGAAATGACATGCCTGGGTCAGGTTTGGGAGGAAGACTGATTTGAAGCACTGTGTTCAATATATCCCACATCGCTCTAACAGGGACATGATTTATTACTAACATCTCCTTGAACAGTGGGATTAAAGGGAATTTCCTGGATTCATCTGTTGGGATGCTATTAATGGCAGAGGCAGATGCCTTACTTTCTAGGTAAGGTTCTTTTAACTACAGTATACTGCTTTCCCACTAGTGTATACTTACAGCCTGTATACTTATCAGTAATTGCAGCCATACACTATGTATTTGAAGCCTTTTACATTCATTAAGTTCTTTCAGATACATTAACTCGTTGAGTAAATGTTTACTGTCTACTTCACATCAGACGGCCTTCATGGCATCTGGATACAAAGATAAATAAAATTTGGTCTCTGCCTTTGAGAAGCTCAGTATACAGAAGGAGAAATATATATATATGAACTAATCATTACAATTCAGTGTGACTCATTAAACCTTGAACTGAAACTATCCCCTGAGGTCACCTTTTAGCAAAATAACAGATTGGCACACAAAATAAAGGATATTATGCATGAGTATAGTGCTTCATTAAAAACTGTATACAGGAGACCAAAAGGCAAAGATGGGAAGACAAAGGGGGCAGAGAAACTAGAATACTAGAAATGGAAAAACCAGAATGCAATTAATGAGAATGTTGACACATTGTAAAAAATGTAACTAATGTCACTAAACAGTTTGTGTAGAAATTGTCAAATGGGAGCCTAATTTGCTGTGTAAACTTTCACCGAAAACAGAGTAAAATATAATTAAAAAACAAAACAAAACAAAACTGTGTGATGCAGAACCTAGCACAGTGCCTGTATTTCTACAACTGTTTATTGAGTTGAATGACTGTTGTCAATTGCTGTGGAAACAAATTCTAAGATGATTCCTTAGAAGAACTGACAATGGAGCTGAATCTCAAAGATGAGCCAAAGTGTGCCAGGTGGTGAAGGAAAAAGAGGTTATTCAGAAGGCATGAGAACAAGCACATGTAAAGCAGTGGAGAAGCCAGAACTCCTGGTGCAGTTGGGGTATATATGATGTGGCTGGTAGATGAGACTCATGGCTAGGTGTGAAAGTAATGTTATTAAGAACCTTCTGTTGCAGGCAAGACATCACTATCCTCATTTTGCAGTGGAAGAAACAGAGTAAGTAGGTTTTTATTCTCTAAAATGTTGAAGAACCTTTACATGGCTCATCTCAGGTTCAGAAACCACCTGGTGCAGCTCAGGGTGGGAGTGGAGTTAGGGAAGCAGCTCCTTTATAAAAGGAAACCAAAGACTATCCCAGAGCCGGGTGGGAGTCCCAGGGCAGTGTCTCTTAGCCCCAGTCTGGGAAATTCTGTCGGCCTTGCTAGGGCTCAGGTTTGGGCTGCTCTCTTATGTGGCTGTGCCCGGCCCTGCACACACCCCAGGCAGCCTCCCAGGTTGGCCTGGGCCCCGATGGGCCTGCCCTTGGGCTTTGGAGGCCTCAGGTCACCACCTGGCCTCCGATCCTTTACCTGCTGCTTCTTGCATGGAGGTCTGGCGGGCTGTCTCCGCTTGGTCAGTCCAGGGAGCATGTCCTCCTCAGGCTCCTCACCCACCACCTGGTGGAAATACTCAGCTTCATCCCCCTTCCTCCTCAGGTCAGCCAGCCCCTGGTAGGGACCCCAGGTCCTTGACTTCACTGCCCCCACTGGCCTCTGCCTGTGCTCTCTTCATGCCTGCCAGGCTCTTCTTGTGGGCCTCTCGCTGCTCCCACTTGTGCTGCCCGTTGTGGGCCTGCTGGTCCTGTCTGGGCCTTCAGCCTCAGCCTCTCCTCCGTGGCCACCAGGATGGTCTGCATCTCCTCCTCCATCTTGTGCATGAAACTGTGGAACAGAATGTTCCCCTCCCTGACACTCTCTTGGGTCTTTTTTAAAAATATTTTTATTGTGCTTTAGGTGAAAGTTTACAGCTCAAGTTAATTTCTCATACAAAAATTAATACACATATTATTTTGTGACATTGGTTGCAGTCCCCACAATGTGACAGCACACTCCCCCTTTCCACCCTGGGTTCCCTGTGTCCAATCAAGTAGTTCCTGTCCCTGCCTTCTCACTCTGACCACCCTGCCTCTGGACAGGAGCCACCCAGTTGGTCTCCTGTATCTGACTGAACTAAGAAGCGCACTCCTCATGTATGTTATTTTTTGTTTTATAGTCCCATCTAACCTTTGTCTAAAGAGTGGGCTTTGGGAATGATTTCAGTTCTGGGTACCAGAGTGTCCAGGGGCCGTAGTTTCAGGGGTTCATCCAGTCTCTGTCAGACCATTAAGTCTGGTCTTTGACTCTCCTGAATCTTGATGAGCTGCAGCATCATCCAGGACTGATCTCAGTGAGCCGCAGGGCACCCTGCTGGACCCTCATGTTGCCATGCCCGGCGAGAGCCTGGGGCAGCTCTGTAATGTTGTGCTCCATCTTGCTCTGAGAGCCCTGCGCCCATGGTCAGCAGCTCGCTGATATCCTACAGACGGCTCAGGTGTCAGGGAACTTCTCCTGGAGAAATGTCTTCATCCCGCAACTTGTGCTCACAGGAAAGACTTTGATGCTATGATGGCAGAAGTCCAGCTCCTGGGAGTTGGATGATGAGGAGGTCTCACTTGATGGTGTTCAGGTTTACCTTGTGCACGTTGATGAAGGGGAACAGGTTCTGGAACATAGTGGCCATAAGCTTCACAGGCATGCCATGGGGCCAAAGCTGTTGAGCACCAGGAGGGGTGGGTAGGCATCCCCCAGAAGGCTCATGCTGGACGACAGACATATTTGCAGTCAGACATTGCCCGAGCAGATGTTATGTGGCACATGACTGTATACTATATACTAAGACAAACCTTTGACTAACTGACATTAGATACAAACCGTACCTAACTGTTCTGACTTTTACATACAAATTTGACGTAAAGACAGATTTAGGAATGTAATCTGGGGACTGCCTGTATATGTATCACCTGTCTGATGATCTCCTAAAGGAGACCTTATCCTACACAAGCTTATTTTGATACAAATTGCAGCGTAGCAGAGAGACCCAAGGGTAGTTGGAAATGTGCAGCTATGCTTCTTTCTCGTGTCAGCTCTCCACGTCTACACTGGGTGACAGGACATGGAAGCGGATGAGACAAGCTGTCACTCACCCACACTGCCCTTTGAAGAAAGGCCATGGGGGGAAAAAGGTGCCGCAAATGGGCTGTGAAGTTTACATACACTGCCCACTGTTAAACAGATTACGTCTAATGAAGTGTCTAATGCTCAGGCCTATCAACCTAATCCTTAGTGGCAGTTCATCCCTCAACTGCCAGAAAACACCGCCCTCTGGCCCTCTCTCGCCACTCTGGCCGCCAAGCACAGGGAGGTGCCCAGTGTTAATAAACCACAACAGTGTGTGATCTGACATGCAAATGTAGGTCATTGCATATGTAAATGTGTGATTACAAACCTGCATGCCAAAACACATTAGTGAGACTTTGCTCTCAGCATGCGGTTGTCACACTGCCTTAGCAGTTCACGCTAATATTTGTCAAGTTATTGTGCAGACAGAAGATGGAATTCCCAGTCAGATTTGAAGTATATGGATTCTGTGATAGCGTTCATAGTGATGAAGCTATATTTTACCACTGAGATTGACAAGTCTGCATCAGGAGAAGAATGGTCTCTTAAGTGTATGGGAGAGGAAGGAGTGCTATTTCTTAGATGTTAAAAACTATTTTGGTGTGTCAATTTTTACAAAAAAAGAAATTTCTTAGAAAAGCATAGGCAATTTTGAAGATCCCTCCCCTTTTAAATGAAACTCTTACTTAAAGTTAAATAACTAAAAAATATTGCTAATATCCACTGAATGTATGAGAAGCGATGCTTTGTAAGAGTCACAGTGACAATTATAAATTAATTTCAATAACAAAAAAAAAAAGCCTCTTACAAATGAATAGCATGGCAAATTGTCGCCCTTTATTTGGTAATTATATTTTGGTTTTATTTTGATATGTCTTTTTGTTTTCATTTTAATGTGTCTATTCCCACTTTTATTTTTCCTTAAAAGACTTGAAATTGAAAATATCTGTAGATTATCCTGTGTTGTTGTTGTTGTTGTTGTGTGCCATC
The DNA here is from genome assembly GCF_000243295.1 of Trichechus manatus latirostris. NCBI lineage: Eukaryota > Metazoa > Chordata > Mammalia > Sirenia > Trichechidae > Trichechus > Trichechus manatus. The sequence goes on along the minus strand of NW_004443971.1, from coordinate 18,816,999 downwards.
GAGTCGATTCCGACTCATAGCGACCCTATAGACAGAGTAGAACTGCCCCATAGGGTTTCCTAGGCTATAATCTTGATATGAGCAGATCTCCAGGCTTTTTCTCCTGTGGAGCCACTAGGTATGTTGGAACAGCCGACCTTTCATTTAGCAACTGAGTGGTTAAGCTCCTTAAATTATCATGTGTTGTTGTTATTATTGTTGGGTGCCGCCAAGTCAGTTCCGATTCATAGTGACCCTATGTACTACAAAACAAAACACTGCCTGGTCTTGTGCCATGCTCACAATCATTATGCTTGAACTCGTTGCAGCCACTGTGTCAGTCTATCTTGTTGAGGCTCTTCCTTTTTTCGATGACGCTGTACTTGATGTCCTTCTCCAGGGACTGATCCCTCCTGACAACATGTCCAAAGTATGTAATACATAGTCTCGCCATCCTTGCTTCTAAGGAGCATTCTGGTTGTACTTCTTCCTAGACAGATTGATTCATTCTTTTGGCAGTCCATGGTATATTCGATATTTTTCGCCAACACCACAATTGAAAGGCATCAATTCTTCTTTTGGTCTTCCTTATTCATTGTTCAGCTTTTGTGTGCATATGACGCGATTGAAAATACCATGGCTTGGGTCAGGCGCACCTTAGTCTTCAAGGTGACATGTTTGCTTTTCAACACTTTAAAGAGGTCTTTTGCAGCAGATTTGCCCAATGCAATGCGTCTTTTGATTTCTTGACTGCTGCCTCCATGGGTATTGACTGTGGATCCAAGTAAAATGAAATCCTTGACAACTTCAATCTTTTCTGTGTTTATCTTGATGTTGCTTATTGGTCCAGCTGTGAGGATTTTTGTCTTCCTTATGCTGAGGTGGTAGTCCATACTGAAGGCTGCGGTCTCTGATCTTCATCGGTAAGTGCTTCAAGTCTTCTTCACTTTCAGCAAGCAAGGTTGTGTCATCTGCATAACAGTTGTTAATGAGTCTTCCTCCAGTCCTGATGCCCTGTTCTTCGTATAGTCCAGCTTCTCAGATTATTTGCTTAGCATACAGATTGAACAGGTTTGATGAAAGGTTACAACCATGACACACACCTTTCCTGACTTTAAACCACGCGGTATCCCCTTGTTCTGTTTGAACAACTGCCCCTTGATCTATGTACAGGTTCCTCACGAGCACAATTAAGTGTTCTGGAATTCCCATTCTTTGTAATGTTATCCATAATTTGTTATGATCCACACAGTCGAATGCCTTTGCATAGTTAAACACAGGTAAACATCTTTCTCTGCTTTTAGCTAGGATCCATCTGACTTCAGCAATTATATCCCTGGTTCCACATCCTCTTCTGAATCTGGCCTGGATTTCTGGCAGTACCCTGTCAATATACTGAGTATCATGTAGGGTCCCATAAGGTTTGGTCATATTGTAGGTGACTTTGTTTAATGTTTGCCCTATGACAGAATGATTGAATGAATAAAGTAGTACATGAAGAAACAAATGAAAAAAAAAAACAAAAAACCTAGGACAAAGGGTAAAATTGATAAGGAGTTGAGTTTTATCTCAAAATGGGAATGACTGCCATGCCCCACAATACCCTATAATTGTGCCTCACAATACCCTGTAATTTTACTCCATTAATGCCCTGTAATTATTTTTTTTCACAGCACAGTGAAGAGCCTCCATGTATTTGGGAATGTTTTCGAGAGGAGAGAACATTTTTGATTCGTTTCTGTTTCTCTAGTAGATGGCACAGTGCTTAGTGCCTGGCACATAGTAGCTACTCACAAAACGTTAGTTATAAAATGGAAGGGCTTCCCATGAACAAAAAACATGTTTAACAGGTTAAACGATTTTTTTTTTAATTTTTAAAATTTTCTATAGCACTTCAGGTGAAGGCCCACAGAACAAATAGTCTCTCATGAAACAGTAGTACACATGTTGTTTTATGACATTGGTCAACAACCCCACAACATATCAACCCTCTCACTTCTCAACCTTTTTTCTGGTGAAAATACACATAGCCAAAGATACACCATCTCGAAAACCTCTACATGCACAGTTCAGTGACATCGACCACGCTCCTCCAACCGTACTGCTATTCTTACCTAAGATGAAGGCCTACAGAACAAAATAGTCTCTCAT